>NC_063178.1:49244870-49579237 GCF_023159225.1 Perognathus longimembris pacificus | reverse complement strand
AGCCCAGGCAGGAAAGTCCGTGAGACTTTTATCTATAATAAACTACTCTGAAAAAGCCAGAAATGGTGCTGTGGCTCAAGTGGTAGAGCACTAACATTGAGCACTGAGAGGCTCAGAAACAGCAACCAGGCCCTGAGTTCAAACCACAGGACCAGCAAAATAATAATAATAAATAAGTCAAGCACTGTTTCTAAAACTTATATTCCTAACTACTCAGGAGTTTGAGATCTAAGGATTTTGATTCAAAGCCAGCTTGGGCAGAAAGGTCCATGAAAATTTATCTCCAATTAACCAGCAAAAAAATAAAGGTGGGGCTGTGGCTCAAGTGGTAGAACACCAGCCTTATGAGGAAAAGCCAAGCCCACATCCTGAGTTCAAGTCCTAGTTTAAAACACACACACACATACACACACACACACACACACACACACACACACACACACACACACACTAACCCAAGCTATTTAATTGCAAACCTAAGAAACATTGGGTTTTCTTTTCTATGCTTTTGTGAAACAGAGTTATTTAAGAAGATGGGGGAGACCTAACCTATTGTTCCAGGCAACAAGAAAATGATGGAAACACTGACAGAGTCAAGAGTCCACCTACTAAGGTTGAAATGGATATTTTAGTGACAGGGCTGCCCATGTACACTAGCTGTTGTTTTTTTGCATTTTGTTCAAATAAATAATTTGTTTTGGAATTTCCAAGGTTGGTTTCAATGTGTTAAGACATAAGAAAAACGTCTCAACTTTCTTGAACATACTTGGAGGGGTTTTCTCTGACTTACTGTACAACTTGTCATTGTTGGGGACAATTTTAGATCTCCAGAAATGGTGTTTACTGTGAATATAACCATATGGCTAGGTGAAGTGAGTTGGTGAAAACACTGTTTAGGGTAGGAGTCAGGATAGGAGGGGCAGAATTGATTGACTTTCTATAGTTACTTGCTGTTTAAAGGGTCTTGATATGACTGCGATCAGTCATCTAGTGAAGGAAAGATAGGGAAACATTTTTAAAGACTTAGGACCATCAAAAAAAATTTTAATGACATATTAGCAGAATGTATGAGTGCTTTAAAAGCTCAAACATTTGCTTACTCTAACTACTTAAAACTATTGCAATCAAAATAAAAACTGTAGGGCTGGGGATATAGCCTAGTGGCAAGAGTGCCTGCCTCATATACATGAGGCCCTAGGTTCGATTCCCCAGCACCACATATACAGAAAACGGCCAGAAGCGGCGCTGTGGCTCAAGTGGCAGAGTGCTAGCCTTGAGCGGGAAGAAGCCAGGGACAGTGCTCAGGCCCTGAGTCGAAGGCCCAGGACTGGCCAAAGAAAAAAAATAAAAACTGTAGCAATGAATATAATTTATGAAAACTGAGGTAAAGTATGACAATTAATATTGCAAAGGTATATTCTTGAAGAATTAACTTTATAGAGTAAGGGCAATAATTTTAGTTTAATATATTTGTTAGAAAAATGGAGAAGAAAGGAAAGAAACAGACAGGACACCATCTTCCATGGGCTGGGACTGCTCATTGAGGAACAGTGGTCAGGGGATGGGGCGAGGAGGGGGGAAGCACAGCCTTCCTGCCAGCTTCTTGGAGGCTGGTGGATGGGGGGTCAGAGTCAAGGGTTCTATGGAATCTGTGCAAGGAGACAGAGGTCACTTGAGTTTAGAATGGGGGGGTGGGGGTGACTGCAGGTGTGGTCAGAGAATAGGGTAAGTATTCCCGTATCCGAGGTCCAAGCTTTTTAAATGTTCAAACAGCTCTACATCTGTCTTGCCTAGACAGTTTGACCCTCACAGGGTCCAGTTCTGTCTTCTATCCTCTTAACCCTTTCCTGACCTCACAGAAATCTGAAACTTAGGAAGGAAAGATGTTACCACCCACACAATCCTGGCTCCTGCTCTTCAGACTCTCGGCCTATGGCTGTGACTTTGAGGGACCAGTCACCGAGTTTCCTTATGGCATGAAAATTCTGTTGAGACCAAAGTATTTTTTCAAAATTATTTAAGTAATTACTTAAGTAAAATAAATTGATTAAATTTACATAAGTCAGGTAAAGAATAGATTTCTTTTTGGATAATGTCACCCCTTCTTTTGCTCTGTCTTTGTTTCCCCCATCCCCACCCACAGTTGTCTAGTTCATTTTCAACATAGTGTCTAGTAAGTACGATTGCTGCATTTGTTCCTTTGTCCCTCCATTTCTATGTCCTCTCTTATCATGTCAAAGACAGATAAATGAACAAATAAGACAAAAAGAAAAGAAAACAAAAACAGCAATGAAGAAAAAAGTCTGTTTCCATTTTCTGGAGTTCATTTTAATAAATATTATTTTATGTGATCAAATGGACATAGGCATTGTGCCTTTGTATTCATAGCCAAAGATTTATAAAGATTTCCAGCAAAGTGACACTTCTGGTTTAAATATAAAAAAGGACATGGCTGGGGGCTGGGAATATGGTTTGTGGTAAAGTGCTCACATCATATACATGAAGCCCTGGGTTTGATTCATCAGCCCCACATATATAGAAAAAGCCAGAAGTGGCCCTATGGCTCAAGTGGTAGAATGCTAGCCTTGAGCACAAGAAGCTCTGGGATAGTACTGAGGCCCTGAGTTCAAGCCCCAGGACTGGCAAAAAAAAAAAAAAATTAAAAGCAGTAGAGTAAGTAAGTAACGGATAAAATAGCTGCCTTACAGAAGATCACATTTTGTTGTGGTTGTTTTTTTTTTGTTTGTTTTGTTTTTGTTTTTTGGTGTGCCAGTACTGGGGCTTGAATTCAAGTCCTCCTGCTCTTAGCTTTTTCTTCTCCAGCTAGCACTCTACCACTTGAACCACCCTATCCTGGCTTGTGGTAATTAGAGATGAGAATCTCACAGACTTTTCTGCTCTGGTTGACTTCAAACCTTGATCCTCAATGGAGGTGTGGCTCAAGTGGAAGAGGGCCAGCTGTTAGCATGTCCTCCCGTATTTTGGGTTTACTGCCTCTATCTTAGTTCCTCTGCCTTTTCCCTGAAATCAGATGACCAGTCCCGGCCTGGCCAAAATTGTTAACCACCCCAGTCCCAAAACTACATGTTCCACTACCCTCCAGCTGCATCAACGGAGTGCTGTCTGCACAGGTATGCCCAGCTGCGGAGTACTTCCTGCTTTCAGCAAAAATGTCCACCTCCCTGGCACTGTATAATTAAACCTCCTTCTCAAGGACAGGAAGCTCCTCTACATTTCAAGAAAGCTAGCCTGTCAGCCCCTGTTGACAACAAACACTTTCTGTGTGGTCTTCAGAGATGGGTGCTTACATCAGCCTTGAGCAAAGAAGCTAACGGACAGCATCCAGGCCTTGGTGCATGCCCTAGGACTGGAACAACAACAAAGAACATCACCTTCACCTAAGTACTTCCCTTTGTTCTGACACCAGCACATTACATTGCTTCATCCATTGGTCTGAGAGATTTCCAGGCTGTCCTGCTAAACTTGGATAATTAATATCTGGACTTCCTTTTAAACTAAGGATGGATTTTGCCACATGCTCCCTTCAAGACAGATGTGTATCCTCCATACATATTATAATCACTTTTTGTGCCCAGTGGAGTCAAGCATCTTTTTAGGACTTCCTGGCTCTTTTCTACACATGCTAATTAGCAAGGCAAGAGGGCAAAGTCAGAGGAGCAGCACAAAATTCTCCCCCATCCCCTTCCTTCCAATTAAATATTGAAGCTTATGAGGGGTCATGAGGCTTAAAACCACAATAGGGCTTATGTGCTTTTAATCCAGATATTTCCCAATGAAGTGTTTGTTTCTAAACTCCTGGCTGCTATTTCCCATAGCTCACATTACTTGATCTGTCCTGCCTTGCTGACACACCAAAGATCACAATTAAAGTAGCTTGTGACCTACAACTGTGCAGAGCCTTGGTTTCCCCATTTGTTAAATGACAAAGAACTAGGCCTGCCTGATGGGTTGCGAGAATTATCTGAGAAATTACTTGTGCATCCCTTGTGAGTCCCAGCATGAGGGACACTGGGCCAGGAAGCGCTGTAGTACATATTTCACACATATGTTTGTGGTAGCTAGCCTGAAAACAAACCTGCTGATAGCACCCTGCACACAAGACCCTCCCAGACAATGCCATTAGCTGTCACCACCAAACTGGCCATGGGCACCTCTCAGCATGGAAGTCTAATGTGGTATCTACCTGATGAGGGGAGAGTAATGGAGGGATAGGATCATCACAGGAAATTTGTGCATGCTAGCCTCTGAGGTAGGATTGGGCTCCCCCATACCACAACTTGGAAATGGAGTTGCCAAAACCCATCCTGGATAATAAGCTGTAGTAGATGTGGGGTTTGAGTCAGGTCTTTCAGATCCAAAGGTACAAGGACCTACCTTCCTCCTGAATTTGTCCAACTTGAAGATTCTAGTATGCTTGGCAGAACGGTGTAAATAGGACTGTCCAGTGGCTCCTGCCTATAATCCCAGCTACTCAGGAGGTTGACCTCCTCAGGAGATTGCAATTTGAAATCAGCCCACACACAAAAGTGTGAGATTCAGTTTCCAAAATAACCAGCAAAAAAGTCTGACTAGAGGTGTGGCTCAAGTGGTAGAGTACTTGCCTAGCAAATTTAAGGCTCTTGAGTTCAAATCCTCAAACAAAACAAGAACAATGGAAACTCAATATCAAAACCAAAAATACTGTAGATGGGAACACTTACAATATTCAAATACTACAGAATAATAATTTCGTATTGTTCAAGAAGGTTCTAGAATTCTAATTCTAAGATGCTACTTCTAAACAGAGTGTGACCACAATAATAATAATAAAAAAAAAGATGACAAAGATGATGATGACAACAAAGGAGGAGGAGGAGGCAGAGGAACAGTGGAGCCAGATGCTGGCAGATCATGCCTGTAATCCTAGCTCCTAGGGAGGCTAGGATCTGAGGATCCTGGTTCAAAGCCAGCCTGGGCAAGAAAATCCACGAATCTCTTACCTACAGTTAAGCACCGAAAAGCCAGAAGTGGGCCTGTGGTTCAAATGGGAGAGTGTTAGACTTGGGCACCAAGGTGCAGGGACAGCACCAACACCTGAGGTCAAGCCCCAGGACTGACACACGCACACACACACAAAGTTCAGTGGAAAAAACTCAAGATCACAAACAGAGATTGTCTAGGGGAATGGAAGGGGAGAGAAGTAAGTAAGCTAGGTAACTTTGGAAGAGAGAATTTTGAGAGAACTCACTTCAAATAGGTGTTAAGTGGTAAGCACAGACATAATGCTTCTCAGGGGTTAATAAACCTTATTTTTAACTCCTATTTTTCTTTTCCTGGGCCTTTGAAACCTTGTCATATCAAGCTTGGATCAGGTAGCTCACACCTGTAATCCTAGCTACTAGCTACTTGGAAGGCTGGGAGTTGAGAACCACACTTCAAAGCCAGTGCAAGCAGGAAAGTTCCTGAGATGCTTATTTCCAAGTAACCAGCAAAAGGCTAGAAGTGGAGCTGTGGCTTAAATGGTAATGAGCCAACCTTGAGCAATAAAAGCTCAGGCCTACTACTGTGGCCCTGAGTTTAAGCCCCAGTACTGGCACACACAAAAATTGTCACTGGGGGCGTGCCTCAGCAGTAGAGCACTTGCTTAGAATATGTGAAGCCCTGGATTCAGTCCACAACACTGGAAAAATGAATGAACAAGTAAAAAAGAATTGTAATGTCAATCCCCGAAATGCGTGAGACTAAACGTGAACCATTCTTAGTGTGCTTAATAAATCTCTGTGCTTATTGCTCCTCACTGTTCTGCTTACTTATTGTTATTATAAAGGTGATATACAAAGGAGTTACAATTACATAAGTCAGGTAATGAATACATTTCTTTTTGCATAATATTACCCCTTCCCTCACTCTCTCCTAGTTTTTCCCTCCTGTTCCCACCCACAAGTTGTGTACTTCATTTTCAATAAATTGTCTACTGAGTACCACTGCTTCATTTGTTCACCCTTTGTCCCTCCATTCCTGTGACCTCTTTGTTTTTTAATCCAAGCATTGTCTTTCTTTTTGTCAAATTTTAGTAGCCCTTTGGGCTATAATTGATATATATTGACATACTTGATTTGTATATAATATAATATAAAAGGCATTAAACTGTATTTACTTAAAGAAATATCAATATCACTGCTGAAAACGTTTAGTGTTAACATTGTATAACTTTGTAAATTTAAAATTACAAATATCAAAGTGTTAATATATTTAAAAAACACTATAATTGTTAGATATTTATTAAATATTATTGCTTTAAATTTGCTTCTTTAAAATTTCATGACTTTTCACTACTAGTAGGTTTATTTAATCCCTGTTAAAGTTTCAATACATAAAATATATTTAAGCTTATAAAACAATAAGGATTTAAATGATATACCATATGAAGTAGCAAGTGTAACCTAGACATGAAAACTGTGAAATCAAGGTTACCAAATCCTTAACATAGTTCTTAGAGCATATTAACAATGATAAATATTACAAAGTTTAAAAGCCAAATTATGTAATTGTTTGACTTCTATCTCTTCGAAGAATATAACTAAGCACACCAAAAACAATAATAACAATGAAAAATGAAAGCAATAGAAAAATCAACAGGGTTCTGGGAATATGGCCTAGCGGTAAAGTGCTTGCTTCCTATACATGAAGCCCTAGGTTCGATTCCTCAGCATGACATATATAGACAAGACCAGAAGGGGCACTGTGGCTCAAGAGATAGAGTGCTAGCCTTGAGCAAAAAGAAACCAAAGACAATGCTCAAACCCTGAGTCCAAGTCCCATGACTGGGGGGAAAAAAAGAAAAGAAAAATCAACAGAAGGGGCTGGGAATGTGACTTAGAGGTGGAGTGCTGGCCTAGCATGAAGCCCTGGGTTCAATGTCTCAGTACCATAAACAGAAAAATCTGGAAGTGGTTCTGTGGCTCAAGTGGTAGAGTGCTAGTCTTGAGCAAAAGAAGTTCAGGCCCTGAGTTCAAGTCCCAGGGCTGGCAAAAAAGAGAAAAAGGAAAATCAATAGAAATATGAGATCCAACCTGCTCCTTCCACTTCCACTTACCAATTATGTGGCCATGGGTGTTACTTAAACTCTGAGCTTCATCTATTAAAACTTAAAGGAACTTCCTGAATCCTTCAGACATGTGGGGGACAAAGACTCAGCCTTGAGTTGAGAAGGTTCCTGACAGACAAGGAAGGAGGCAGAAGTAGAGAAACACAGGAGGGAAAGAGGACAGAGTGGGCACTACTGGCTTCTCTCACCAGACAGGTGCATGGAGGGGAGCCCCAGGTCCTCATTTCCCTTGCAGGATCCAGTGAGGCAACACCTTGTTGGGCTGAAGCAGTGCAGTGGCAGGGTATGGAGACCCAAGGCATGAGGGGCGGTTTGGGGTGGGGGCGATGGTGGCCAGGTGCAGCTGGTAGATGATAAAGATGGTCTCCAGCAGGCTGGTACCATCAGGGATGGACAGGGCAAAGTAGACACCTGTGGGCAGATTCAGCTCCTAAAGCTTTCCCAAATCAACACTTACCTCAGAAGCCTGCTTGTAAGTGGAACATTCATTCTGAGCAGGAGGATGCTGGGTATTTGTTTTGCCTGTACAAAGGCTTGAATTCAGGGCCTGGGCACTGTCCCTTAGCTTCCAAGGCTGGTGTTTTATCACTTATATCTCAGCTCTATTTCTGGCTTTTTGGTGGTTCACTGGAGAGAAGAGTAAAATGGTCTTTTCTGCCTGGAATAGCTTTGAGATCCTCACATCAAAGCTTCCTGAGTAGTTAGGATTATAGGCATAAGCCACCAGCTCCCAGATGGGATTTCTCCTTCTCAAAGAGCTGTAGATCAAGAGCATCTCAGAGCAAGTGGGGTCAGAGGTCAAACAGGGAGTCCTGGACTCATGTAGAATATGATGACTTCCATAGAATGGGATGTAATCATCAAGTCGTTGCTGTGGACATCTCATTGATGCCCAGGAGGTCCTGTTTCCAGGGGAGTCTGCCATCTTCCATGTTGGCCTTTGCCATGTCACATCTCACACTGTCCACAGTAAGGGAGGTCCATCAGCTCAGCACAGAAGGATCTCGGTCTCCCTGGGCACAAAACTTGATTCTCCCTCTTACCACTGAGCTTATTCAATCAATTTTCATCTGAGTCATTTAAAAGCAGGGCACTCATGGTTTCTTAGAAGTAGACAGCTGGACTAGAAATTCATATGTGTGTGGGCTGCAGCATTGATTTTTCTCTTGTTGAAAACAAGAGTGAGTCAACGTCATTATGGGTATATTAGCTATGACTCACACATGAGTCAAGAACAATTGGAGTCATTTCTATTTTCCTTCTCAATTCTCCAGATGTATGAGGTTGCTTTACATGTATGAAGTGTGAGCAGATGGGCATTCTTTGTTGTTGCTGTTGTTGTTTCTTCTGTTCCTGAAGCTTGAACTCTGGGGCTGGGCACTGTCCTTGAGCTTCTTTTGCTCAGAGTTAGTGTTCTACCACTTGAGGCACAGATCCACTTGCACCTTTTTTATGTTTATGGGAAATAGAGTTTCATGGCTCTTCTTGCCTGAGCTGGCTTTGAATGGAAATCCTCAGTTCTCAGCCTCCTGAGAGCCACTGGAAACTAGCAAGATCAACATTCTTATATGTGCCCATTATGATCAGTTTATCCAAATCTGTCATATCACTCCTTGTCATTCAGTTATATTAACTTTCCATTAAAGTTTAAACTCTATCTGTTAGGAAAATGGAGGAGAAAGGAAAGAAACACCTTGGACTCCAGCTTCCAAATGTGAGGGCACTTTATTGATCTGTAACAACAAGGGCACAGCCTTCCTGCGGGCTTGGAGACTGTGCCAAGGGGTAGGACAGGAGTTGGGATTTATGAGGTCTGAGCAAGGAGGCATAGGTTAATGAAAAAGTCATTAGGTCTAGAGATGTGGGGGGCTTTTTGGCTGGGCCCACAGTGGAATGTTTATAGCCAGTCTCAGGTAGATTGCCCTGTCTTTGTCAGGCAGTCTGCACATATCTTTGGTGGCTTGCCTGATGTCTGTATACACCTTGGAAACAAGGGTGGGTGTTAATGCTTCACTACCAATCATCTATCTATGTATCTATCTATCTATCTACCTATCTATATTTTGTGCCTGCAGTTTGAACTCATAGCCTGGGTGCTGTTCCTGGTTTTTTGTTTTTGTTTTTTTTTTGCCTTGAGCTTTTTTGCTCAAGGCTAGCACTCTACCACTTGAGCCACAACTCCACTTCCAGCTTTTTGGTACTTTATTGGGGATAAGAATGACATAGACTTTGCTTCCCTGGGATGGCTTCAAACCATGATCCTCAGATCTCAGCCTCCTGAGTAGTTAGGTTTACAGATGTGAGCCACTAGCACCTGGCTTCTTGCACTCTGTCATAGCAAGCCAGCTTTTCTACACTCCTCTTTAGGACTTTTCTCTGGAGAGTGAGCAGAAGCCCCATAATGCCTTGAACATAGAGGAGCTCAGACCATATCTGAATTTGAATTCTGATCAACTTAGCTGGTCACTCTGTAGTGAGAAGCTGTGGTCAGAGAGGTCACAGCAGAGTGTGCTGCTTTGCCCTTAGTGAGCTACGTCATCCAGGCTACAGGCAAGCAGACACTTAAAACAAGACTAGGGAAAACAAATTCTATTTGGACGCTCTGTTTTGAGATCAGTAACAAAATAACTTGTTTTAATGAGAAACTGTCAAGGTTGGAGGTGTGGCTCAGTTGGTAGAGTGTTAGCTAGTGAGTGAAAGTGTCAAGTACTGAGTTTAAGTTCTGGTCTCAGTCAAAAAAAAATTAGACAGGGTGCTGGTAGCTCATGCTTGTAATCTTAGCTATTCAGGAGGCTGAGACCTGAGGATTGCAGTTTAAAGCCAGCCTGAGCAGGAAAGTCTGTGAGATTCTTTTTTTTTTTTTTTTTTTTTTTTTGGCAAGTCCTGGGCCTTGGACTCAGGGCCTGAGCACTGTCCCTGGCTTCCTTTTTGCTCAAGGCTAGCATCTGCCACTTGAGCCACAGTGCCACTTCTGGCCGTTTTCTGTATATGTGGTGCTGGGGAATCGAACCCAGGGCTTCTTGTATATGAGGCAAGCTCTCTTGCCACTAGGCCATATTCCCAGCCCTCTGTGAGATTCTTATTTCCAATTAACCACCAGAAAACTAGAAGTGGTGCTGTGAATCAAAGTGGTAGAACACTAGCCTTAAGCCAAAAGGCTCAGGCCCTGAGTTCAAGCTCCATGACCAACAACCAAAAAAAGAAGAGTTTGAAGAGAAAAATGAGGTTCATATTTTTCCAAGAGAATCTGCAGATTTGGAAAGGTGATAATATTTGGTCATGGTTATGAATAGGAAAATATAGATTTTATTGGCATTGGGGATTATTATAAATATCAAAATACAAGGCTTGTTTTGTTGTCTATTGTCTGTATTTTTCCAGTAGCTTCTATGTAGATTTTTTCTTTCCAGTTTCTCTGCATTCATAATTCATTCTCACCAAGCTAATGTCCTTATTTCTTATGCTATGCATAATAAAAGACATAAAATCAAGGAAATAAAGCTGTTTTCTATTGCAGATAAGGCCATGTGTTCTCATAAAGTAGAAATGTCAACTGATAGCAATATTAGTGGCATTTGTTAGTATTGTGTCACATTTATATTTATGAAAAACCAATAAAACCAAATGGTAAATTCACATCTGTGTTTTGGGGGTTTTGTTGGTGCCAGTCTTGGGGCTGGAATTCAGGGATTCAGCATTGTCCCTAAGCTTTTTGGCTCAAGGCTAGTGCTCTGTCACTTAAGCTACACCTCCACTACCATCTTTTTGGGTAAATTGGAGATAAGAGTCACACAGAGTTTCATGCCCAGGCTGGCTTTGAACTGCAATCATCAGACGTCAGCCTCCTGAGTAGCTAGGATTACAGGCATGAGCCACTGGTGCCTAGCAAATTACAACTTTTTTTTTTGGCCGTGCCTGGGTTTGAACTGAGGACCTTGTGCTCAAGTCTAGTGCTTTACCATGTGAGCCACAGCACCAATTCCAGCTTTTTCTCAACCTGAGGAATCAAACCCAGAGCTCCATGCATGCTAGGCAAGCACTCTACCACTAAGCCACATTCCCAGCCCTGGAACATTTTTATATTAAGTATTTACACACAATTCCCAGAAAACTTGAAACTTTTTCCTTGTACAAACAAGAAGAATCATACCTAGACTATAGAAAATACTTTGGGCAGAATGCATTGTGACTACTCTAAATAGAGGGTGCTAAGAAAGGCAGGAATGAGAAGCTCAAGTAGGAAAGCACAGGAGGGCTTCCCTAGGCTCACTTGAGGTTTGCCCTAGCAAACCTCATGCTCTATAATTAATTTCTTCCCTGCTTTGGAACCTGGATAACCTAAGACAAAGGTTGAAGGGAAAGGAAGAAATGGAGAAAGAGACGAAGAAAGGTAGCTAGAAGTACTGGGGTCGGTGAAGAAAGGGGAGGGAGAAAGGAAACTTGGAAAATTTACTCCAAGTTTAAAGCCTGTTTTTGTGATTTAAAAGGGTTTAGCCAAGAAGCAAATTAGCATTTGGCAGCATAAAATAGTGACTGGTACTAGAAAGAAACTCTTAGGAACAACCAGCCTGGTTATAGATGTTTTTCCAATCTGGGACGCCAGGTGGCGCAATGTTCAGAGTCCCTTAAAGCAAGCCAATGACAGGTGTGTTCTTGAACCTCTGTGGAAGGCCAGACACCACTGTGGCTTACCCAACAACTGAGATCCAAACACTGACACAGGCAAATGAGATGTTATGATGTTTGATTTTTTAACAAAATGCAAGAGATTTAGGAGATGAACTAGAAAAATGGGTTATCCTGTAAGGGATAGTTCTCTGCTTCTGGAGAAGAAGCTGAGAATGCTGAACGACACAGCAGAAATTGAGTACAAAGTCTGCCTTTTAGATTGGTCCCGTTAGGCCATGCGAGACCAGAGTATTGCCTTGTCTGTCCACAGGAATACACCCTGGAGGGGTTGGGCTGACAGAGCAAAGGACTTCCAAGAAAGACATGCTGGCATGCCATAGGTAGATGGACTGTCAGCTGTTGGATGCAGGAAAGGAGAGTTAGCTTCAAGCCCTGCTGAAGGGGCTTGCTTGCTTTGGTTCTATGTCTTGCTTTTGTTGAGAGTGACTGAAGAACTGGATTGGATGTAAGCCCATAGATTGGATTCAAAAGCAGAATCAGTTGCTAGGAAATGGAAACAATGGAGGCCAGAAAAATAAGACAAGGGCCCTCAGCTTACTTCAACCCTTTCTGGGTTCAGGAAATCTCAAGTGTTATGCCTGTTGCTGCTGCTTCTGCTTCTGATAATAACGTTAATAACAAATGTGTTGAACACTCACAGTGCACCAGCATTGTGATCTCTGTACTAGCTTGTGTTCTTTGTCTTATTTAACTCTTTGAATAAGTGTACAATAGAGATATTGAATAGGAGTTGAGTTCTGATGGTGAGTGGGTACCTATGCACTTCATATTACTTCTCCACCTTCCCACTCAGATAAGAACCATTGGAATGCTTTCTTAGGCCACATGTGTGTATATATACTAACTCTCTTCATGCCAGAACAGAGGCCTGTAATATAATACAACTTAGAATGTGCCTGCCTCTCCTTCCCATCTCCAGCAGGCTCCCAGGAATTTAGTGGGACATGTCTATTTAATACCTAGAAAATCATTGTCTACAGCCATAAGAAGTACTGGTCCCCTACATCTTGGAGACTCATGGTAGGAGAGTCAGTGACTTTGTGTGTGTGTGTGTGTGTGTGTGTGTGTGTGTGTGTGTGTGTGTGTGTACTAGAGGCTTGAACTCAAGACCAGAGTGCTGTTCCTGAGCTTTTTCCTCTCAAGGCTGGTGCTCTGCCACCTAAGCCACAGCTCCACTTCTGGCTTTTTGCTAGTTAACTGGAGATAAGAGTCTCATGGACTTTTCTGCCTGGGCTGGCTTTGAAATGTGATCCTGAGATGTCAGCTTCCTGAGTAGCTAGAATCACAGGCAAGGGGCCACCAGTTCCCTCCATGCCTTATTTCTTTCAATATCACAGGAGCATCCACCTCAGTTCACTTATTTCTATGATTCTTGGGCTCTCAGCTGGAACAATATCTAGATCAGGAATCTCTGGACTTGAGCTGTAGCTGCCTCAAATGTTGTTGATGACTCCTGTGCATTCAGAGTTACCTAAAAAAGATTTCTCAACTCAGTACCCATGGCACTTGGGGCTGGATAAATGTTAGGAAGGTTTCTTAGGACTTATAGTAGGGTTGGAGGTAGGCTACATTTGGAGTCATAAGCAAAAGAAAAAGAGTTATAGGATGCATGCAGCATCTCTGATCCATCAGCCACAACCCTCCTCAAGTTGTAATCACTAATAATGTCTGTAGACATTGCCATAATTCCCCTTGAGGAAAATTGAATATAACTGAGAACACCTAGTAACTTGACAACTTAGGATCCTAATCATTTAACACTTCATCTTAAATGAGAAAGCTCCTTCTAGATTTCAATGTATTAAACGTGCCATTCATTCATCAAGAAAAGAGATTAGGCATGTGGTTCATAGAAACCTTTCCTATGTGCAAGACGAAATAAGGAATTAAAAATTATTGCCAGAAATTATTCTTTTGGTTTTTTTTCTTTATTCCAGTACTAGGGCTTCTTTATTCTAGTACTAGGGCTTGAACTCAGGGCTTGCTATTGTCCTTGAGCTCTTTCACTCAAAGTGCTCTAGCCCTTGAGGCACAGCTCCACTTTGACTTTTTGGTGGTTAATTGGAAAGAAGAGTCTCACAAACATTCCTACCTGAGCTGGCTTTGAACCATAGTCCTTAGATCTCAGCCTTCTGCATAGCAAGAATTACAGGTATGAGCCACTGGCACCTAGAGGGAATTTTTTAAATCTCTCGTGCCCTGACCTAGCTGGCAGGACCATTTCTATCTTCTCTCCACGGAGCACCCAGTGTGATCAGAGAGCTAGCACTTGAGAATCTGTTGGGAATCAGTCTTAAGATTAGCATCAACTGTCCCATTGGCTACACTCTGGTGGATCAGAAATGTTGGCTGAGCAATAAGTGGTGAAGTGTCATTGGCAGGGCTAGGGCTCAATGCTGGGTGTTGGTGCTCAGGTGAACTACAATATCTGACCCAGAGGCAGGGGTCCAGTGCCCAGGCCAGTCAGCAGAAAAGCCTTCCTAGGAGGGTAGAAAACTAAAGTAAGGAGGTTAAGATCTGAGACATAAAGCCAGACCAAGTAAAAAAGATCATGAGATTCATATCTGCAACTAACCAGCAGAAAGGCAGAAGTGGAGATGTGGCTCAAGTAGCAAAACACCAGCCTTGGGACTGGGAATGTGGCTAAATGGTAGAGTGCTTGCTGAGCAGCATGAAGCCTTGAATTCAATTCCTCAGCACCACAGAAATAGAAGCAGCTGGAAGTAGCACTATGGCTCAAGAAATAGAGTGCTAGCCTTGAGCAAAAAGAAGCCAGGGACAGTGTTCAGGCCCTGAGTCTCCAAACCCCAGGACTGGAAAAAAAAAAAAAGAGTAAAGCATCACCTTGAGAAAAATAGTTAAGTGAGGGAGGGGATGAGGCTCTGAGTTCAAACCCCAGTTATGGCACTAAACAAATGAATGAATGAATGAATAAATAAATAACACTATTTCTCTGGAAATTGTTCAGTGCCATCAAAACCTCCTGGCTGGTCACCCCTTTAGTATTCTCATTCTAATGTGGCATTTTTTAGATTATCCTTTGCCATGTCACCTGTGGAAATTCTTTGAAATGCAAATTGGGCCTCAAATATTTCCTAGTTCCCAGAGTCTACAGCAATTTGTTATTCTGGGACAGGAGAATTCACATCTCCAAGTTTCCAGGTGCTGCTGGTGATAGTGGTGGTTCTGGGGATGTGTTTAGGAGGTCCCCTGGGTCTCACAGGTTGAAACCCAGCTCTATTGCATAGAGTAAAAGGCATGTTCTGACCCTTTTCTCCTATCTCTTCACTGCTTTTTCCCTTGGATTTCATTTTCTAATTAGAATTGTTCATAAGCATCTTTAATATGCATCAAAATTACTACATGTGCCCTATATCTGGCCTTCCAGCCCTAAATTAGAATCTTCATGTCAAATTAGAATTACATGCAGTTGTGCTCCAGTTTAAACTAGATTTATAGCTGATTGTAATACTATTACACCTTGCCTCACACTGTATATTAAATGGCACCCTCCCTAGGTGATATGTGATTTTATGCAGGTATATTTCTCTCAAGCTGAAATATTACTTCTAACTATTGTTTTTCTAGCTTATTTGTAAATTCTTAAAGATTCAACCTGACTCAAGCATTCAATCTTCTATGAAGACTTCCTTTCACACTCATTCATGTACATGTACACATTAACTTTATTGTGATCTTTCTCTCTCTTTTTGTTTTTGGAGGTATTGCGATTTGAATTCAAGGCTTCACACTTGCTAAGCGAGTGGCTTGCTGTTGAGCCATGCTTCCAGCCCTGATTTTATTTGTGCCAGTCTTGGGGATTGAATTTAGGGCCTGGGTGCTTTCCCTGAGCTTTTATGCTCACGGTTAATACTCTACCTCTTGAGCCATGGCTCCACTTCTGGCTTTTGGGATGGTTAATTGGAGATATGAATCTCACAGACTTTCCTGCCCAGGTTGGCTTCCAATGAGATCTTCAGATCTCAGCCTCTTGAATATCTAGGATTATAGGCATGAGCCAAGGGCGCCAGGCTTTCCAGTTCTGACTTTTGTTTATTGTTTCTGAAATAGGATCTCACTTCCACCCCGCATGCACTTGGGCTAGAACCACTTAATTCCCAGTGGCTTTCCAGGAACTAGAATAATAAGTATATGCCACCATGTCCAGCTCTTCAATGAGAAATGATCTATTGAAACATTTTTGTCCAGTCTGGCCTCAAACTATGCTCCCAGCTATGCTCCAAACTAGCCTCCCAAGTAGCTAGGATTATAGGCATGAACTATCAGCACCAGCAATTTTGATCCCTAAGTTGAAAATGTCTCATTAAGTGAACATCTCCTTAATTCCTTTTTAACTTCTGAGAGAGCAGGAAGCACATCTTTTCTGGAACCTCCAAAAAAAGTATGAATTCTTAGAGAAATCTGTCAGCAAGTGTTTGTTGACAATCAGTGTACTGTGTCAAGCAAACAGACATAAAGACATAAAGAAGATGGGCAGACATAAAGAAGATGATAGATGGGTCACATTTCTTATTTACTCTAAGAAAAGTTATCTGCATGCCCCCTCCCCCACCAACAACTCAAACCTGTATTATAAAAACTATGTTGAGTTTCTAACAAAATTCAAACTGTTTTGCTTAAATCCACCTTCACTAAGAAAAAAAAGTAAATTTAAAACCATCACTCGATTGTCCCTCACCTTAGTCATAAAAACACAAATATAGTAAGAAAGTGACCCATCCAGAAAGCCTTAAGGTGCCTGTTGGTGGGCTGGGATTGAATAAGGGAGCGATAGATTGTAAATGTTTGCTGTATATTTGTTGAGATAGCTGTCCATTATTTTGTATATTGGAATAAGAATGTCTATGACGTATCATAACTAAAAGTAAATACTCTAAAAATAGCTAAGTCCTGCTTCCAAGTCACATGGCTCCTGTTACAATGTCTTCTTGGTTGTTTTACCTGAAGAAAATTACTTCATATTTGAGCCAGGAGGCTTTGGGAAAATAGAAGAACGAAAATATTCTATATGGCTCTTGGGGACTTAACCAGCAGTATGGGTTTCTTTGTCTTTCTTTGGTGGCAGCATAATGACATCATTTTCACAACATAATGAAGTGCCAGACTTTGAAGTCAGGCCCCATTTTACCATGTGAACCCCATTTTACCAAGTGAACCCCATTTTAGAATCTAACCCTGAGCCAATCAGATTTGTACCTGTGTCCTAATCTTGCTTGCTTGAACACCTGATTGTTGTAACCTTGTTCTTTGCCTTTATAAGCCCTGTATAATCACAGCTCGGGGCTCCCTCCTAACCTCTGCTGTGTCAGTGGTTAGGACAAGGCCCAAGTTGCAGCTCGCTCAAATAAAGCCTTGCCTTGCTTTTGCATTTTGGAATGTCTGAGTCTTGATGGTCTTCTTGGTGGTGGTTTCGCGACTTGGCACAACAATACTACTCCTGAGACTTTCTTAAATGTACTTTTCATAGAAGGTATTTGGCTGGGATCTAGGAGGCTAAGGCACTTGAGTCCCAACTCTTTGGTGAACTAAACTGTGTGTCTTGGGCAAGTCATGTAACGTTTCTGTGTTTCAGTCCCCCTGTCTTGTAAAATGGCAAGAATACTTACCTCACATGGTTATCTCAAATTAGCATTTGAGATAATATCTGCAATGAACTCAAGGTTCTTGAAGAAGTTGATACATAAATATAAAATAAGCCAGGCAGCGGTAGCTCACGCTTGTAATCCTAGCTATTCAGGAGGCTGAGATTTGAGGACTGTGGTTGAAAGCCAGCCTGGGCAGAAAAGTCTGATTTCCACCAGAAAACCAGAAGTGACTCTGTGGAGCAAGTGATAGAGCACTAGCCTTGAGAAGAAGAGCTCAGGGACAGCACCCAGGGCCAGAGTTCAATCCCAACAATTGACAAATAATAATAATAATCTATTAAAGATGATTTATTTATAGGGGAAAAAAGAAAATGGCTGAAAGCCTCATGGGAATCCTGAGGCCATATGAAAGAAGTCAAAGAAATGAGTTCTTCTTGTTCCATGCCTTATACATACCAGTACATTACTTATAGCATTCATAACTGAATGACTTCTCTCTCCTGGGGAATTAGTGCTATTACTCCCATTGTACAGAAAATCTAGGTGCACAGAGCAAAAATAATCTCATTCAGTGTCCATCAAAGTAGAAATTGGCAGAACCCAGATTCAAAGCCAGGTCAATCTGATTTCCATTCTTTTTCTCTTTGTTCTTTCCAATCATCTAGAGCTACATAGTCTATAGACCAGCTCACTAGGTTTCTCCCAGAGAACTCTTGAGCCTAGACAAGGCTTAGATCCAAAAGTAAGGCATAGGGGCAATTTTCAAGTTTTGCAAATCCCAGGCACTGCTACATGTCTCTCTAGCTTTCTTCTAGATTACACTGTGAACTCTGTACTTGCTGACCCAGTTCATTTGGGACTCTGGAAGACCAGGTTGGGACATAGCTGTAATCTGTCTTAGGCAGAATATGATGGCAGAGAAGAAGATGAGAGCGGACCAATACAGCACAGAGGACAAGGGTCATAGGCAGAGGCCATTGGCCAGGGCTGAGAAACCAGGAGTTCAGAAGCCAGACAAAGCGCTCACACCACAGGATGGGCCCTGGATCAGAGCTGGCTAATGTAATGCCTTGGAAAGGGAGAGTGGAAGAGTACTGGGAACCTCAGAAGCACCTGAGAAATTAGTCCCATAGATTCTGTCACAGGCCCTGGCTCTGTAGAATTATAACAACCCCTCACTTGTCACTTCTTTCCACCTTATTTTTCCCATCTAAAAAAATAAGGGGATTGAGCTAGAAAGACTGCAATTCTTCATGTGTACTGCCTCCCACCTAGAAGTCTATTTTGTACTTTAGTACTCAGCCTGCATGAAAAATGGATGCTTTCTAGGGTTTCACATTTTGCTTTTTGAAAGATTCTATAAATTTTTAAATGGTTTTTCAAACTAAAACATTTTAGTATTAGTCCTGGGGCTAGTACTAGAGCTGTCCCTCAGCTTTTTTGCTCAAGGCTAGCACTCTAACCACAATTCCACTGCCAGCTTTTGATTTTTAATTGGGATTAAGAGTCATATGGATTTTTCCTGTTTTAGTTGGCTTCAAACCTCTATCCTCACATCTCAGCCTCCTGAGTAGCTATGATTACAGGCATGAGCCACCAGTGGCCAGCTCTAAATATAATTCTTATCAGCTCCACTTCACAAATGAAGAAATGTAAACTTGTAAGGTTATTTGCCCAAGGTTACTCCACCAGCAAATGATAGAGTTGGACTAAAATACAAGGCTGTACCAGGCACCCATGGCTTATGCCTATAATCCTAACTACTCAGGAGGCTAAGATCTGATTATCTCAGTTTGAAGCCAGCCCAGGTAAGAAAATAAGTCATTGAGACCCTTATCTCCAATTGCATAGACACACACAAAAACGCACACATTGTTGGGGGCTGCCCTTCCCCCAGCCCTGAGACAATGGGAGGGACCCCTCCCACCTCCCGGCCTCAACCGGAAGAGAAGCCCCCCACCCATTGGGGGGCGAGCACGTGCGTGCCACCATGATGGTTGCCTGGCCCAGAAAAGAAGTTCCAGGATCACTTGAGTGACAGCACAGTCAGCCAATCAGGCAGTCACCCCAAGTCTTTCCCCTTCCGCCTTTGTCATCGTAATAAATTTCTCTGCCCTGCCCTCTGGAGCCTGAGACACATTCCACCATAGCAGCGTGTCCCTGATGCCTTCTTTTCTGCCCCTGCTCCTGGTAACATGTGAGGGGACTGGGGGGAGGGGAGGCTTCAGCAACCTTTCCTCAACTTAGCGCAAGTCCATGAGAGTATGCCTTTGGCCTTCTGCCAGTGGAAGGCAAGGCCAACTGCTCTTTCATAGATTTTGGGGTTCAACCATTCTCCCCGGGAGTTTGGGGAGAAAGGGAATGTTCAGATCCCGACAACACATGATGGAAGTGAAGCTATGGCTCAAGTGGTAGAGCACCAGCCTTGAGTGAAAAAGTTAAAGGAAGCTGGGTGCTAGTGGCTCACACCCATAATCCTAGCCACAGGGGGCTGAGATCTGAGGATCCTGGTTCAAAGCCAGAACAGTAAATTCCATGAGATTGTTATCTCCAACTAAGCAGCAAAAAGCCAAAAGTGGAGCTGTGGCTTAAAAGGTAAAGCACCAGCCTTGAGCAAAGTGAGAATACAAGGCATGGATTTCAAGCCACAATACTGGGAAAAGAGAAGAAAAGGGAAGGGAAGGAAGAAGGAGGGGAGGAGAGAGGAGGGAAAAGGAGGGGAGGGGAGGCGGGGGGAGGGAGGGAATGGGGAAGTCAGTCTATGACTTTACATCCTAGAGCAAACCTGAAAGAAAAGGAGGAAAGGAGAGGCAAAGTTGGTCATATTCTAATGTCAGGCTAATACAGAAGCAAAGGAAAATGTAGCCGATATGTAGAAATGTTGGTTTATGGAACAAGAAAGTAAACAAAAATGTGTGAAGAAACTATAGGATGGCAGTATGGGTGAATAGATAAGGTGTTAGGCAGTTGTTAGACAGAGACAGGATGTCAAATGCAAGGTGACATAGACAGGACCAAATGAGTTTTCTAAAGAGATCATAAATTACTTTGCAAAACCATTTTTGTGGGGAGAGGGGTTGACAGATAACAGAAGGAAAGTCCTTAGCACAAAGTACCTCATCATCTGACTCTCATAAGTACAGCAGCCACATCTGCTAATTGGGTGGATGAGCTCCAGTTTGAAAAGGTTCTATATAAAATGACTATGACATTCAGAATCAGCCTATAGATAGAGGTGGAGTCAGGCTCCTTTTCTATACAAGGAGTCAAAAGAAGCCCCTCAGAGATCCCAGAAAGCCTCCTTCCATCCCGATGTCAGCGAGGAGGTATGGACCAGAGCCCTGCCCTACAGGACAGAATGCACCCTCGGCTACCTGGACCTTCTGGAGCATGTCTTGGTGATTCTTCAGAAACCAACCCCAGAACTCAAGCATCAGCTGGCTGCTTTCTCCAAACGAGTCGCCGGTGCAGTCACAGAGCTCATCCAGGCAGCAGAAGCCATGAAAGGAACAGAGTGGGTAGATCCAGAAGACCCAACAGTCATTGCAGAAACAGAATTACTGGGGGCCGCAGCATCTATTGAGGCTGCTGCTAAGAAGCTAGAGCAACTGAAGCCAAGAGCAAAGCAAAAACAAGTGAATGAGACCTTGGATTTTGAAGAACAGATCTTAGAAGCTGCTAAATCCATTGCTGCTGCCACAAGTGCCCGGGTCAAGTCAGCCTCAGCAGCCCAGAGGGAGCTGGTGGCCCAAGGCAAGGTGGGCTCCATCCTAGCCAATGCTGCAGACGATGGCCAGTGGTCCCAGGGGCTGATTTCTGCCTCCCTGATGGTGGCAGCTGCAACCAGCAGCCTCTGTGAGGCCGCCAATGCTTCAGTACAGGGACACGCCAGCAAAGATAAACTCATCTCATCCACCAAGCAGGTGGCCGCATCCACGGTTCAGCTACTGGTGGCCTGCAAGGTGAAAGCCGACCAGGATTCAGAGGCCATGAGGCGGCTACAGGCGGCAGGTAATGCTGTGAAGAGAGCCTCAGACAATCTCCTCCGTGCAGCCCAGAAGGCAGCATTTGGCAAAGCTGATGATGATGATGTCGTAGTGAAAACAAAATTTGTGGGAGGCATTGCTCAGATCATCGCAGCCCAGGAAGAAATGTTAAAGAAAGAACGAGAACTGGAAGAAGCAAGGAAAAAGCTGGCACAGATCCGCCAGCAGCAGTATAAATTCCTACCCACTGAGCTGAGGGAAGATGAAGGCTAAGACCAGGCTGGGATGGCCAGCCCCAGGAATGGCCCCACAAGCACTGGACAGATGGTATTCCTGAGAGCTGGGCACTTAACCTGGGAGCAGCTGCCTGCCTCCCTCTGGGGGAGGAGCCCAGAGCCTCTGATTCTCCTTCTAGCTACTGTCCTGTGGGCACGGGCTGCATAATCATGACGTCACACGGTACACGCCTCCCCTCAAACCTCACTATAACTCAAGAGAGAGGCGCGCACATTTTTTGTGGACTGTTACCCAAAACAAGAAGTCAGTATTATGACGCTCTCAGAAACCTTTGCTTTTGTTCATCGTCCTTTAGGCCAGCTCTGGGGCCTCTGTGAAATAATCTTTGGGGGTTAAAAAACATACAGTGGCCCTGAGGACCACAGGTACCATGGACACCCAAAGACATCCTTCTCCCTCGCAAGAGAAGATGGAAGTTAAGAGTTGGACATGGTGAATCAAAACCAGGAAACACGGGCTGGGGATATAGCCTAGTGGCAAGAGTGCCTGCCTCGGATACACGAGGCCCTAGGTTTGATTCCCCAGCACCACATATACAGAAAACGGCCAGAAGCGGCGCTGTGGCTCAAGTGGCAGAGTGCTAGCCTTGAGCGGGAAGAAGCCAGGGACAGTGCTCAGGCCCTGAGTCCAAGGCCCAAGACTGGCAAAAAAAAAAAACACAAAAAAAAAACCAGGAAACACAAACCTAGGTGAACTCTGGGAGGGGCCCTGAGGTCCTCCCTTCCATGTCTCGAGCACTGGCTCACCCAAGGGGTAAAGAATCTTATCCGTTTGCACGCCTTCTTGCTTCCTTGTGTAAGCTCCTTGTACAATCATTACCCATCTTGTATTGTGTGGCCCAGAAAAATCAAGCAGTTCTTTTTATTTGTTCCTCCATCCTCCAAAGGGGCAGAGTTGCGGCAAGCTGGCAGGGCTCGGCGGGCAAGAGCTGGAATAAAACACATGGGCTCCTTAAAAAAAGTAAATAAAATGACTATGAATTTTGTGTTAAGATTTTCCTTATGGAGACAATATTTCACTATATATCAAGAATTCTCTTCCAAAAGGAGATACAGAATTGTCAGAGCCTGAAAATCCAAGCTGTGAGACCCTGAAAGGATTGATTGGGAATTTGGAATACCTTCTCCCTACAAACTCTCAAGACACTGAGAATTTTCTGGAAAGGTTAATCAGTCCTGGCTTAACAGGAATTCAGATTTCTATCCTGGGTGTGGGGGCAATTTCACCCTAAACTGTGTGGGAGCCTGAGAGTAGACTTAGAAAGTTGGAAGCTATTTACCTTTTAGCTCCCTTTCCCAGAATAAGGAGGTTATCTACCACCTTTATACCAAATATTGTCACGTGTTGATGTTTGTACTTTACTTTCTGCTTCACTTTACAAGACCAATAAAAAACTTTGTGAATGGAATCTTGGGGTCTGAAGCTGATGGAAGGCTACAGGTCCGCTAGTACCCCAAACCTCAATTCTGTGAAAATCAAGGAAGAGTGTAACACACACACACACACACACACACACACACACACACACACACATCCCTAGCTCCTAGAAACAATAGGGCTTGTAAAATTTCACTGTCTTAGAGTTTACTCTTAGCTTCTATAACTCCATTTTGGTGACTCTATGCTAGAGGACTGCATACTCACTGACAATACTAGTTCCTTGAAGTTTGACATTTAAAAATGTATGTAGCCTTTGTTCCTCTCTGTATCTAGGTAGCAACCACAGTAACAATTGTAAAAATGATCATAGTAATCGATTATAGAAATAATCATAGCAGTAGTTACAGAAATGCCATGGCAACTGTCAGGTTGGTTCACTTATGATTGAGTACTGGATTGTTTTAGCCCACTTATGCTTGCTTAGTTGATATTAGGGGAACATGGTTACAATTGTTCAAATAACGTTAATATTAGATCAGCCTGACCACAAAATTCTGCTTCTGTAAACAGCTTGCTTAACCTGTTTATGACTTGTTCTACCTCCTGCCTTGACCCCTGCATCTGTGCTACCCTGACTGCCTGCTGTAGAATGCATACCTTCTACCTGTAAAAACCCAGCTAGCTTGTGAAGGAAAGTCCCTTAGGCACTTCTCTTCAATTAATCAGTAAAAGCCAAAAATGGAGGTATGGCTCCAGTGATGGAGTACCAAGCCTTGAGCCAAAAAGCTAAGCAAGAGTGAAGCCCCAGTTCAAGCCATAGTAGTGGTCCACGTGCATGCGTGTGCATGCATGCACACACATACATTTATACAAAGACACAGACAGAGAAATAAAATAAAAACATACATGGAGAAATTTGGAGAAAGGTAGGGATGCTGCAATTGCACTTAAAAATTTCAGTACACCTCCAAAGCTGGATAAGTGAGCAAAAGCCAAGGAAGAGTTGAGTTTCTACTATGTAAACATGTCATAATAGAGTATAGGAGAAGATTCCCGCTTCCAATGATTGACAGCAAAAATGTCTAAATCTAGATGACTGCAGAGGAAATGTGGACTGCTCATATTAGACTTGGCAAGCTATACTCTCTAGAAAGGAATGCTGAAAGTGTATTTTAGTTTCTTTTCTTTTGTCATAGTGAGGTGCCAGACTTTGAAGTCAGGCCCCACCACGTGAACCCCATTTTAGAATCGAACCCTGAGCCAATCAGATTTGTACCTGTGTGCTAATCTTGCTTGCACAGCTGATTGTTGTAACCTTGTTCTTTGCCTTTATAAGCCCTGTGTAATCACAGCTCGGGGCTTCCTCCTAACCTCCGCTGTGTCGGTGGGTAGGACGAGGCCCGAGTTGGCAGCTCGTTCAATAAACCCTTGCCTTGCTTTTGCATTTCGGAGTGTCTGAATCTTGGTGGTCTTCTTGGGGGTGGTCTTGCTACTTGGCACAACATTTGGGGTTTCGTCCGGGATAGCCCCAGAGACCCCGAGATCCCAGACTCCGAAGGTAAGAAAACAGCGCTGTTCATTTGTCTTGTCCTGTAATGTGCCTGTTTGTTTGTCTTGCTTTTGCTTATTTCTTGAAGGGGTTGTCGAAGCAGATGTACTTACTTGACAATCCTGGTGAGACCGGGGGATGTCCCAGACTCTTCACCCTTAAAGGGGGATCTCTGGAGCCCCGCTTTCAACTTGAATTCACTCTTTCTGCATCCTTGCAGGGGGATGTGTGGGCCAACTTGGGAAATCTCCAGTTTTTCTTGTTCTTGATCTTGCCTATGTTTTTTTCCTTCTGTATTAATTGTTTTGGTTTCTTTTCTTTTGTAGCTTTTTGGACTAAACATCTGATCAGAGCTATGGGTAACGTTCTATCTTGGGGTCCTCCATCTAGCCCCCTAGATTTGACTCTAGTTCACTGGAAGGAGATCAAGGAGATAGCTCAGAACCGAGGTGTGGCCCTTAAGAAGGAAAAGTGGATTACCCTGTGCAAGTCAGAATGGCCCACCCTTGAGAGAGTTAATTGGCCACCTGAGGGAAGCTTTGACATCATTAAGATCAGTACCTTACAAAGCCTAATCGAAGCCCCTCGTTCAGGCTATATAGACCAGATTCCTTATATAGACACCTGGAAAGAACTAGTTGACAGGGACACTCCAGCTTGGGTTCGGCCTTTCTTACCAACTCCCTCCTCCACTCCTTCCCCTACCCCAATATTCACTCAAAAAACACGGGGTGCCAAGAGAGAACCTAAGAGGGGAGAAAAGAAATTATATCCACCTGTCCTCCAGGGAGGAAGCACAGAGGAGGAAATGCTTCCCCCTCCATACGCCCCACCCCAGTTAACTCTCCAAGAGGAGGACTCTGAGGAAGATGTTTCAGCTGTGCCCTCCGCCCCGGAGGGCCCCGCTCAATCAACTCGCCGGCGCCAAAGAATTACATCTCTTCACAAATCTACTACCCTTCCCCTACGCCCTATAAGTCCTGTGGATGCGGACGGTCGACAACAATTCCAATACTGGCCATTTGCTACTAGTGATCTTTACAATTGGCGTGCCCAAAATGCCCCCTTTTCTGAGAAACCTCGGGACTTAATTCGCTTGTTTGAAACTATACTTTTCACTCACCAGCCCACTTGGGATGATTGTAGCCAGCTTTTACAGGTACTTTTCACCAATGAGGAGAGAGGTCGTATTCAAGAAGCGGCCCGGAGACTTATCCCTGGCCCCAACGGAGCACCCATCACGGATCCTGCCTTGATTGATACCTATTTTCCCCAGACCCGACCAGCATGGGACTACAATACGGCTGAAGGTAGGGAGCGACTCCTTGTCTATCGCCAGGCTCTGCTGGCAGGTCTCAAGGCGGCGGCTCGCCGACCTACAAATATGGCCAAAGTTTATGATATCAGACAGGGAGAAAGTGAAAGTCCGGCAGCATACCTTGAGCGTCTTATGGAAGCCTTTAGTCAATACACCCCATATGATCTTGAGACCCAGGAATCTGCTCAGATGATTATGTTTGCCTACGTAAATCAAGCCGCACCGGATATAAAGCGGAAATTGCAGGCTCTAGACAGGCTTGGGGAAAAATCTATTAGGGATCTAGTAGCAGTGGCGGAAAAGGTTTATAATAAGAGAGAAACAGGAGAACGAAGACAGGAAAGGAGTCTGGCTAGGATTTTGGAACAACAACAGAAGGAACTCAGGGAAATCCTGACCTCTATGCAGGCAGGAAACTTTAGACAGTCCTCCTCTCCAAGTAAGGAGCAAAAGCCCAAACCCCAACCAAGGATGGGGAAGAATCAATGTGCTTATTGCAAGAAAGGGGGCTACTGACAGCTGAAGGAAAGGCCATTAAAAACAGACAGGAGATTTTAAGCCTCATCCGGGCCCTATGGGAACCAGCAAAGATTGCCATTATGCATTGCCCGAGTCATCAAAAGGGAGTTGATTCGGTGACTAGAGGGAATAATCTGGCTGACCAGGCAGCTAAGGAAGCAGCCCTCCATCCCAGAGCAGAAGTATTGACTGTAGTAGACCCAGGACCACGAGCTTTGCCTCCTGTACCCCAGTATTCCCAGGAAGACTTGGAGTGGATAAAAAAAATTCCCATGACCCACAAAACCCTGGACAGAGAAGGAAACGATGACTGGTGGAAAACTGGTGAAGGGAAACTTATCTTGCCACAAAGGCTAGGTAAGGGGATCCTTAAAAGAATCCACCGAGCTTCTCACATGGGAACCCGAAGAATGCAGGACTTGCTCCGACATTCCAAAGTAAAAATTAGACAAGGAGATCAACTTATTGAAAATATTGTTAAAAATTGCAAGGCCTGTCAGCTTACCAATGCCCCCAATCAACAAGTTACTAAAGGAGCTCGCTTCCGTGGGGATAGGCCAGGCGTGTATTGGGAAGTAGATTTCACAAAAATCAAACCTGGAAAATTTGGATACAAATATTTGCTAGTTTTTGTAGACACCTTTTCAGGATGGGTGGAAGCCTATCCAACAAAGCATGAAACTGCGAATATAGTGGCTAAGAAGATCCTGGAAGAAATCCTACCCAGGTATGGCTTCCCATCCACCATTGGGTCGGACAACGGACCGGCTTTCATTTCAAAAGTAAGTCAGGGAATAGCCGCTGCACTGGGGACAGATTGGAAATTGCATTGTGCTTGTAGACCCCAGAGTTCAGGACAGGTAGAGAGAATGAATCGGACTCTAAAAGAGACCTTAACTAAATTGGCCTTAGAGACTGGCGCAGACTGGGTGTCACTCCTTCCTTTTGCTCTACTTAGGGTAAGAAATTCTCCCTATCAACTTGGCTTTACTCCTTTTGAAATAATGTACGGGTACCCTCCGCCCATTATCCCTAGCCTTCAGACTGAATTGCTCACTGATTTGGATGATATTGAATTTTTGTGTAAACTTGATTATTTGCAGCTCGTGCACAAGAAAATGTGGCCCCAACTCAAGGCATTATATGATTCTGCTTCTGTCCCTATCCCCCATTTATTCAGGCCAGGAGATTGGGTGTTCGTCCGGAGGCATAACTCCAAATCCTTAGAACCACGATGGAAGGGACCCTACGTGGTGCTACTGACTACTCCCACGGCCCTTAAAGTAGATGGCGTCACCACTTGGGTCCATTGCTCCCACGCCAGGCCAGCTGACCCCTTTGCCCTGGATGACAACTACCGTGATGGAACATGGGAGGTCTCCAAGCACCCAACTCAGCCGCTTCGCCTTCGCCTCAAGAAAAGAAAGTTAGACTGAATATTGTTATAATTTTCTTTTTGCCTTCTTTCCTTACTACCCTGGCTAGTGTTGATGTCATTTTGGCAGCTCACTCCAAAGTGAGGTGACCCCCTTATTTTAGGTAGTTTTGAGCTTGCTCAGGAATACGGGTATAGCCACCCGACCCTTAGAGCACAGTTGAGAAGTTTATGTATTATTTTGTTGCTTACATTTGGATACTAAACACTATAGAGCTAATGGTAAGTCTGTATAGCTGAAAGTTAATTTTCAGTTTGCAGCAATCCTGCAGTCCCTTGGAAAAGTAGACTAAGGTTATAGGTTCCTGGCTAGGTAAGGTCAACGCCCCTGAGTCAGCCTGAAGAAATTACAGAAGATGGATGATCTTCACCCATCAGCCCCCCTTTAAAATCAAGGGACCAGAGTTGTTTTTGGGAAGATGAGGCAGGATAAACTAGAGACATGCAGAACAGAGGTACAGAGAATATTCTTGTAAGAAATGGTGACAGGCCCTTTGGTTACTACATTGGGTCCTACTGGCCCATGCCTTACCTCTATATCATCCCCTAGACATGCAAGCCATTGAAATGGACAGAATGGAGCCATGATTGGCTCCCAAGGTACCAAAAAGAAAAAGGGGGAAATGAGGTGCCAGACTTTGAAGTCAGGCCCCACCACGTGAACCCCATTTTAGAATCGAACCCTGAGCCAATCAGATTTGTACCTGTGTGCTAATCTTGCTTGCACAGCTGATTGTTGTAACCTTGTTCTTTGCCTTTATAAGCCCTGTGTAATCACAGCTCGGGGCTTCCTCCTAACCTCCGCTGTGTCGGTGGGTAGGACGAGGCCCGAGTTGGCAGCTCGTTCAATAAACCCTTGCCTTGCTTTTGCATTTCGGAGTGTCTGAATCTTGGTGGTCTTCTTGGGGGTGGTCTTGCAACTTGGCACAACAATAGCAGAATACCTGAGACTGAGTAATTTATTAAAAATTTTAAAAAAATGATCTCAAATTTTTTATCTGAACTTGGGGTATACAGGAAATAAATCATGCCTTAGTTCTCATGTTTAATGGTATTGGGGAGCCTCTCATTACTTAAGGCAGCTAAAGGGCAAAGTGGGTCAACAGACAAAAGATTTCCAAAAATAGTAAGAACAGAGCCAGGAAGGTAAATATTCCAATTTATATGGGTTCTCCCAAGTAGAAACCACTTTCAAATGTGCTTCCCAGATCCTAAAGTTCTTTTAGCATAAATAGGAAGGCCAGCTAAACTCAAATGGTGACAAAGACACCATTAATGTCAATTCTGGATTAGGTTAACACTGTAAGTCTCAATGATGAACGAGTCATATGCCAGGCTGTGACAAAGGGTTCACTCTTTTAAGCCAGAGTTGTCTAGTTCTGGCTTAGTATTGATGTCTGAAGCTTACATCCAGGGAAGCTAGATATAGAAGGTTAATCTTTATCTTACTGTAATTTCATCAAAATAGATTTTTGCTGTTTTCCCTCACGTTCATGTATCTGATACTATTTAAAAGAATACACAAGAAATCCTTTCTACTTTGGTTAGTCAGGAGAAATCTCAGCAAGAAGAATCTTGGCCCTAAGACCTGGAACTATGGTAAGAGAATGAGGGGAGTGCTAGGGGAATCCAAGTTCTGGGAGCTGCCTGCATGCCTCCCTGCCTGCCTGCCTATCTGAAAGAAATGGGTTCTAAAATGCCATGCTGAACTTTTGACGGCCCTCAGTTTTACCTCATGAATGGGTTCTACCAAATCTAAGGGAGGGATTATGAGATAAGATAAATATGGGTAGGAACTTGTTTTAGTCTTGCTCTATGTCTTGTACTGTACATTCCATTCCTTTACTCCCCACTTTATTTTGTCATCCTTCCACCTCCCACCTTCAGTGATGGTGACAGCTATCATGATGCCATTAACAAAGCCTTACTGGATTCTACTTGTCCTTTGGTATTCTCCAACCTTGAACTTGGCTCTGAAAGTGCTAGGACGGAGGCACTTAAACACTGGTTTCTGTGACCTTGGCTTATACCCACCCTCACTCTGAGCTCTGTCTCTTTCCTCCTAAATTTTCAGGATAATCAGGAAATTTTTGTTCATTTTTGGACTGGTGATTGCTTTTTTCCCCTTCATTGTTCTTTGGTGAGTCTCCAAAAGCCTTTACTCATGGGTGTTCTTAGCTTCATCCAATGTGATCTTAAAGTGGATCCAGGAGTGGAATAAGGGAGGGACCATAGTAAAACAAAGGGAGAATGGAGCCCATCTTGCCACATTTATCTACAGGAATAGTATCATCAGTTTCCAGTATCCTGGAAAAATGATTATTCTTATAGTATCATTATTATTATTTGTGCCAGTCCTAGGGCTTGAACCCAGAGCCTGGGCACTGTCCCTGAGTATCTTTGGTATCAAAGCTACCACTTGAGCCACAGTGTCACTTCTAGCCTTTTTCTGCGTAGTTTACTGGAGATAAGAGGCTCACAGACTTTCCTGAAGGGATGCTTTGATCTCAGATCTCATCTTTCTGAGCAGCTAGGATTACAGGCATGAGCCAACATTGCCTGCTTTAGAAAAATTATTTTAAGCTAGGATCATTAACACCAAGAAGGGAAGTCCATCGTATTACTCATCTTCAAGGCTGTTCCATATGGAAATTATGATTTTTAAACTAAACTTCTGGGAAATATAACAAAACCAGCAGGGGAGTCTAGGGGAATATATTTCTCACTGAGTGTTCCAAAAAGAAAGATTTTTCTTACAGTGATGTCCTTGTCACAGGCCCTTCATAGCTCCCTCCTCATTCCATGGTATGAGTCATTAATTAGAAAAACAACTTTTTTCCAACTTTGCTCTGATAAAAGCCATAATAAATAATTTTACTCTTTTAGATAGGCAGTTCCAGTGGCTTGTGCCTGTACTCCTACCTGCCTATAATCCTAGCTACTCAGGAGGCCAAGATCTGAGGATCTAGGTTCAAAGTCAGCCAAGGCAGATGAATTTGTAAAACTCTTACCTTCAAAGAACTGGCAAGAAGCTGGAGTAGAAATACGGCTCAGGTGGTAGAGTGCCAGCTTTTAGCAAAAAGCCAAGTGAGAGTGTGAAGCCTGGAGTTCAAGCCCAGTACTGGCACAATAAGTTAAGTACATAAATAAGCAAATAGATAGCTATGATAAATATGTATACTTTGGTAAAACTGAAGATACCACATTGTCATGTAACTATCACTGCCATCCACTGCCACTAGTCTTGATACACTGAAACTCTTATAGCTATCAAACACTAACTCCCTGTTCTTCCTCCTACAGCCCTGACAACCTTCTTTCTCTATGATTTTGGCTATTTAAAAGACCTCTTATGAATGGATCCATATGTTTCTGACTTTTGATGGCTGTCTTTTTTCACTCAGTTTAACCCTCAAGGTCTCTGATTGTGTCAAATTTTCCCTTTTTTTCTAAGGTTGAATAATATTCTATTGTATGTATGTGCAGCATTCATCTTACCACCTATCTGTTGATGGACACTTGGGTTCCTTCTATGTTTTAACTTTTGTGACTAATTCTGGTATAATGTAAGTTTACAGATAACTCTTTTTTTTTTTTTTTTTGCCAGTCCTGGGGCTTGGACTCAGGGCCTGAGCGCTGTCCCTGGCTTCTTCTTGCTCAAGGCTAGCACTCTGCCACTTGATCCACAGCACCACTTCTGGCCATTTTCTGTACATGTGGTGCTGGGGAATCGAACCTAGGGCCTCATGTATGCGAGGCAAGCACTCTTGCCACTAGGCCATATCCCCAGCCCTACAGATAACTCTTAAGACTCTGCTTTCAACTAAGTCAAAGCCTAACACAATGCGTACTAGGAAATGGGTACTTGCAGAGCAGTGATCACAAGGAGGGGAGTAGAAAAACAAATATGAAATGAGTAGAATGCAGACAAGAATGCATTTTATATACCACAGAACTGAGGAAATAAAGGGAAGGGGTAGGTGGAAGAGGGTGAAGATGTTGAAGGGATGACACAGATCAAGATGCATTGAATAAATTGCTTTGTTAAGTGGCAAAAAATCAACATAGAACCTCAAAATTAAGAAAAATTAGGGAAGGGGTAGAGTGGGAGAGGTAGGTGAGAATGATAAAAGGAGTGACACTGATCAAGAGGCCCTACATTCATAAACTGGTTTATGGTGAATGACAACTCCTTAGAACAACTACATAAAGAAAACAAAAATATATTTAAAAAAAAACTGTTTTCAGGTCTTTTGTTTATAACCAGAAACAGCATTAGTGATCATCTTACTTTAAAATTTTTATTTGAAGGGATAGCACCCAGGCTCAGAGTTCAAGCCCTACAAACAACCAAAAATTTAAAAAATCATCCTTAAAACAGGATCTCACTATGTTACTAAGCTGGCTTCAAACTTGTGATATTTTTGTTTCAGCCTTCCAAGTGCTAGATTTGTTTCCCCTTCCCTCTTTCCTTCCTTCCTTCTTTCCTTCTTTCCTTCCTTCCTTCCTCCTTCCTTCCTTCCTTCCATTGTCTCTCTTTCTCTCCCTCTTTTCTCTTTCTTTCTTCCTTTTTTCTCAGTACTGGCAATTGAACTCTATTTAATGCTGGCTAAGCAAGTACTCTACCACTTTAGACATGCTCTTGGTTTGGTTTGGCTTTGTGTTTTTTGTTTTTGTTTTCCCTGTCCTGGGGCTTGAACTTGGGGCTTAGGCACTGTCCCTGAGCTACTTTTGCTCAAGGATAGGACTCTCCCACTTGAACCACAGCACCACTTCTGTTGATGTGGTACTGAGGAATTGAACCCAGGGCTTCATGAGTGTTAGGCAAGCACTCTACCACTAAGCCACATTCCCAGCCCATGTTCTTGGTTTTTAACTTTGGGGGAGGGGCTAAAATAACTTTTTTCTATACCAGCTGCACCATTTTACAATCGTACCAACAAATCACAAGGAATTTAATTGCTTCTCTTCTCACCAGTTCTTGCTAGGTCCTGTTTTTTTTTCCTTTAAATAATAACTTTACTAAGGAGTTGAAGGTGGAATCTTATAATTTGGATCTGCATTTCCTTAATGTGCAGTTATACTAAATTTCTTTTCATGTATTTATTGGCTGTTCACATACCCTTTTTGGAGAAGTGTCTCCTCAAGTCTTTTGTCTATATTAGAAATGGGTTGTTTGTATTTTTAAAAATTATCTTTAAGTAGTTGTACAAAGGAGTTGCCATTCAGTAAAGCAGTTTATTAAGGCAATGCATCTTGATCAGTGTCACCCTTTCATCATTCTCCCCCATTCCTGGCTGTTTGGATTTTGGGTAGTGAGCCTCCAAGCTGGACAAATATGACTGTTCACCACTAGGTGACTGCAATGGTGCATCAAGACTGCCATTTCCGGAGGGGGGAAAGCATTGCCCTCACACTGTTCAGGGTCGAGTCCTCTGAGGAGGGTCTCAGGATTGGGGTGTGGAAAGTGTTTCTGCCCTGAGAGAACCAAGGCATTTCTGTACCAGAGAGGGTGGGCTGGCCTGAGTGAAAATTAAGAGAGCTGATGATCTGATGTGAGTCAGGGTTCTGTCTTCAGCCCTAGTTTCTGTCCCCTTACAAGACTTGCAAAAAACGTGTATGCATACTCAGGCCTGTGCACTACTCTACAGTGTCTCCATATGTCCTAACCTTACTACAAACCCCTCCACTTGCATTAAGCATCCTTCTGTCGCTCACCTCTATCCTTGAGCTGTCAGGATGATGCCAGTGACAAATTTTGCAATCACAGTTCCCCTCCTTACTGTAATACTAAAGCATGGGTGGTCATGAATGAATGGTAGGGGAACTAACTAGGCAGGAACTGTGGGATATATGGGATCTTAAGGAAAAAAATCTGTTGTTTCTTTTTAACTCCAAGACCTAAAAAAGAATGGTGTTGTGTTTGTTCTCTTCCAAAACTCAGTATCACCATTACTGAAACCATCCTAAAGAGACGTCCTGGACACCTACTATATACCCAACCCTTTCTTAATTCTTTCTGGTGCATGAACAGATACGTATGTTATAACGTTTCTGGCAAAGCCTTATTTTATCTAACTTTAATGTTTTACTGTCTCTCACTAGTCATTTCCTATGATGTGCAAGAAAAATAATATCAGCTAGGAAAACCATACTGAAAGATTTCCTGCTCTTGTGACCTATCTGTTCATCCACCTCTTTCCCCTAAGCTCCTTCTGTGGCTCATTTTACTTGACTTCAAGAGAACTAAGAAAGAGAATTTTTTTTCCTTAACATGCATTGATGCTGAGAATTCACAAGAGTGCCTGGAAGAGGATGATATGGGGAAGAGAAACAACAATGGAAGCAGGGGATGGAGAAGCAACTAACAGGAAGCAAGTACCAAGAAATTATCAGATCTTAGGAGAGGTGCAAAGCAGTCAACATCACCGTTTTCCATGCTCTGTTGCACCCAAGTGCTGACTACTAACAGAGTGTAGCCCGGCTGCTTCACTGGTTCCCAGAGCTCTATGTCTCATTTCCCTTGCTCTTGTCCTGTTCTACCTTGTAGCAGCAGGTGGAGGATGGGTCAGAGAAGGAATCCTTCTCCGTGCAGCCAGCCTTTCTCTGCCTTCCTCAACTTAGCTTTTCTCTATGTTCTTGGTGGTAATGTTAATCTTAAAATACCACAAGCCATATCTTGAGCCCGAGTTTTGAATAATACAAGTGTTAAATATTCTCCAAAACAATAGATTCCTTCTTTAGGAAGCCCACACTAGTGACAAGAGACTGTTTTGAAGGACCAATCCACCTGTGGCCTAAGTGGGCCTGCAAAATTAACTGGCAAAACAATTTGGAGCGGAGACAAAAATCTTTGATCACTGGAGCAGAGCCAATGGCTTCTTCATACTTTAGAGCCACTCTGGCATATAATTGTCCTTAAGAAAGAACAGAATGGCTACCATTGCATTCAAGTGGCACAGACACTTTTAAAATGTTGCTCTTGCTCTTGTTTCTCAGATAAAAGCATGTACATGAACAGGAGGAGTAAGGGAAGTGGGGGAGTGAGGTGCTTATAATAAAATTCAGACACAGATTTTAAGCACAATTTCACTATTGACAAGTTTTAGTGTGTGTGTGTGTGTGTGTGTGTGTGTGTGTGTGTGTGTCTGTATGTGTGTGCCCGTGTCTGTGTTTAGTGCTGGGTATTATTAAATCCAATGCCTTGGGAAGCCAGACAAATGTCCTCGCACTAAGCTAGATTGAATTCTCCTTTTTCTCTTCATTTGTCTGTATCCACTCCCACTTTCCCTCACCTTCATTTCAAAGACAACATGGACCTACATGTACAGAATGGACAGAGTGAGAAGTGGAACTCTGGGAAGGATGTAGAAATATAACAGTTCTGCAGGGTGGTACATGCTGTTTCTAGGAATCACTTTTGTTAATCCATATTCAATAAGTCTGAGATATGCTGATGTAAGCCAGGCTAACCAGATCTCATTATTGTGGGCTTCCTCAGAATATTTACCCAAAATACTAGTGTAACTTGTGAATGATATACACATAATTGCCCAAATAGAGCTGACTTTGGAAAACAATTTATTTTTTTGCTCAGTACATCTTACAGTGTTTGGAGGAAATACTGCTTTAGGCACATAGAATAAATCTAAAAGAAAGTAACTTGAAAATTTTGACTCAGGATATAAAACATAGAATACAAGTGGTATAACATAAATAAGTAAAGAAATTATAAATAAAACAGATAAGTACTTTAAAAGCCAGAGTGTGATTAGGACTGTAGAAAGTACAAGCCATTGAACAACTACTAAAGGATAATAAAAAAATTAAAGAAACTGTAAGCAAGTAGAACATAAAATATTTAAATATTTCTAAGTGATCTCTATATCTTTAAGCACTATAATCTTAAACTCCTTCAAAAAGGTTTGTTTAACTTTTCCCCCCATTTTCTTTAGATCAATGACATGAAAAAGGTTTTATGTGTCCATCTAGGTCTAATATTAGGGTGAGAATTTTAAAAGATTAATTGAAGATTGGAAGTTTGGTACAAGTGGTAGAGCACCTACCTAGAAATCACAAAGACCTGAATTCAAATCTCAAACTGCCACTAAACAAATTAACTGAAGATGCCTTGGTAGAGTTACATCTCCAATATGTCCACACAGTAAGTAACATTAGCAGTTGAAAAACAGTGCTAATTTTCCTCATTGGTACTCTCTTACATAATCATTAATATATAGAAGTTGTAGGGGTTTGGGGGGGATTATTTTTGTTTGTTTTTTTGGCCAGTCCTGGGCCTTGAACTCAGTGCCTTAGCACTGTCCCTGGCTTCTTTTTGCTCAAGGCTAGCACTCTGCTACTTGAGCCACAGTGCCACTTCTGGCCATTTTCTATATATGTGGTGCTGAGGAATTAAACCTAGGGCTTCATGTATATGAGGGGAGCACTCTTTCACCTAGGCCATATTCCCGGCACATTGATGGTGGTGGGAGGCGGTTAACTGGTCCTGGGGCTTGAACTCAGGGCCTGGGCTCTGTCCCTGAGACTCTCTGAGCTCATGGCAAATGTAAGGTGATGTAAGGCTGGCCAGAAAGAAAACCCACCATATGGTTCAGGCAGAGAAGAGTTTATGGGTGGGGTGGGGGGAGAGCAAACTGCCAGCCCACACAAGATGGAGGCATGGGGAGACAGAGAGGAAAGAAGAAGAGAAAAAGAGAGCAAGATAGAGTAAGAGAGAAAAGGAAAGAGAGTGAATGAGAAAAGAGAGCAGGGACTGTGTTGAGACGGATTATATAGGAAAGGTGGGAGATATGGCCAGGTGGATTGGCTGTGACCTCAGAGAAGGAGGAGGTAACTGCCTCCAGGTGTTTCAGTTACCTAGGTAACCCAGGTGCAGACTTAAATAGGTCTGGGTGTCTGTGTGGACCCCTCCCTGGGGTAGACCTTACAACTAGCGTTCTATCACTTGAGCCAAGCACCACCACTTCCTGCTTTTTCTGTTTATGGGGAACTGAGGAATCAAACCCAGGGCTTCATGCACGCTAGGCAAGCTCTCTATCACTAAGCCACATTCCCAGACCAGACATTGTGTTTTACGTATATATTTTCCCCCATGAGATTCAAACTACTTGGACTGAATAGTAAATATAGCATGCATACATTTTTAATTTTCTTGAACTGACATTAAGAAAAAGAAGTTGGTCTAGAATTCAAATGGTGTAATTCTTTAGAAAGGCTAACTCACAGTGCACCTAAATATACACCAGGAAACTAGTATTCTAAAGTGGAAGTGGGAATGGATGTAGACAAATGAGAAAAAGGGAAGGGAGAATGCAATCCTAAGTCAGTGCACATCCTACAAAATTAAGAAAACTGTGGGAAGGGAATGGTCAGAGGGATGAGGGAGAGTGATAAAAAGGGAAACACTAAGCAAGATGTGTTGTATTTATAAACTACTTTGTTGAATGGCAAATCCTTTGTACAACTACTTAAAGATATATATATATTATATATATATATATATATATATATATATATATATATATATATATATTTAAAGGCTGGGCTAGAGGCATAGCTCACACAGTAGAGTTCCTGACTAGCAAGTGTGAGACCCTGAGTTCAAACTCCAAACCACCAAAACTAGAAATACCAATTATTGTTAATATACACGAAAGTTGTTAATCTCTTCAGATAAAAAATCCTATCTTTATAGAGAAAAACCTTTGAAAAATTTTGGGGAATAACTAGGAGTGGTCAAAGTCTGTACTGACTTGTTTTTCTGGAAAGTTTCATTCAGACTGGTTTTCTTGGCTTTGTGAGATCCTCCTGTCTTCTATATTATAGCCTGATGGATGCTTGGTCCATAGTTGAAAATTCTGTGGAGAATTATCCACACATATCTCACCAGGAAAGATGATAGAAATACTATATAGTAATTCCAAACTGTCATTCTGGAAGGATTAAAATATCAAGGTCTACTTATTGACATGTTGCTAAATATTTTAGCTGAGTGGATTTAGGTTCTGTCAGGTGAATGAGACAGCTGGAATTAAAACATGGAAATGGCAATGTTGTCAAAACATCCAGTTTGTGTAAGAAAGGAACAAGATGAAGCTGTGGTATTAGGCTAGGTCAGATCATGGAAGGCCTCATATGCTAAGGTTTGGTGTTATTCAATGGCCCAATGTTTCCCAAACTGGAATAAGATTCAGATCAGTTCTCTCAGACCTGTCTTAACCTCAACGCCTCAAGCATGTGGGACAAGCACTCTACCATTTGAGGTACAACTCTAGCTGTTTTGTTTTATGTTTTACCTTGGAGATAGGAGCTCATTAACTTTGCAGGTACTAGCCTTGTAATTTGAGATCTTTCTGCTTCCATCTCCTGAGTAATTCCATTAATGACATTTACCACAATGGCTAGTTCTAACCTTTGAAGCTAAGACACTTACATTTTAATATTTATATATGTACATTTATGAAACTATGTATAGGGTCCTTAAGCTAACAGGCCAAGTACTACAAAATTAAAACAAATCAACAAATTATTTATAAATAAGACAACACAATCAATGTAATACTAATCCAAAGCACAATTTTGTTGTTGTTGAAACAAGATCATTGTTAATTTTTGTGTGTGTGTGTGTGTGTGAGAGAGAGAGAGAGAGAGAGAGAGAGAGAGAGAGAGAGAGAGAGAACGTACACATGCATGCACGTACTTCAATTCTTGAACTCAGGGCTTGAACTCAGGGGCTGGCATTATTTCAACTCAATGTGAGACCACAGCATACACAGCTTCTTCTCTCTTTTTTGTTCTTTTGTGTCGGTCATGGGGCATGAGCTCTGGGCCTGGGTGCTGTCCCTGAGCTCTTCAGCTCTACCACTTTGAGCCACAGCTCCACTTCCAGTTTTCTGGTAGTTAATTGGAGATAAGAGTCTCACGGACATTCTTGCCTAGGCTGGCTTTGAACTATGATCCTCAGATCTCAGCCTCCTGAGTAGCTAAGATTACAGGTATGAGCCACTGGCACCTGGCCCACAGCTTCTTTTCTTACAGCATGTTTCTTTTCTGGTGGTGGAGGGGAGTGAATGTGGTCCTAGGACTTGAACTCAGGGTCTGGGCATTGGCCCTGAGCTTCTTTTGTTCAAGACAAACACACTACCACTTGAGCCACAGCTTCTCTTCCAGCTTTTTTGGTGGAGATAAGAGCCTCACATCTCACAGATTTTGCTTCCCAGGCTGGCTTCCAACAGAGATTCTCAGATCTCAGCCTTGAGGTAGCTAGGATTACAGGCAGCGTTTTTACTCATGCCCTACTGTAATACTGACCTCCAGCCCCCCATCCCCCCACCCACGATTGTTTTTTGTTTGTTTGTTTGTTTGTTTTTGCCAGTCCTGGGACCTGAGCACTGTCCCTGCCTTTTTGCTTAAGACTAGCACTCTACCACTTGAACCACAGCACCATTTCTGCCTTTTTCTGTATATATGCTGTTGAGGAATCGAATCCAGGGTTTCATGTATAAGTGACAAGTACTCTACCACTAGGTAATATTCTCAGTCCCCTGGATTTTTTTTTGTTTGTTCATTTTTTAAAGTTTTTTTTTTTTGTCATCGGACTTGAAGTCTGGGCCTCAGTGCCATACCTGAGCTCTTGTGCTCAAGGCTAGAGCTCTACCACTTGAGAGCCACAGTGCCACTTTAAGTTTTCTGGTGGTTAATTGGAGCTAAGAGTCCTAGACTTTCCTGCCCAGGTTGGCTTTGAACCATGATCCTCAGATCTCAGCCTACTGAGTAGCTAGAATTACAGCCATGAGTCACTGGCACCCAGCACTGTTCATTTTTTAATTTGGCACTCTCTAAGGGACATAGTGCAGAACAAAATGATCTGGTTCAACTAAGGACTGATGCTAGACTTGCCTGCCTTCCACCCTGGCTTAAACTCACAGACATGCACTTGAATTACAGTAATTTAGGTGCTGTGGAAAATAACAAGATTCCTTTGTCTCAGGCAAGGCTTCAGGAGGCCATTTAGCTGGAGGCCATTTGAGGAATAGGTAGGATTTGGAGAAATGAAGAACATTCTAGGTAAAACCAAGAGTTGTGCATAGGGATGCTGAAGGCCTAGTGGCTTTAGGCATAAAGTACATGAAGTCACAGACACAGAGGGGTTGTGGGTGTTCTTTAATAAGTCAGTACTTAGGCAAAAGCAAGACAGACTATCAGAAATCTTTGGGGTTGTGTGATGGTTCTTTTTCTTAATGATAGTATGCCAAAGCTAAGAGTAACTTGTTTTTCACTGATTTAGAAAAGGAGGAGGCATGGAAAATAAGCAGAAGTCAACTGAAATTTAATGTCATTATGACTGTATTGTTTTTTTTTTCTTCTTCCAAATTATTACTGGTAGAATTTTCCTCCAAGTTAGAACATTCTGTATCTAAGAAAGGCAAAAAAAATAGTATTCATAAATCCAGTGATCTTTACTTAACTTTTTTTTAGTTCTCTCTTAGACTGGCTCTTCAGCCTTAGTTGGAGATTTCATAATTATCTATTTGAAATATTCTGGTGAGCTCAAGTTTTATTTTAAGGATTAAGGATATGGTTTTAGGGATTAAGGATGTAGTTATAATCTCTTACCAGAAACGACTTTAAGATGTATTCTGGGACTTAAGCTCATTATAGAAATTGTGCAATGTATCTCAGATCAGTGTGAGAAAAGCCTCTTTTCTGTCAAAGTAGTTTACTTTCTTTCTGTGAATCTTGTGAGAATTGTTTTTCTGAAAAGTTTCTGCTTTGGCACCTGTTTTTTTTGTTTGTTTGCTTGTTTTTTTATTGGTCATGGGTCTTGAACTCTGGGCATGGGTGCTGTCCCTGAGCTCTTCAGCTCAAGGTTAGTGCTCTACCACTTGAGCCACAGCACCACATAGGAGTCTCTTGGACTTTCTTGCTTGGGCTGGCTTTGAACTGAGACTCTTAGAACTCAGACTTCTGAGTAGCTAGGATTACAGGCATGAGCCACTGGTGCCTAGCGTTATAGATTTTTTTAATTTAATTTTTCATTGTTATTATAGAGGTAATGTTCAAAAGGGATAGAGTTAAGTAAGTCAGGTAAAGAATACATTTCTTTTTGGAGACTGTCACCCCTTCACTGTGCTCTCTGAGATTTTCCTTCCCATTCCCACCCACATGCTCATTTTCAACATAGTGTCTAGTGAGTACCACTGCTTCATTTGTTCATCCATTGCATTGGCCCTTGCTCATTACATTGTAGTTTCATCTATTTCATGCAGCACTTTAGAACTCTTATTATGGCTGGGAATGTAGCTTACTCGTAGAGTGTGTGCCTAGCATGCATGAAACCCTGGGTTCGATTCCTCAGTACCACATAAAGAGAAAACGCCAGAAGTGGGGTTGGGAATATGGCCTAGTGGCAAGAGTGCTTGCCTCATATACATGAAGCCCTGTGTTTGATTCCTCAGCAACACATATATAGAAAAAGGCCAGAAGTGGCACTGTGGCTTAAGTTGGCAGAGTGCTCGCCTTGAGCATAAAGAAGCCAGGGACAGTGCTCAGGCCCTGAGTTCAAGCCCCAGGACTGGCAAAAAAAAAAAAAAAAGAAAGAAAAGAAAAGGCCAGAAGTGGTTCTGTGGCTCAAGTGGTAGAGTGCTTGCTTTGAGCAAAAGAAGCTGAGAGCCAGTGCCCAGGCACAGATTTCAAGCTCCAGGACTGGCAAAAGAAAAAAAAAATCCTAATAGAAGTTCCGTAAGTATTAATTAAATTATATCCCATTAATTAAGCAATATCATTGTGCAGGTTGTGAATATGAGCCTGCTGGATTAAGGGTGAAAGTGAGCAGCCTGCCTGTTCTGCTCTGCTTGCCAGATTTTTGGCTCTGGAGCACCCTTCTGCAGAGTTTCTTGCCTTGAGTTCCTTTTGAGTTGGTGTCCTTATTCCTATGTGACACATAGGAGGATGTGTTACCCAGAGCCATTTCTAACAATAGCAAAAAATGAAAAAAATCCTTACTGCTTTTACCTATTTTGTTTAATAACTCTACTTTTAGGGTATTAGGCCCTGAAGCTTTTCAGACAAAAGTTATATGAATTTGTTTATGCTTTTTTTTCATGCAGAGTATTGTCTGTAAATCTGCTTGCTGTTAGGAAGGAGGGCAGGATGAAGATTATTTTGTTGTTTGCCTTATTTTTTTCCTGCATAGTTACCCAGTGACTCTGTAAGAAGGCATCATTAGAGCTTCGTAAGGCTCAGTGGTCTCCTAGGCACTGGGTATGATAGGGTTTCTGACCTGAACCAGTTCTTGGTTTCCAGTGGCAACCCAGAGCTCCGTGGTGTAGATGACAGCAGTGCAGTTATTTTATTTTATTTTTTTTTGGCCAGTCCTGGGCCTTGGACTCAGGGCCTGAGCACTGTCCCTGGCTTCTTCCTGCTCAAGGCTAGCACTCTGCCACTTGAGCCACAGCGCCGCTTCTGGCCGTTTTCTGCATATGTGGTGCTGGGGAATCGAACCTAGGGCCTCGTGTATCCGAGGCAGGCACTCTTGCCACTAGGCTATATCCCCAGCCCAGCAGTGCAGTTATTGATATAGAGTCCAGGTGTCTCTGCTGCAGCCATGTGATTGCATCTATATTTGAAGTGTATTGGAGATTGAGGTTGGCCTGCTGCCTTGTCGTGAGCTCACCATACCATCACTGCAGCAGGACTGCCACTGCCTACAAGGAAACCCTACTGAAGTGAAATATATACAGCCTGCTGGCATGTGTTAAAGAGCTCTCTTGTCAAGAGAGAAAAAAATCTGTTGAAACTAGCTACCTTTTCAAAGCAGTTTTAAGTGTCCAAGCCTGTTCTGTTTAGAAACTTGAAAGTTCCAAATGGCCAGCGAAAAAACTTTTTCAATGAAACTGCTTTCTCTTTTCAGGTAAACTTCTGCTGATACTTTCTTTCATGTCTTAGCCATGTTTCCATCTCTTCTAATTAAAAGTAATAAGGCTAAGGACAAGAAATAGGGTCTCTGAAAATCTTTGTTGTGGTCTAGCTGGTTAGTTTCACACTTTCCTACTAATGTGAAGTTCATTTTGTAGACTGTTCTACTACTTAGTAGAGTTAAACTTGCCTGGCATTTCCCTTCTTGCTTTCCTTGAAGGGCTTACATATGTTTAAATTATTAAAGATTATTTTCTGAGTTAAGATTATGTTCTGAACTAGTTCAAAAATCAATTTAATTCTGGTAATAGATATCAAATGAAAACTTTCTCTGACAAAGCCTGCATGTGGAGGCAGACAGCAAGACTCATTTATGAATTTATGTACTTTAAAAGGTGGATAGTATGATTGTAAAGGGTATCCTACCAGTTCTTCCATAGCTTCACCTGCCAGTGCTGTTATTTCTGGAGTTAGATAATTCAGAACAGAGTTCTTGGCTTCCCTTCAAAGCATTAATTGCCCACTCTTCTGGTGCAGTGTTGGTTGTAGGATGGAATAGCTAGGCACTGCTAACAATCTTGACAACTGTACTTAACATGGAGTTCAAGATATGTTTGTCTTCTAAAGCCAATCTTGCCAAGGGGAATTCATGTGTGTTCTGCGTCATGGACATAGATACATTCAGACTTTGAGAGTAAGCTACAGAAAAGATTGCAATAAATGGTTCTAGTTGTAGGAGTTTTAAGAATCCCATACACTTTACAACCTTCTGTGTACTGTTAGTATTGTAGAGAGCTATCAAGTAGTCCTTTAGTTTTCTTTTTCTTTTTAAATAATTACTTCTTTATTGTCAAAGATATATAAAGGGGGGTTACAGTGTCATACGTAAGGCTGTGGGTACACCTTAGTTTTCTTAAATGTTGTGTCTCATAGTAGAAAACATCTCAGTTGCCCAGTAAGAGTTAGAAACATTGGGGTTGACATAGCCTAAGATATCATGTTGACAGAGTTTGGTTGAGTCCAAGAGAACAACATGCACAAGTTCCACTTCTAAATCAATAGTTTTTGGCCAGACTGCATATTTAAGTTGCTTAAAGAATGTTTTGAGATAATTCCCAGGGGGCAGACCCTACCCTGACAAAATAAATTAGTCTCTGAGTAGAATATGGACATTGGTGCTATTTTAAAGCGCCTTTGGTAGTTCTAATATGTAGCTATTGCTGGTCACTTCTGCCTTAGGTCTCTGTTCCCTCAACCATTGTTCTCTTAACAAATATTTCTCCACCCTGTGTTTCATGGTAAATTTAATCCTTTGAAACCTTACCACATTATTTAAATTAATCTCAAACCACCAGTATAAGAGGAACTTTGAATGTGATGCTTGGAATTAAGTCTATGAAACAATTCAACGTCCTCAAATTCCTTCTGATTATGGGATAAATAATAGACATGATTTACAGAAAAATTCCTCTTTTACTACAGTGATGTTCTTGTTGTACCCATTGGTTTTATGTCTTTGTTCTTGTGAATTGAATTAAGTGATGGTCATCAATATGAGAATAGAACAGCACAACTATAGACCAGTGAGCTGTTACCTACAGTAGTGCTTTTTCCAAGCATGGAAATGCCAAATGGTAGGGCCAAGATTAATGGGTCCCCTAATTCTCTTCAAATGTCTTGTGTTAAACTTTTTTTTTTCTGTGACAAAAGGGTAAGAAAAGCACTTTAAAGAAGTAAGCTTCTTTTGGCTCATGTTTCACTTCATAGTTGTCTGATTCCATTGCTTTGGGCCTGTGAAAAGGCAGAACATCATGGTGGAGATGGTATAGTAGAACAGGCTTGCTCAACTGACAGCTGCCAAGAACTGCATAAGAAGGAGCATAAGACAGGAAATGGCGCCTAAGAACATGCCCCTAGGGAACTATTCTATTCAGCTGTACTCCTGAAACTTTCTACCACTTCCTAGTATTTTACTCAGAGCATGAACTCCCTTGAGTGCCAGTGGCTCATGCCTGTAATATAGCTTCTCAGAATCAGAGATCTGAAGACTGTAGTTCATGAAGCCAGGCTGGGCAGTAAAGTATGTAAAACTTTTATCTCCAATTAAGCACCAAGACAAGCAGAAAAAAATTATGAATGCAACAGATTAATCTATTAAGTCAGAACCCTTTAGATCTACCAGCTATGGACCAAGCCTTTTAAAACATGAGCATTTGTTTGGGGGTGGGGGATTGAGGGTGGCAGGCAGGAAGGAAACATGCTTTACATCTAAACCATACCAAGCTTGGTTTGCTGACCTCCTTGACTCTAGTGGCAGATATTTGGAAGTTCTTAAGGGCAAAGTTTGACATGGTCAGGATCATGTTCACACACAGTGAGGGAGGAAAGTTGGGAATGATTGGGAGAGAAAATGGTTTCTTTAACCCAGTGGAGGTAGTTGATGGAGGAAAACCTGAAATTAGCTGATCCTAGGAGAACTTTGGATGTTTAAAAAACTGAGTTTTTACTTATAAGCAAATTTTAATTTTCCCCTCCCTAATTAAACATTTTTAAATTTTATTTTCAAGGTGATGTACAGAGGGGTTACAGTTACATATGTTAAGTAGTGAGTACGAGTACATTTCTTGTCATACTTTTTACACCCTTTAAATTGAACTTTTAATACAGTCTTGAGTACTGTCTCTGGTACAAGAGGTTTTCCTTGGAAGTCTGTCTTTCCAGATGTTTGTTGTCAAGGAAGCAATGGGCTGGGACCTCTACACAAAAGCTTTTCTTTCTTGGGCTGGAAGATTGTGTAAGAACAAGTTGCTTGTTTTGTGTTTGTCCTAGGATCTTGTGAATTATGAAGATGAGTCCATGCTCCAGAACCACTGTTGGGGGCAAAAGGGGGAAGAGGGATGGGGGGGGGACAGCAGGCAGTATTGAAACCCTTCATTCCCCACCCCCACCCCAAAGCCAAGTGGTGCTTCTATATTGTCAGTCTGTTGCCATTTCTGCATTCAGGAACAACTTGGATGCCCCCTCAGCCCCAGAGCTTAGGAGCGCTCCCCTGTTGTTATGCTGCTGTCAGGAAGGGATTGGATTGTTCAGCCTGGGGAGTGATTTCTAGGCCCAGATACCTTGTCCAAGGGCCTTAGTGCAAAGGGAAAGCCCATGATTACCCTGTCAGCAGGTATTCCACTCTGGCAGCCTAAATTAAATGGGAACTTGGATAAGCAATAGCCATGTGATGTGATAGGTGCATTAATTATTACAGACACAAAGATATGGATGGCATCAGTGCCCACAGAGGATGGGGAGTCTCTTGTGCAAGTGGCTGTCTTTGCTTGTGTATTAATCCTCCTCAGATGACTGTATGCATGTGGTTCTGACTTTTGTTTGGGCCTTGGCTGAATTAAAGTCTCATGATTCCTTTTAGGCTCTCTAGTGCCCCTACTCCTTCTTCATCACCACCATCTTGGTAGGTAGAAAAAAAATAGCTCAGGATCTTCTAGCCACATAGTCAGTGGGAGGATATAAGTGACAGTATTTTCTTGTTCAATTTTTTTTCTCACCTCTGGACCAAGCAGGACTTTTCCCTTGGAACAAGACTACTTCCATGCCTCTCTTTTTGTTGAGCCATCTGGCTACTGAGGCAGGCCTTTCACGTAGTTGTGCTCCTTGAAAGACTTAAAGAACCATGGGTGCCCTTTTCTCATCCCCCGAGAAGCCTTAACAAGTTACTTCTGGAAAAAAATTTAAAGTATCATAAAGTAAAAATCAGATGGCCTCATACAGTACATTTCCCTAGAACAGCATAATCAAGTACTGAAGCAGCTGTTTAAATAGGCTAGGTTACCTTAGCATTACAGATGTTTTGGGCCAGATAATTTTATGTTGTAAGGCTCTTCATTTGTAGGTCCTGAGCAGTGTCTCTAGAGCTGCTAGCACACCTCCAGTGGTGACAAACAAAAGTGTTTCCAAGTGCCTCCTGGCAAGTAAGCTATCCCTCACCTGGAAATCGCCAGGTAGACTGCCAGACACGGCTATTGGCTATTGAGCACTTGAACTGTAGCTAGTCTGAATTGAAATTATCCTTAATTCATAAAACACATGTTAGATTTCAAAGACTAAATGTAAACCAAATACTTCATTTGTTAAATATCTCAATAATCCGCCAGGCAGCAATGGCTCATGCCTATAATCCTAGCTACTTAGGAGGCTGAGATCTGAGGATCAAGGTTCAAAGCCAGCCTGAGCAGGAAACTCTGTGAAACTCTTATCTCCAATTAACCACCAGAAAAATAAACCAGAAGTGGGGCTGTGGCTCAAATGGTAGAGTGCTAGCCTTGAGCTGAAAAGAGCTGAGGGACAGTGCCCAGGCCCAGTTCAAGCCCCATGACCCAGAAAACAAAATACAAAAAAACAAAAAACAACCCATCTCAATAATTTTATAATGATTATGAGCTTAAAAAGGTACTTTTTGCTCAGAGTTAAGGGTGCCAACTTTTACTGTTTTTTTTTTTTTGTTTTGTTTTTTGGCCAGTCGTGGGCTTGAACTCAGGGCCTGAGCACTGTCTTGGCTTCTTTTTGCTCAAGGCTAGCACTCTACCACTTGAGCCCCGGTGCCATCTTCTGGCTTTTTCTACATATGTGGTACTGAGGAATCAACCCTAGCACTTCATGTATACAAGGCGAGCACTTTACCACCAGCCATATTCCCAGCACCCAATTTTTATTTTAATAAATACTTTCTGCGCTGAAAATGCATGCACACGTATGCACAATGGCACAATGGCCCGGGAGCTTGAACTCAGGGAATGGGTGCTGCCCCTGAGATTCTTTTACTCAAAGAAAGCTAGCACTTCCGTATTTTTTTTCTAAATAGTTTATTGGGAATAAGACTCCCATGCACTTTGTTGCCTAGACTGGCTTCAAACTGCAGTCCTCAGATCTCAGCCTCCTGTGTAGCTAGGGCTATTGGCATGGGCTACCAGTGCTTAGTGAGAAATATAACTTTTGCAGGGCTGAAGTTGTAGCTCAGTGGTAGAGCTTTTGCCTAGCTCATGAAAGACCCAGTGTAACAAACACACAAAAAACAACAAAAAAAACAACTTTTAATGTAAAAGTGTTTTAGTGTTAAATTGAAATCCTAACTTTTATTTTAAAATGTAGATCCTAGAAAATTTTAAATTATATTGTATAGCTTTCATTATTTCTTTGCTTTGGTTAGTTGATTGATCTGGTGCTGGGGTCTAACCCAGAGCTTTGTGTATCCTAGATAGGTAGACAGATACACTATCATCAAGCTTCATCCCTAGCCCCTTGCATTACATTTCAATGGGCTAGCACTGAATTAGAGTTGATATCAGTATGTAATGTGTCCATTGCTCCTGTATTAGGCCATTTAGAGCCCTTTGAGCCAATGTTGGTTGTTTCTGAGTTCTCACCGTATAGACCATTCTTCCTGCCTCAGTTTCTTGAGTGCTGAGATTATAGGTGCAGACCCCATGCCTGGCTAACAATTGGATTTAGATAATTCTTTTTTTTGGTAATATTTTCCTTTTTAAGAACAGTAAAATTAGAGACATGGTATGCATATGATGTTAGCTATTCCCATTTTTTTTCCTACTGATGGTACAGAATCAGTTTGGTGTTCTTACAGTGTATATTTATTTACATTTCCTTCTTTCCCATATTGGATTTTGTCTCTCTTTACTGAAGTATATAATTATATCTTAATATTGAAGTTATGCTTTTTTTTTTTTTTTTTTTTTTGCCAGTCCTGGGCCTTGGACTCAGGGCCTGAGCACTGTCCCTGGCTTCTTCTCGCTCAAGGCTAGCACTCTGCCGCTTGAGCCACAGCACCGCTTCTGGCGGTTTTCTGTATATGTGGTGCTGGGGAATCGAACCTAGGGCCTCGTGTATCCGAGGCAGGCACTCTTGCCACTAGGCCATATCCCCAGCCCCTATTGAAGTTATGCTTTTTGATTGTTGATATTATATGTTTGTTTCCTGCTATACTATGGACAGTGTCTGTACATCATAGACCTTCAGTGAATGGATTAAGAAATATTATCTCACTAAAAGCATAAGGTTTGAAATATATGAGATACCTAATTAATTCTTTAACTTTATCCTCTTCTTTAACACTAATTTCATTATGCAATACGTTTTCCTTTTCTATTTGTAACCATTTGTCTTTGATAAGTTTTTGCCTTTTAGAGGAAATGGAAGCTAGCTCCTTTCCCTAATTGTGCTATTCAGTATTTTTCTACTTATTTCATCACTTATGTCATTTTTTTGTTCTGTTTTGTTTTGTTTTTTTGGCCAGTCCTGGGGCTTGGACTCAGGGTCTGAGCACTGTCCCTGGCTTCTTTTTGCTCAAGACTAGCACTCTGCCACTTGAGCCACAGCGCCACTTCTGGCCATTTTCTGTATATGTGGTGCTGGGGAATTGAACCCAGGGCCTCATGTATATGAGGCAGGCACTCTTGCCACTAGGCCATATCCCCAACCCCTGTCATCTTTTTTTGTAAACTTAATTTTAATTATACATTCATGCTGTGGTGACAACAACTTTCACATTATTTGTAGGACTAATTTTCTCAATTTAAAGGGCACAGTCAAGAAGACACATTAACATTTACATCAACAAACAAATGTAGAAATAGGACCCATCTGAAATCTTAAACAGAAAACATTTGCATATGGATGACTCAGAACATATTTTTGTCCTGACAAGTACTTTCACTTTTCAATAACTGTCTCACTATGATGGCACTTTTAGGGTCTCAGTGAATTCTTAATATCTATTCAATCTGTAACAAATGAAATCAAGCATTCACATAACTGCAAAACTGAACATCTCAGGTTTTTACAAACATTTCAGATTTTAAAAGTAAATTCTATTATAAGTCCTACCTTAGTATTTCAGTTAGTCCTGTGAAAATCACAGCCTTTTCTTCCTGCTCATTGACCATTCAGTAATTCAGCTATTTTATATGAGATACATGGGAATTTAACCAACTATTATTAAACTGAGCAAAAGCCAGCCAATCATAGTGCTAAAATATTATCAAAGTGACTGGTTTCTGCAATGGGAATTTTTAGTTTAAAAAAAAGAGCGCATATATAAATAAAATGGAGCGATGTAAAATTGCTTTGCCTTTAAAAGTTTAGTTACTCTTGTAGATTTGTGCACTTATTTTTAAGTATCTGGTCTGCAAGGATCCTTTATTCTGAATATGAATATTTGGAATGTTTATATTCATCAAAATATAATTCTGGGAAGAAACCAACACATTTGCATTTTCTGTATTGTTTTATAAATTTAGGACCTCGATCTTAAGACATCTTATTTTTTCAGTCCTAAGGCAGCACATTACTTCCTAGCTTATTTCATGACCTTCAAAGCTAATTATTAATTAGCCAAAAAAGCAACTGATCCCTGTTTATACTCCCACAGTTATGTTTCAAGGTTGGTTGGAATCCATTATATCTTGGTTCTTCAAAATGTACTTATCTAGGTCAAGAAAAAAAGGGGCAGAAGGCAACTTCACCCAAATCATGTAGCAGTGTTAAACAAATTCAGCTTTTGAACCAACATTAAATCATTTGTGTCTCCAAACTTTCCCTTTGTAACTTTTCTTATAGTTATGTAACTTTGCATTTTGGCCAAAGAGAGTTATTTTCTTTTAGCAGACAAAGATCATCTTCTGAAGACACACTATTTTATATCTGTGGAGTTGTCTCCATTTCAGTAGAGCACTAACAAATCATTATGTATTTATTTTGCCTATGTTGGCCTCTTAAAGGCAACTACATTGCTCTGAGTATGTTTTTATTCACCATATATAATTATAGTCAACTAATTGTTTTTAAACTGGCTTATGCCCACGATTCAAGAAGCCTAACAACAATCAATTAACTGACAAAAATGAAGCCATAGTTCTTAAGTGTAATGTTTTAAAACCAACTTTATATTATTACTTGTTCTTGAGCATTTGTAAGTAAAATAGTTTGACTAGGAAAAAAAACAAACAGTTGGTAACACATCAAGAATAGATCCATGAATGTCAAAGTAACTAAATACTGTTAAGCCATCTAAATTAGTTTAGATTGTTACTCAAAAAGTTAGCTATTTCCAACAATTTTATTTTCCCTTTAAAGACTATATTATTTTTTTCATTTTTAAGGGGTCATATTTTCTCTTAGGATTATCATAAACCATCCTTATAGCTCTCAAGTGAATCCTAACCTAGCCCAATGCTCATATTCACAAGAAAGGGATACACATTAGGTTGTTTTAGGAATGTGCGCTTCTCCCACCCCAAACTGACAATGCACTACAAATTATACCACACATTTTGTTATATGAATTTGTAACAAAGTGCTCATGCTTTCCCATTAAACAAAGTACAGTAATATGCTGTAGTCTTAAAATACTTCATGAACCCTGAAGTGATTCTCTATGGAAGGAGCTTTCTGTGCAAAGTGAATCTGGCTAGTCACCTGCACACCAAAATCTCTAAGTATCTGAAAAAATTTCTTATGCTCTTTTCCAATCCAAGATCTCATTGGATCACTTACTTGGTAAGATCTTACATGGGTGTGAACAGTAATTCCAGTTTGTGCAAGTTCTTTTAAGACTTCTGGATATGTAACCCAAGTATTGCTTCCTCCAGAGTGACCACCATCCAACCAATACATTGTTTTTATGCTTTTGATGAAAGCATCTATGTTCTTGTCTTTCTTGGCTTCTTTTAATTCAAAAAGTAACTGATTCAAAACAACACAACCTTTACTGAATCCAATCAGAGTGAAAGATGCACCTTTTAGTGATGGTGTAGAACCACTCTCACTTATGGTTGATTCATCAAATCTTTTACAGGTCTTCTCTTTTTCTACCTGGCAACCATTACTAGATAGTCAGATGCTTTGGAGTCCTTATTCCAAACATTCGTATTCTTCAGCAAACCATTCTGACTTAAGTTAAAAGCATTAACTAACAACATATAAAGGTGCTTCAAAGATCCAAAGTCAGTATTATGTTCTGGGGCACCAAACATGTTGCTTTTCACAAAGTTGTCATAGCAGCTGAATTTGTGCAAATGCATCTGGGAGCACTTTATTATCACCCAAATATAACTATTGGGGAACCGATGAGCTAAAATGGTGGCAACGTTTTCTAGACTCCAACTTTCCCACTGATAATTCTCAGGATGACGAGTCATAATTTCATGGTAATTCTGCACATCCCCGGGGAAATAGAGGACTTGATGCTGGGGCTCCTGGGCGGCCAAGTCCACGGGGAGGCCCCGCGGGCTCCAGTCTCTCCCCCGCTGCCGGCGGCAGCAGCAGCAGGTCGTTGCCGCGCTGCGGGTCAGATCCGAACACGGAAGACACCGCAGGCACCGAGGGCGGCGTTCCACCGCCGTCGGGGCGCACCCCGCCCCGCCGCTGCCCCCGGGTTCATGGGTTGGGCTTGCCGGCAGAACAAGGTGTTTCCGGTCCCAAACCGGTGCAGCAGGAGCAGCAGCGGCGGGGACCGCAGGAGACCGAAGCCACACAAGGGTGTCCGCAGCCAGAGCGGCTCGGAGAGGGTAGGGGCGGAGGGCGGGACTCGGGCCGCAGCCTAAAGGCCCGCGGAAATGGCCAGGGCGGGAGCCGGCGCCTGGGGACAGCCGCACCACGGACCAACGTCCTCGCGCCACTTACGTCATTTTTTAAGGGTTAGTTTCAGATGGATTTTTTTTACAATATGAAATGTGGGTCTCAGTTCATTCATAAGCTGGTATTGATTTTCTCACAGTGCTCACTGACTCACATATTTAAACACTGCCATGTTATGTATGTGTTCACGTAGTACCTCAACTAGCTTGGATATATTAAATTTTTTTCAGTTGGTTCATTTCCAGTGTTTATAACTCACTTTGCAGAGTATTGATTGTGGTAGTATATAAGTATTTTTACCTTTAAGCAGGCTCTTTTTTTCCCCTCCTGATGTGCTGGGTCTTAAAAGCCCTTTTAGGGAGGCTAGAAGGAAAGAGAAGTTAAAGTTAGGAAGCACATAGTTACAAATACAAGACATCTGTGCAGTTACTGGCAGGTTGATAGATGCTTTAATGTTATGTTTAAACATGAGTCTTTAATACATCTCTAGCGTCTGCTCATCTTTGGTTTACAAACAATTTACGATGGGCATTTTTGCAATTAAGTAAAATGCTTTTACATTCTAATGTGTTAAGTGCAGAACTGTGGTAGACTTTGCAAATTTCCATTTGCTTATAATGAGGCGAGTTAGGAAAATCAGTTAAAATTTATTTTATTCCAGTACTTCCTCTGGTGAAGAGAAGGAAGCTTTTTATGAAGGTATATGTTGGATAATTAGAATTTATTTGCTTTTTTTTTTTTTGGTCAGTTGTGGGGCCTGGGTGGCCTGGGTGTAGCTACCCCTGAGCTCTTCAGCTCAAAGCTAGCACTCTACCACTTGAGGCACAGTGCCACTTTTGGTTTTTTTTTGGTGATAAATTGGAGATCGAAGTTTCATGGACTTTCCTGCCAATGCTGGCTTTGAACTGCAATCCTCAGATCTCAGCCTCCAGAGCAGCAAGGACAACAGGCATGAGCCACAGTGCCCAGCTTTCCTTCTTTTTTGAAAAGCATATGCATAGTCATTTAGAGCAACTTAAGCATGGACTTAAATATGTACTTCCATCTAATACCTATTTGACTCCATTTCTTCCAGCTGTAAAAGAGGAGTAATATACAGGGTTGGTACAAGGGTCACCCAGTTAATGTCTATAAAGCAGTTAAGACAGTGTCGGATACAGTAACTGCTATGTTGGTTTGTTTTGAAGTAATAGCTGCAAAACCAGGTGTGATGGTCGACTCAGGAAGCTGAGACAGAAAGAGTTCAAGGACAACCTAGGGTAAGTAGATTCTTTGTTGTTTTTTTTCCCTTCAGTCATGTGGCTTGAACTTTGGGCCTGAGTGCTGTCCCTGAGCTCTTTGGCTCAAGGCTAGTGCTCTTTCATTTGAGCCACAGTGCCACTTCTGGTTTTCTCATAGTTAATTGGAGATAAGAGTCTCACAGACTTTCATGCCCAGGCTGGCTTTGAACTGCAATCCTCAGATATCAGCTACCTGAGTAGTTACGATTACAGGCATGAGCCATCAGCACCCAGCTGTTTGTTTGTTTTTTAAAGAAACTGGCAAAAATTTTCTTCTTATATTCAAATAAACAGTTTGCTATTATACATACATGCTAGTCATGAGCTTTGGCTATCAAATTGCCCTTGCTTCCTCTCTTTCTGTCCAGTGTCCCAGGGAAAGTTGGATAGAGGCAGCCTCAGGTCAACAAAGTAGAACTGAAACACCAAAGTTTAATAGCAGTTCATTTTGCAATAATACTAGAATACATATTCTAATATTTTATAATAAAGCTATTGGGGAAAACTTGGTAAGTTTCTACTAGGTGTTGTTTTTTCCATTCCCCTTGTAGTATTGGTGTTTCAACCCAATTGACTCACACGTGTTAGGCAAGTGCTCTAAGTTACACCCCTGCCCCTGTTCATGCTCTAGGAACCATAGTCCTAATCTTATTCTTGTTATGGGGCTAAGGATTATTACAGAGTTTGAAGGAGGGGATTCCCCGTCCCTCAAAGAGTTCACTGTTCATAGACAGTCTCAAGCAAAAAGATGGATTTATTGGGGAAGCATAAAGCGAACTAACCAGCCAGGGACGCAGCACAGACTTGGGAGATGCCACCGTGACCCCTAGCAGTCCTCTAATTGGTGTTTGTAAAGGTAAAAGCGTAGCGCAGATGTAGGGGCTTGATGCAGGGTTACAGCAAACTACAAGTGAAGCTCGCATGGCATAGATGTAGGAGGTTGATGCAGGGTGTAGAGCAAATAACAAGCAAGCCTTTTGCAGAAGCAGAATTTGGGGTCAGGTTGACCTAATAAGATGGAGTCAGGTCTATTTCCCCCAACATTCCCTACCATGTTTCCCTAATCATGATGGAGTCAGCTCTACAATTCTCTTACTAGTGGAGGAGTGTATCCATGTAATCCAGAAAGAGAAAAATGAACTAATTATTTATTATACTCAATAAGAAAAAAAACTAGAATGTCTTAACAGAAGTGAATGGTTAAGATCCTGATTAGTGATTCAGTATTAAAATGCTAACTACACACACATAGTATGCAGAGCAACATAAAATTATTTCCATTGACTCTGTACTGTGCAAGGAGTCAGGGATGCAGATGAGTAGGACAGCTTTCCCTCCAAGTGTTCTTGATGGAAGTATCCTGTTGCAGAGATATAGGGGTGAGAAGACCCAAAGGGAAGGGGAACGAGGTGACCCTAGAGATGGGCCAGTTAGATGAAAGAGGAAGTAGTTGAGATGGGCTGTACGGTTTATCAGGGCAGCCCAGGGTAGTATTGTTAGTATGTATGACGTGTTTTCACAGTATTTTTCATTATCCCTTTAATTCTTTTCAATACTGTGTGCCAGCTACATGCACCAAGTAGTTGTGAATGAACTGAAGCTTCAGTAGCTGAAGGCTGATGGCAGAATGAGCATTCAGACCCTGTCTATCTTTTGAAATCTGCACACTTCACTTTTGTCTCCAGCTAAGGGAGAATTCTACCTACAGACATAGTACTATGTAGTTTAATCCAAAGAGATAATGGGTTTTTGAAGTATAAGAATTCTTTTGAATTTTTGTCTATTTGTTTTGTTATCTAATATTTGCATTTGAGAGTTTGTACTAGCAGCAAAATATATGGTGGGTTGTTGTTATTTTGTGACAGTTCTGGGGCTTGAACTCAAGGCTCTGGCTGCTGTCCCTGAACTTTTGTGCTCAAGACTAGCATTTTGCCACTTAAGCCACAACTCCACTTCTGGCCTTTTTGGTGGTTAATTGGAGGTAGAAATCTAATTGGAGATAGGAACTTTCCTGCCTGGGTTGGTTTTGAACTGCAATCCTGACTCCTGACTAGCTAGGATTACAGGTATGAGCCACCAGCACTTAACTATCTGGTGATTATTGAGAAATCTGTGTTTGAAGGACCTGGGAGCAGAAATGGAACAGGACTGTTCGCTTTAAAGAAAGGATCTTGTATCAGATGCTCACTTCTTCATCAAGGATTGCGTTTTCCTGAAGCAGGCAAGACTGATGATTTGGGACACTATGGGAAATAATTACAGAAACATGGTATGACTTGCAAATGGGATGTTCTTGCCTATTGTGGGAGTTACATTCCAGAGCACCAAAAAATCTGCGAAGTAGCAATAAATGGGCTGCAGTATAGCAAGGGACAACTATCTAACATTGCTGCTTTGCAGATTTTCACCTATCGTGGGGATCTCTGGAACGTAGCTCCCGTGGTAGGTGAGAGATCACTATTTACCTACTTAAAAATAAAGCCACAATACAATGAAGCTGCTGTAAGTGAACTGTGATATATATAGTAAGGGAAAACTGTGTTAAGTCCATTAGTAAACTTTTTGCGAACGTTTACTGGGCATTTTGGAGATGACAAAAATGAAATTAGTGGCCAAGCACCAGTGGCTCATGCCTATAATATTAGCTACCCAGAAGGCTGAGAAGAGGATCGCAGTTTGAAGCGAGTCCAGGCAAGAAAGTCTGTGAGACTCTTTATTTTCAAATAACCACCAAAAAGCCAGAAAGTGGAGTTGTGGTAGAGCACAGCTTTGAGGGAAAAAAAGAGAGAAAAGCTGAGGACAGTGCCTCGGAGTATCACATGCTGGTGCATGCATGCACATTCGCTTTGGCACCCACCCCTCACCCCCCCCCACACACACAGAAATTAGCGTTCTATCTCTGTCTTGTTCTTATTCCCATTATTGGGAACAGTCTTGCACATAGAAGGTGCTCTGTACATTGTTTTGAGAATGAAACTTGTAAAGACTCCTCCCATTACCAATATGTCACTTTTATGTAAGCATACTAATTAATGGGTTGCATACCTGGTTTTCCTTTTCTGATGCCCTAATGGCACAGAATGTTGATAAAAAAAACTATCTAACTTTTGAGCTTTGTTCACTAGGAAAGGCAAAAAGAACTAGTACAACTAAATCACTTTTGAAAAAAAATAAAATTCCAAGTATCATACTACCCGATTTTGAGATTTAATTTATAGCTTGGGAACCAAGTCAGCAGTGCCAGTATACTCATGGAGAGATAGATCAATGGAGTAGACTCTAGACACAGACTCACACAGGTTTGGCCAACTTTTTCACATATACACAAAAGCAATTCGATGGAAAATTGAGGCATTTTATTATTTTTTTTTGGCAGTACTCGAGTTTGAACTCAAAGCCTTGAGCTTGTGAGGCAAACCCTGTTCCACGGGAACTGTGCCTCCATGCCAATGTCTTCTTAATAAATTAGGTTAGGACAATTGGATAAACATAAGCAATGAAACAAAACTTTTACCTAAACTCCACTCCTAATTTTTCTGGGTTACAGAAAAATTAACTGGAAATTTATGATAGATGTAAATGTAAAATGTCAAACTATAAAACTTTTGGAAGAAAACATGTAAGGAAACCCTTCTTTTTTTTTTTTTTTTGGCCAGTCCTGGGCCTTGGACTCAGGGCCTGAGCACTGTCCCTGGCTTCTTTCCGCTCAAGGCTAGCACTCTGCCACTTGAGCCACAGCGCCACTTCTGGCCGTTTTCTGTATATGTGGTGCTGGGGAATCGAACCTAGGGCCTTGTGTATCTGAGGCAGGCACTCTTGCCAATAGACTATATCCCCAGCCCAAGGAAAACCTTCTTGACTTAGGTATAGAGAAGCACTCTTAGACAGGATGCTTATCACATAATCCATAAAACGAACAAAATAAATAAATTAGACTTCATCAGAATTACAACCTTTTCCAGGCATGGTGACAATCACAGCTATGCAGGAAGGAAAGATGGATTGATCATGGTTCAAGGTCAACTCAGACAAAAATAACAGTAAGCCTTGTCTCAAATAGAAGACTGGGTTTAGTAGCACAGGCCTGTAATCCCAACTGTGAATGAGGCATAAATAAGAGAATCAAAAAGTTGAGGCTGGTGCTTGGAGAAAAACCTTGTCTAAAAATATCTATTAAAGAAAAAGGGGTGGGTTCATGGTCAAGTGTTAGAGCATCTGTCTAGAAAGCTCAAGCAAATTCAAACCCCTGTAACACACACACACACACACACACACACACACACACACACACACACACAGTAAAAATAAAATAAATCGCTATAAACTTTTACTCTATCAGTGGCTCTATTAAGAGAGCAAAAACTTGGAAGAAAATATTTGCAAATCTCTTAGCTGATAAATGACTTGAATCCAGTAGACATAAAGGACTATGTGAATTCAATGCTGAAAATCCTGTTAGGAAATATATAAAAGACTCAAAAGTTGCACGTGGTAGCTTACTCTTACATCCTAGCTACTTGGAAGGTAGAGAGGCTAGAGCTGAGGCCAACCTGAACAAAAAATTGTGGAGACCCCTTTCAACCAATGGGGCTTGGGTGGAGCATGCCTGTCATCCCAACTATGTGAGAGGCCTTGGGTAGGAAGGTATGGTCTGATCCTGAAGCCAGCCCAGGGAAGAAACATGAGATTTTAACCATAAAATAACTAAAGCAAAAAAATATAGAGAAGAAGATTTGCCAAAAAGAGTGTGTGAAAGAAAGGAACCACAGAAGTCAAATAGCATTCCATTAGAGCAGCACAAATACACCAGTCCTGTTAAAAAGAAATTAAAAGAAAACTGATGTCACAACCAAGTGCTGACAAGGATGTAGAAAAACTACGTTCATTCCTAGTAGGATATAAAATGATACTATGGGAAAGTAATTTTATTACAACTAATGTTTGAATCATAAAAAATATTAAACTACTTTCTAAACTTCTGTGCTGTCAAAAGTTAAAACTCTTCCAATATACGTTTGTAGTGGATGTATTTTCTGATTCAGATAATGGCTCTAACAGTGCTTTTTGACTCTCATTGATGTACAGAGCAGATTTCTACATTTTAAAATCCACTAGGGGGCTGGGAATATGGCCTAGTGGCAAGAGTGCTTGCCTCCCATACATGAAGCCCTGGGTTCGATTCCCCAGCACCACATATAAAGAAAACGGCCAGAAGTGGTGCTGTGAGTCAAGTGTCAGAGTGCTAGCCTTGAGCACAAAGAAACCAGGGACAGTGCTCAGGCCCTGAGTCCAAGCCCCATGACTGGCAAAAAAAAAAAAAAAAAAAAAAACGATAAATAAAATAAAATCCACTGGGCTGGGTTAGTAGCCTAGTGTAAAGTGATTGTATACTAAATGCAAAGGTCTGGTTCAATCCCTAGTTGTGAATGAAGAAAGGGGAAGGAAAGAGAGAGGGAGAGATGGAGAGATGGAGAGAGAGAGAGAAAGAGAGAGAGAGAGAGAGAGAGAGAGAGAGAGAATGAACCAATAAATCAGGAGAGAAAGCAGTAGAATCCACCACGCCTTCTGAGAGATGAGTATGGCCAGTTCAGACCACAGGCTCCTGGATCAACTTAAATATTTGAGCATTAGCTTTCTTTGTGAAGATATTCTCAAAATGATGTTGCAGACTTTTATTCAAATCAACATTGGTGCATGAAGATTTGCAAGATTTAGTGAAAGGGGAAAATATTTTAAACCTTAATTAAGTGAAATATTTCCTCATTAGTAGACCTATATTACAAAAAGCAAACCATTGCTATAACCTGAATTTTATGAAATGTTTCATAGTGATCTATTTTACTTTATCATCAAAATACCTGTATAATATCCTTGATTTTTTGGTCTCTTGGTCCACAAAAGTCTAAAAATATTTATTATCTAATCCTTTACAGAAAATGTCAATCCCTAGCTTAAAGCACAGATCGTCAAGCATTCAAAATTTTACTTTGTGTCCCCTGTAGTTACATCCCATAAATTTTGATGTATTCTAGTTTCATAACATTTAGCTAAAAACATTTTCTAATTTCCATGTCATGTCTTCTTTAAGTCATATTATTTAGAAATTGGTAGAGCTAGCCAATGAGCAAAAGTGTTAGTTAGGTACTGAGTTTGAGTCCTGATCTTGGCCCCAAACAGTGTGTTAGATGACTTTTAAACATGTATAAAATCTTTGTGACCTTTTATTCAGAGTCCTAATTAAGTTCCAAAGTGTCAGTCTAGAAATGTGTTGAAGTTTGCTTTCTATCAGCATGTAGCATATCTTGGCAGCTATGCATTGAACACTTGAAGAAGTATCTTCTGAGCTTGGGGTATGCAGTTCACAATGGTCCTGTAATTTTTTGTACCTACTCTGTAGAATCCCAGTATCAGCTAAGATCTAGTAAGTGTCTTGAACTTTTTTTGTATATCTTTCTTTATAGATCCAATATTTTGTTTTTTCTGTGATTATGAGCAGATTAAAGGTAAGAAGAAGTTATGTTGAATTCTGGTCTCAGCAGTCTCTCTACTTCACTATTTTGTACTGTACTCCCTAGCAATTAAATTATGTCAACTTATACATGAGAATTAATATAAGAGGGAAATCTTTTCCTAGAACTGCTTTTTCTAGTCAGTGCTGTTTCCTCTTGAAACCTACCTTGTTTGTAATGGAAGGAACGAGTGTGAACACAGAGCAGTGTACTCTCAGATCCTCTCAGGTGTTTCTGAAGTTGCATAACTGCTGTGAACCAAAGTTTTTGTTCAATGGATGCAGCAAGCAGGCCGGGGACCATGTGCACACTTTCTACCCTTACAGTTGTTGTGGAAAGACAATAGTCTATAAAAATAGAGACTCAGCTGAGCACCAGTGGCTCAGGCCTGTAATTCTAGCTATTAAAGTGGCTGAGATGTGAAGATTGTGGTTCAAAACCAGCCTGGTTTCCAGTTAACCACCAAAAAGCCAGAAGTGTGCTTTGGCTCAAGTTCTTGCCTTGAGCAAAAGGAGCTCAGCAACAGCACCCCTGCCCAGAGTTCAAGCCGCAGGACTGGCAAAAGCAAACAAACAAACATTAGGTTATACAACACCAAGAGAGAACCTAATGGCCTCCTGACCATTGTTGGGATTTCACAGTTTGGGTGAGGTAATGTGTGGTTGTGCTGTTGTCACTTGGACTTGCTCTTCTGTATATGTAATATTTGTTAAGTGCTCATGTCTCTTTCCCTTTCTCTGGAGAAGCTGGATTGCCAGGGATGCCTTGGAAACAGCAGCCCGAGCTGAGGGTATTTCCCTGGATGTGTCTATACATTCTCAGCTCAGAATTCTGGATGATGAACATCCCAAGGGGAAGTACTTTGAAGCCAATCTGGACCACTTCCAAGTAAGAAGCTCTAAAGGTTAATGAATCATCAGCCAAGCAGCAAAAGCATTTTTGAAAATTTGGACTAAGATGATGCAGTTGGGGAGATGTACTTTTAATCAAGAGAACTGTTTACTGAAGTGTATTTTAAATATTGTCTTCTTGGTGTATGTTGAAGCTTTGTGGCTTGTTTTCTCTTTACAGACACCAACACCTGGTGGACAACGCTGGCCTCTTTTCCTGTATGACATTTTCATGGCTTTCTCCTCTGTCCCGGGTGGCCCACAAGAACAGGGAGCTCTTAATGGAAGATGTATGTCCTTTGTCCAAATATGAGTCTTCTGATGTGAACTGCAGAAGGTAGGCATCTCTGGTCCATCATGGTTTCCACATACTGGATGCTAGGCCTAAGATAGGAGGGTGTGATTTCTGTAGCTGTCCGCTCGGCTCCCGTGGGTGGGGCGGTCTCCTAGGGGTGGCTTCCCATTTGCTCTTCTGCTTTATTTCCTATTTCACTCTAATCCTACTTTTTTTTTTTTTTGGCCAGTCCTGGGGCTTGGATTCTGGGCCTGAGCACTGTCCCTGGCTTCTTCCCGCTCAAGGCTAGCACTCTACCACTTGAGCCACAGTGCCACTTCTGGCCATTTTCTGTATATGTGGTGCTGGGGAATCGAACCCAGGGCCTCATGTATATGAGGCAGGCACTCTTGCCACTAGGCCATATCGCCAGCCCCTCACTCTAATCCTATTTTAAGCATGGGCTTTCTCTCTCTCTCTCTCTCTCTCTCTCTCTCTCTCTCTCTCTCTCTCTCTCTCTCTCTCAGCCCTGCTTCTCTTCCTGAGTCTGAAGGGAGATTATGTGGCTGCCTTTAAAATCTAGTTTGCTACTTTGCTTTTTACCACAGGATCCTTCAGAAAGGCTGGGGGCCCTGACAAAGGAAGTTATCCCTAGACTTTATTCAGGGGTAGGCCTTTTGGGAGTGGAATGAAGGGCTCTTGTTCTCATCATTTTCTGTACCTTGGAATGCTCCATATCTGGAATAAATAGGCACATACACAGGAAGGGACTTTTTCTCTAGAAGGTAAATACTATGTGTATAATTTTAAAGGAGAGACTTGTATGTGCTATTTCAGAGCCTGCAAACAAAGAAACTATGGGAGGGAAGCTAGGGTGTGTCCTTTTCTCTGAGGAGATGTGTAACAGGTAGATATATGCCTCTCAGCTACATCCTGCTCTTCTCCTTTATCTTCTGCTTTCTCAGTTCCTTGCTCTTTATTGGATGTCCCAACACAGTCACCAGCATTCTACAGAAAACCATTTTTGGAGTTGCATTCACTGTAACTGTTTGCACTGTTTTGGCAAAAACTGTAACTGTGGTTCTGGCCTTCAAAGTCACTTCTCCAGGGGGAAGGATGAGGTATCAGGGGATCCTAACTTCATCATTCCCATCTGCATCCTGATCCAGGTGATGCTCTGTGGACTCTGGCTGGGAGCCTCTCCTCCCTTCATTGACACAGATGCACACTGAATATGGCCACCTCATCATCTTGTAATCCAATAATGTGGTCCAGCTTAATGGGTAGCAGCTTATCAGGACCCAGGCCACATACCCCATAGAGACTCAGCTATGGGTACTCCATTATTTGTTCAACATTGTGCCTCTGACTGAAGTCCACAGTCAGCAATTGGGAAAGTAGGTGAAGTCCTTTTGCAGATAGGTATAGTGGAGAGCTGTACTTGGCCTCTATGACTAGGACCTATATGTCAGCAAACTTCCTCCCCTCAAATGGGAACTTTCCTGTTGCCATCACATACAAAATGATGCGTAAGTTCCAAATGTCCATCTTGTAGGCATAATACATTTGGTGTAGGAACATTTCTGGGGGTCAGAATATCAAGGTTCCACAAGCTCCCTTTATCAACTGCCCCCAGGTCATACTGACACTCTCCCTGAAATCATTGACCTTGGCATCCAACAGGATGTTTTGGGGCTTGAGGTCTTGGTGTGCAATTCTGTTCTTGTGAAGGCAGTGCATGGCACTCATGATCTGAACAGCCTCCTGATTTCATGCTCCATTATGCAGCTGCAGCAGGCTTTGTGGCTCCACCCCATGAGGTATCCCCTCATGGCCAGCTCCCTGATGAGATATAGACAGGTTTTATCCTCCATGATCTTGAAAAATCGGATGATGTGTGGCTGATGTATGCTCTTCACAATGTCCACATCGTTTTCTATGGCATGGCTCTTCAGGTCTTTCTCCAGGAGAACTTTCATGGCCAGCCTTGTGTCTGTGAGGCGGTGATGGGAAACCTTCACATATCCAAAGCTACCATGGCCGATGGTCTCCTTCAGTTGATACGATCCGATGATGGTGATCTCCTTCTTCCCTTCCAAGGAAGAAATAAAGGAAACTTTATTGTATTTTGACATCTTTCCAATGGGATAGCAAGTATGCAATCTTAAAATTATCTCGAATGTTCTAAATGAAGATGACACATAGGAAATCTTAACCCAAATGAGCTAAACTAAAAAAACAAATAATTAAATGCAAACACCAGAATCATGAAAAGAAATACCCAAACACAAACCACACCAATACAGCTCCTCCCACACCACCACCCCACACACAAAGAAAGCCTTAGAGTCATTCGAAGTTAGTCCAGCGGACACCAAGAAAAGCTCCCAGTGCTGTAACTGACAAAAGTGGAGAGTAGCTTCTTATATACTCTACTGGGGATGCTTCACAAAGCCTGAGGACATCAGGGAGCAAATGGACCAATCACAAGTGGGACCAGTGACCTTAGTGAGGAATGAACCAATTAGGGCTCAGCAGGCACCCTCTGATAGGTATGCTCTTGAGCCTGGAGGACTGTTTCCCAGAAAGACTGGTACATGGGAAGATGCTACTGCTCACTTGGCATCCAAGTGGGAACCATAAGAGGAGGACATTGGGCAGTGGCCCCTGATGTTTGTGGGGTGGGGGTACGGAGAGCAGGGTACCTTAAGTTTGCTTCTTGGGGAACATCAGCCAGTGTACTTTATTCTTGTACAGAAATTACAACACTGTTCTTGTCCCAAAGCATCATCTATGTCTAATTGCAAAGGATCCCGAGAAATGGAGACTTTGCAATGATATGACTCAAATATTCTGTTTCTACTTGAAAAGGGAGAGCAGACCTCCAAGATTAAGTCATAGTTTTGTCCACATCTGCCATTCTAGTTTGTGTTTCCTGTTTTTACCATTTTCTCTTGTTCTTTGTCTTGTTTCTGCTTTTGATTAGTTTAATCATATTTTCTTTTTTATAAATTTAATTTTATTGTGAAGGTGCTGTTTAGAGGGGTCAGTTACATATGTAAGGTAGTAAGTACATTTCTTGTCATACTTTTGACTACCTCCCTCATTCTTCTGCCATCTTCTCTCCTCTAAAATTTTCCCCTGCTTGAATTGTACTGTTAATTTGCGATGTTTTCTTGTACCACTGTTGCATTGGTTTTTCCTTTATCTTTTGTCTCACCATTTTGATGTTTCCCCTTCCCTTCTCTAATTCAGATAAACATATATACAATAACCAGGGCACTGAAATAAAATGTGGTGACAACATGGACCTGATGCTTATTCTACTTGAGAGGCCTTTTTTGTTGTTGCTGTTGAACTCTGGGTCTGGATACTGTCCCTGAGCTCTTCAGCTCAAGACTAGCTCTCTATCACTTGAGCCACATTGCCACTTCTGCTTTTTTGGTGGTGTGAGCCACCAGTGTCCACTTTAAGAGGTCTTTTAAGTAAAATAAATAATGGGGGGGGGGCAGTGGTGGCTCATACCTGCAATTCTAGCTACTCAAGGAGGCTGAGATCTGAGAATCTCATTCAAAGCCTGCATGGGCAGGAAAGTCCATGAGACGTTTCTCAGCAATTAATAACCAGAAAACAGCAAGTGGCCCTGTGGCCTCAAGTATGCTGGAGGTACTCTTAACCACAAATGCTGAGTGACAGTGCCCAGGCCCTGTGTTCCAGCCCTAGGTCTGACAACAACACAGTATTAAACATGAGCTGGGCATAATGCCGCCATTGTCACAAACACAGAAGGCAGAAAAAAGCTGAAGCAGGAGGTTTGGGTGCTTGAGGCCAGCTTGGGCTGTATAATGATTTCCAGTTCAACCTACTATTGCAAGACTTAATTCCAAGAACCCTACCAGAAAGTTCACTCACAAAACAAACTCAGAGAGCCGTACTTCCATAACCCTATTTCATTTTGTCAATTGTTGTGACCTATTACTTTATTCTTCCTCCTTTCAAAAGTCTCCATAATTACTTTCTGTCATTTATCATTGTTGGTTTACCCCTGAGGGTTATTTACACATCCCAACTTATACTTTTCCCTTGTAACACTGGTTCTTCTAATTCTCTCCCTCCCTTCTTTCCTTTATTTAAACCTCCATCTTCTTTACCATCTCCTCCCTTTCACTTCTTTTCCTTTATTACATTTTTCCTCCCTTTGTCTCTTCTCTTACTTTTCTTCTGATATAGAAGAGGATGATGTAACCCAAGCTAAACTTGATTCATGATCTTCATGCCTCAGTGTTCTGAATGGCAGGACTACAGGAGTACATGGCCATGACTGGCATGGCCATTATATTTTATCATAGAGTGCTCTCCTATTCCCTAGACTTTTCAAATACATTACACTGTTTCATGTCCTAGATGTCTCTTAGACTATTTTCTGAATTTCCTTTCTTTTCTGTCCCATTCAGGAGCCCATAGTCTTAGGGAATTGCCAGCCAGTGCCAGGCATACCCAAAACTGTCCAAGACCAGGAATCTTGGGCACAGACCCTTTCAAGCACTGGATTTGACAGAGCATAAATGAGGTGTAGATTGACCCTTCAATTCAGGACTGCAAGTAATTAGCTAAGGAGGTCCCTTTAACAGAAAGCACTCTAAACAGAAGTCCCAGTTCAAAACTATACCAATTCTGACAATCACCTGCCTCATTTTTGAGACGTGGGCAGATCTAGTCATTGTCTAATGAATAGAAAGAGACAGAAATGATAAAGTATCACTTCTGATATTAATAAATGGCTGTTACTCTCACTGTGACATCTCTATATATCTCTCTTTAACTTTTTTATTATTAATCATTAAAATATTTAATTTCATAATGAATTTATACTCTGAATATATTTGGCTTAATTAAACATATTGCTAAATTTTTATTTATTTATTTTTAATTTTTTATTTTTTTCAAATTTTTATTGTCATACTGATGTACAGAGAGGTTACAGTTTCATACGTTAGGCATTGGATACATTTCTTTTTTTTTCAAATTTTTATTATCAAACTGATGTACAGAGAGGTTACAGTTTCATACGTTAGGCATTGGATACATTTCTTGTACTGTTTGTTACCTTGTCCCTCATACCCCCCTCCCTCCTCCCTCTTCCCCCCCCCCCCCACGGAGGTGTTCAGTTCACTTACACCAAACAGTTTTGCAAGCATTGCTTTTGTAATTGTTTGTCTTTTTTTACCCTGTGTCTTCTCTTTAACTTTTGATCCTGGTGAAACAACTGATGTGTGAGTAGTCTAGAGAGAAGGCTCCATGAAAACAAGCTGAAGCATCCAGCTGGAGGACATGAGATGGGAAGGAGTCACTTCTGGAGATGACCATGGCCCCAAGGGAAATTTTCACAGTTGTCTCCTGAGCTCCTCACTTACAACCCTCCTGCAAAGCTTCTCCTGGATGCCTGACCCCTAGAAACTGAATGAGAATAGATGCTTGGTGCTCAACAATATTTGCTACACAGGCAAGCCACTGAAATGGTGAGAAATATGAAACAGGTCATGTGAATCACCCTCTCTACATCAAAGACTCATGGCCTACAGTACACTTGTAGTCTATAGATTATTAAATTCACTATCTAGTTCCCAGATACGTGCGGTCTTGTTACTGAACTTACTTGCACCTCAGTTTATACTTAGGTGTATACAATATGTATTTTATGAATTGTCAGTTTTGATGACACAGCTTACATTCAAGAATATTCATCTGAAAATAGGCTTCAATAGTCCTTGGGGGCAAAGACTATAGCTATTACATTATATGAGGAATACTTGATTTTTAAAAAATCAAGAGAATGTCCCAGAATTTTCAGAGAGGCTGATGAAATCCCCACAGTCAGGGATAAGATGCCTTATGCTGACTTGTGCAGTTCTCAAAGAATAATCTGAACCCTGTAGTTCTTGTCATAAAGCTGGGCAATTCTGCTACCTAGTGGACTTTGAATCAACTTCAATTCAATGCCTTCTGTATTTCAGTGAATCCAATTTAGAATGACAAGGGAAGGCTGGAGGTGAGGGCTCTCCCCTGTAATCCCAGCTACTCAGGAGTCTCAGAACTGAAGATTGTTGTTCACAGCCAACCCTACTTTCAATGAACTATGAGAAAACTGGAAATTGACCTAAGGCTCAAAGTGGTAGAGAGCTAGCCCCATGACAACAAAAGAAAATGGCCATGATAATATAATTGATTAACACACAGAGAAATACAGTTCAGGTCAGAGTAATAGTCCAATTTACATTCAAGTTGTCAAATATCACAGAGGACTGAGGAACATCTTATGAGTTTAAACTCAGGCTGTTAGTACTAAAAACAACATGAGATGAAACCTCCATCTTCTTTTTCTCTTTGCAGCTCAGGGCTGTTAGCACAGTTAAGGGTCTCCTGGACATGATGACTTGAACTCAGAGAACCTGAGTGACCTTCTCTCCTGGACTCAAGCAGGAAATTGCCTTTAATTACCCAAAAGATAAAAGGAACATAATTCCAAGTTGTGCACACATCCTCTATTTAACCACTGGAGACTGGAAGGAAGATGCAGATCAATGGTCTGAGGAGCAGACAATCTGTACCACTTCCTCCAATCCTCCATCCATCAGTATTTTTCTTAGAGCCATATGTGTGCCCACCTTCAGTGATTTGTGAAACACACATGTTGCCTTGGAAGAGTGCATTGTGGAGTGCTACTGTAATTCCACTGACTTCTATGCTGCTCTGATCCTACTATTAACATTTGACATGTTTCTATGTTTTCTGTAAGTATAAGTAAATGGAGAGAGAAATGATGGCAAGTTTTACCAACTGTTTCCAAACACTGGTGGCTCACACCTCTAATCCTAGCTCCTCAGAAAAGGCTGAGATCTGAGGATTGAGGTTTGAAGCTGGCTCAGGCAATCCATGAAATTCTTATCTCCAAAAAAGCCATAGGCCCCTAGATCAAATCCAAGGACTTGTACACACACGGAAAGTTGTACCATTTGTAACCTTGCGTTCACATATTTAGAGATATTGGCATTATATAATTCTAATTCAACTTCATGTTCAGAGCACAAATGTGAAAGTGCAGCTTTTATCTGTTAGGGAAACTAAGACAGAGATATAACAGAGGCTTCTGTAGCTAAAGTCTCTTTCTTTTTCTCTTTTTTTTCCCCTTCCTACTTTACTCTTCTTTCCTCTGGGAAGAAAGTTTTCTTTTTCTTTATTTATAATGTGAATGTCCTGTACATATGGACTGTACTGTCAGCATGATGTTGCAGGCATTCTCATGTGTTCCTCCCAATGATTTAACATAAAACCTAAGCTTATGCTAAGGGGAGGGGAAATGTGGAAACATGAAATGTGCCAAATTTTCAAAAAGAACACAAAAGAACAACATGAAAAGGAAGTCACAGTTCTGTGTGTTCTGTAGCAGTGCGAAGATCACGTTTTATGCTTTTTCAGATTTAAAAAGAGAAGCAGAGGTATAAGGAGCGGTAGATTATCGGACAAAATCCCATTAACACCTCTGAATGACCCCCCACCTTCCCTTGCTGACCTGAAACAAGCCTGCCAAGCCACATACAAATCCACATACTCCTTTTTTTCCTTACCCCCCGACCCCAGTACTAGGGTTTGAACTTATGGCTTCACAGATGCTTATCTGGTTTGCTAACTTGAGTCATGACTCCATTCTAGCTTTTTGCTGGTTAGTTTGGAGATGGAGTTTCTTAGACTAATCTTCCCAGGCTGGCTTTAAGACACTGTCAATTGGGGGCTGGGAATATGGCCTAGTGGCAAGAGTGCTTGCCTTACATACATGAAGCCCTGGGTTCGATTCCCCAGCACCACATATATAGAAAACGGCCAGAAGTGGCGCTGTGGCTCAAGTGACAGAGTGCTATCCATGAGCAAAAAGAAGCCAGGGAAAGTGCTCAGTCCCTGAGTCCAAGCCACAGGACTGGCCAAAAAAAAAAAGACACTGTCAATTGGATCTGAACCTCATGACTAGCTATGATTACAGGGATGAGCCACAGCACCAGGATCTCCCATTACTTTGACAATATCCATTATGAGGAGCACTAGAGATCAAATGATCTGCATCAACGGCAGAGAGAGAAGGTGGGTTATCCTTACACTGGGATACCTTTCTGTCACCTCTAAAATAAAGTATTTCATTCCATGACCTTTGGGACTCTGGTTTGGTGAATAAAGCTAATGCAGTACTTAACATGCAGAAACATGGCTTGTGTTTTCATTGCTACCAGACTTGTTCTGAAAACTAAGAGAATGCTTTGTCAACCTTTAAAAAAATGTTAAAAAGAAATGTAACCCTGGAGATTTGAAGCAAATGGACTTGCAGGGCACCTGCAATTGTCAATATTCCTTCCATCACACAGCAGACAATTGCCTAGTAACATAAGTTACAGTTCCAACCCTGTTATTACTTGCCATCTTTGAAGCTCACAGGCTGTGAAAGAGAAAATCATGCTTGTCTAAGAAATTTAAGTGGTTTGAAGCTGTATTACAAAGCTATCATTTAAACTAAGTTGGCAACTTCATCTAAAGCATCTAGCCCTCCAGGATGGACAGAAACACAGGCTCCCTTAAACCAATTTGTCAATAGAAAGCAACATGAACATCCAATGATTCTGAGCTTGTGTCCTGCAGAGGAGGCAACTGAGGCTCTAGGAGGAAAGGGGACAGTTTCCTTATGGACAAAAGACACGTGTTGGTGGCCATGCTGTGGAAATGGTCCCTTGCCATTCTAGGGTCACCTCTCTGTTCAAAAGCAGATGTCGTGAGCTCCTTGGGAATGGTCTGTGCAAAGAGAAAATGAGATTGTTTGGTCAAAGTTTCTCAGGACATGCTAAGATCCACGTAAGGAAGAGTGACATTCTTTTTCTATCATTGGCCTTCTCTCAATTTTCAAAAGGCCACTGTGTCCGGTCAATCTCCAAGTGGACATCTATTTGGAAGGGTGAAAGAGCATGATTTTCTCTGTTTTACTTTGGCATTCGACACTTCTCCTTGTGCTCTTGAATAGCATCTTTTTGTACTGATCATTCATGGGAAATCCACTTTGAGATTAGGTACGAGACAGCTATGTCTTATGTTGATAGAGCTGACCAAATCTACCTGCTGTTCACTTTTGGATTATTAGAGTTCTAAGGACCCAATCTAGCAGGTTCTGTGATTAAATTCTTGAAGCAGTTGGTAGAAGTGAACCCTATGTACGTGACAGGACTTCTCCATTCCCAATGGGACGTCTTTTCTCCAATTCCCCATCTTTTCTTGATAAAAACAGGAATGTGAGGTCTGCCCTCACTGGCTTTGGTCCCACACAGACCCCTACCATGTTGAAACCCAAGAATCCTAGCACCACATCACTGTAGCAGGTGAGTGCCAGTTCAGAGAAAGCACCAGCAAACATGGCTCCAGCCCCATGACCACCGGAGGACTTGGTGGCATGGTGCAACCCTGGGCCATACTGGGGAAGGGGAGACAGGGCGGCTTCTGAGTCCCCTGGTGTTCCTTCTCCATGGGCCTCTAGAACACCCACGTGGCTCTGCAAGTGCACATGAGTGTCCTCTCACCCTGCTTCCGGTTCCTTCACCCAAGCTTCCTGTCCTGTCACCTGTATTTCCAGTCCCTTCACACACACTTTGCTTCCTCCGTGCTTCCAGTCCCATGGGTTGGGGTAGGAGTGACAGGTTCCACTTACCTCAAATCCCGGGCTGGAGAGCATAGCACTCATGTGCGGTCCCATGCCTAAACAGACTGCGACCATGGAGGTTCAGGCAGAGAAGCCGAAGAGTACCCGGGAATCCATGTCTCAGCAGCAGTTGCAGCACCAGTTGTGGGAGGATGGCAATGAACACAGCTTGGTTTCTATGGCTGCCTGTGGAATCGAGTAACCTCAGGCAGTCGCCAGCCAAGGATTCAGGGCAGACTCCGTGCCTCCACCTGTAATCTTGACCTGAAGCTGTGGTGGCACATGTCAAGCTCATCTGGGGCTGTAGGTGTTTGTGTGTGCTTACATAGGCTCATGTCCACACCCACATGCGTGCACATGTGCATTCTTCACCTACACTCGTGACTGGGCTTCTTTATCCAATGAGAGGCTGGAGAACCCATAATGGCTGGAACCCAGGCCTGAATGTGTTTGCATCAGTATCAGCTCCTTGTTTGTCTTTGGGGACCAGAAATCTAGGCATAACAAATACAATATGCTTTTCCTGTGTGAAGTACTGCTCTTTTTCACATCCTCTGTCTTCCTAGTCAGAAGGACTATTTTAATAGCATAGATAAGGCATGAGGCCTGTTCTAATAGCATAGCTAAGGCTTGAGGTCTACTCTAATGCTGTAGATAATAAGGCTTGTGGCCTAGTCTAATGGTGTAGATAAGGCTTGGTGCCTACTCTTATGGGGTAGATAAGGCTTGGGGCTTACTCTAATAACTATCTAATTAGATGAGGCTTGAGGGCTACTCTAATGGAATAACTAAGGCTTGAGGCCTACTCTAATAGCTAGCTGAGTAGATAAGATTTCTGGCCTACTCTAAAAGCAAAGGTAAGGCTTGATGGCTACTCTAATAGCTATCTAAGTAGCTAAGGCTTGAGCTCTACTCTAATAGCATAGCTAAGGCTTGAGGCCTACTCTAGTGTAACTAGGTAGATAAGTCTAGAGGCCTACTCTAATGGCATAGCTAAGGCCTGAGAACATTACCTTTCCAAAATTTCAACTGCACCAAGTTTTGCTCTTCTACAAAATCTTACAATTTACCAATAATTTTCTTGTTCTCAAAAGTCATCTAGATTGTTATCTCAAATGTCCCTTGAGTAGAAATTCTGAAGCTGGCTTTGATAACTCTTTGGGGTTTATGAAATTGATATCTTGTTGTTGTTGCTTTGTCTATTTCTGTGGGTATGTGACAGTTCTACGACTACAACTCAGGTCTGGGGAGCTGTCCCTAGCATTTTTGCTGAAGGCAAACACTGTACCACTTGAGCCACAGATCCATTTTGACTTTTTTTGTTGGTGAATTGGACTGTCCTACTTGGGATGGTTTTGAACTGTATTCCTTGTTCTCAGCCTCTTGAGTAGGTTGTGGTGGTCTTTCCATCAGAAAAGCCATGATACCTGGGTCCTGGCAATCACCACCACCATGAATCAATCACTCTTAACCCTCTCTCCCCACTTCCGCCTAACCAGAATTCATCTTGGGGAAGAAGCAGGGAGATGCCATCTGAAAAATTAAAGCCATTAGCCCGGCACTGGTGGCTCACAACTATCATCCTAGAGACTCAGGAACCTGAGATCTGAGGACAGCTGTTCAAAGCCAGCAGGGCAAGAAAGTCCATGAGACTGTTGTCTCCAATAAACTACTCAGAAAAAGCCAGAAGTGGTGCTGTGGTTCAAAGTGGTAGAGTGCTGGCCTTGAGCAAAAGAAGCTCTGTCTTTGTCTACCTGTGAGTCTGTCTCCTTGTCTGTCTTCCTTTCTATGCCGGTGTCTCTGTGTCTCTCTGTATGTCTTCCAATGTATGTGTCTGCCTGTGTGTCTGTCTCCTCATCTGTCTGTCTCTGTGTTCTTCTATGTGTGCCTATCTGTTGCTGTGTGTTTGTGTGTCTCTGGGCCTCCTCTCTACGCCTACCTGTCTATGTGTCTGTCTTCCAATGTATGTGTGTGTGTGTCTGCCTGTGAGTCTGTCTCCTTGTCTGTATTCCTGTCTATTGTTCCTGTCTGTCTGTGTCTGTGTCTGTGTCTGTCTGTGGTCCAATGTATGTGACTGCCTTTCTGTCTGTCTCCTCACCTATCTATGTGTCTGTCTGTGTGTTGGCCTGTCTGCCTGACTGTGTGTCTCTGGGCTTCCTCTCTGCATCTGCCTGTCTGTGAGTCTCAGCCTCTATGTCTGTCTGTCCACCTATGACTGTCTCTGTCTGTTTTTACCTGGGACTCTGTCTTTCTGTTTCCTTGTCTGTCTCCGGGTCTATGCCTGTGTCTGTCTGTCTTTGTGTCTGTCTTCCAATGTATGTGTCTATCTTCTCTGTCTGCCTGTGAGTCTGTCTCCCTGTCTGTCTGTCTCTGTGTGTGTCTATGTGTCTGTCTCTCTGTCTCCTTGTCTGTCTCTGTCTTCCAATGTATGTGTCTGCCTGTCTGGCTTTCTGTATCTGTTTCTTTCAGTATGTCTGTCTGTCTCTGTGTGTCTGTCTGTCTCCCAGTGAATGTGTGTGTCTGTCTCTGTCTGTCTGTCTCTGTGTCTGTCTTCCAGTGTGTGTGTCTGTCTGTCTTTCTGTGTGTCAGTCTACCTGTGAGACTGTCTCCTTGTCTATCTATCTGTCCCTGTGTCTGTCTGTGTGCCTCTGGGCCTCCTCTCTGCGCCTGCCTGTTTGTGAGTCTCTCTGCCAGTGTGTCTGTTTATCTGCCTGTCTGTCTTCCACTGTGTGCGTCTGTCTGTCTTTTCTATGTTGGTCTGTGAGTCTGTCTCCCTGTCTGTATGTCTAGCTGCGAGTCTTTCTGTCTCTTGTCTATGTGTCTGTCTACCTGTGAGTCAGTCTGTCTATGCCTATATGTGTGTGTGTCTATGTGTAAGTCTCTGTGTCTGTCTTTCTCCATTTCTGTCTCTGTTTGTGTGTCTGTCTTCCAATGTATGCAGGTCTGTCTTTTCTGTCCATCTGTAAGTCTGTCTCCCTGTCTGTCTGTGTCTAGCTGTGAGTTTGTCTTTCTGTCTCCTTGTCTACCGGTGTGTCTCTGAGTCTGTCTGTGTATATGTCTATGTGTCTGTCTCTCTACCTGTGAGTCTATCTGTATCCTTGTCTTTCTCTCTGTTGCCAGACATTTCATGACACGATGATCTAAGAGGCTGGAGAAATAAATAGAAATAGAGGGGGGAAAAAAGGAAATGAGGACCACATTCAGCTGAGTTCTGGTTGTCTATTCTTCATGTATTCCAAAGTCTTCCAGAACTTTACAACTCCTAAAAAATAAATAAAAAATAATGTCACAATATTAAAATCAATTATCAATAAATAAAAATATTATAAATGATAAACACTGTACATGATGAATACTATAAATCATAAGTGAATCATAAATAAGTGTTATAATAAATAAGCTATAAATAAATAAATACAAATATGTAAATAAAAATAAATATTATAAACAGTAAACACTGTAAATGATAAATACTATAAATCATAAATGATAAATAAATATTATAAGTTATAAATAAATAAATACGAATATAAATGAAATATGAATCAGTAAACTCTAATAAGCAATAAATGATAAATATTATAAATGATAAACACTTTAAATGATAATTACTATAAATTACAAGTAAATAAAAAATGGCATAATAAATAACAAATATTATGAATAATAAGTATTATAAACGGTAAGCACTGTAAATGAAAAATAATATAAATCATAAGTAACTGATAAATGTTATAATAAATAAGTTATAAATGAATAAATACGAATGTAAATAGGATAGCAGTCAATAAACAATACAACAGGGCAGTCCCCCTCAGAGTGTACATATGCCAGGCCATGCCCCCTGACGCCAGGCCATGCCCCTGACGCCAGGCCACGCCCCCACATTGCAACGCATGCAAAGCCACACCCCCTGAGGAGCCAACAGACTCCATGCTGATGAGGAGCAAGGGAAAACCAGGCCACGCCCTCAACAAGCACAGGGAGGCCAAGCCATGCCCACCAAAAGCACAGGATAGCAGGACACGCCGCTGGATGTCAGACCATGCCCATGGAACCAGGCCATGCTCCTGACAAGCACAGGGACGCCAGGCCACACCCCCAACGCCACATTCACCATATCTGCCAGGCCAAGCCCCAGTGACACCATTTCCTCCACCCAGGCCACACCCCGAAGGCCTCACTCCTGCCAGGCCACTCCCCCTAGGCTTCAACTCCAACTAGGCCACGCCCCCAAGCCCTCATACCAGCCAGGCCACGCCCCCAGCATCACAGCCCCCTCACTCCATTCAGGTCGTGGCCCCAAGGGCCTCCCCTTGTAGGCCATACCCCCAAGGTCTCACCTCTGTCCAGGCCAAGCGCCCTACATCCCACTTCCTACCAGGCCATGACCCCTAGGCTCAGGCAGGCCAGGCCACCCATTCCGCCAATGGCAGTCCAGCTCTATGGCCATGCCCACCACCCCACCACGTCAGGCAGACCACGCCCCCAGCACCTCCATTCCCGTTAAGCCCGGCCCACCACGTCACAATGATGCCCCCCCCGGGCCTGCCACCAGCATCATTTCCCCTAGGCCCTGCCCCCAAGTCGTTAATGCCCACCAGACCCTGCCTGCCATGTCAGGCTGTCCCTTGGGGCTCGGCCCCGAGCCTCACTTCCCCTAGGCCCTACCTCTGAGTCGTGAATACCCGCGGACCCCACCCACAAAATCACAACGATGTCCACCAGGCATTGCCCCCATTCCGATGCCCTGTCCCTAGGCCACGCCCTCAAGCGCCTCGCCACCCCATAGGCCCCGCGCACCAGAGGCTTCACATCCTCCTGCCCTGGCTCCCCCATGCACTCAAAGGCTGCTGGGCTTCCTGGGCGCCCACCTCCAGGTATCTGGGTATAGGAAGGGGGCGTCGTCATGGCAGCAGCATAGTCCACTTCCTCTGTGGAACCCTATGCCACCAGCTGCCACTGCACCCACAGCTCCAGCTGCTTCACTTCCAGGCTGTGTCACCACAGCCAACATTGCCCCGCTTGTGGCGTCCTCAGGCGTTGACCACCCCGCTCCCTGCCAGCCTGCTGTGTATGGGGCAGCAGGGCAGGGCACGCCACACAGCCAAGGAGGCCTCACTGCGCGTGCCCAGCAGGAGTGGACCGAGTTTCACCGCACATGCACAGCAGGCTGGACCACCGCGTGGGGAGCTTCTGGGCGCCAGTGCGCATGCGCATCAGCCTACACCGTGTAGCTGGGAGCAACCAGGTGTTACTGCGCCATGGCAGGATGCACTGCCAAGCCGGGAGCCTCAGGATGCCACTGCGTGCGGGCAGCATGCTGGACCACCCAGCGGGAAGCGACCAGGCAAACTATGTGTGCGCAGCAGGCTGACCTGCCAAGCAGAGAGGGATGGGGCGCTATTGCAAGTGCGCAGCAGGTTGAACTGCTGGACAGAGACCAGATGCTTCAGGGCATGCACAGCAGGCTGGCCTGCCTAGCGGGGAGCCTCTAGGCGCCAGTGGGCATGTGCAATAGGCTGCACCACTAGAGGAGGGACAACCAGGCACCGCTACGGTTGCACGGAATGGCGGTGCAGGGAGCAATCCGTCACTGCTGCACATGTGCAGCAGGCTGGACCGCTGGGCAGGGCCAAGGAAGCAAACGTGCTTGTGCCCACTTGGCAGGACCACAGAGCTGTGAGGCACCAGTGTGCATGCGCGATGTGGCATGCGAAATGGGGGGGAGAATGGATTACCCACAAGTCCGGATGGTGATGTCATCGTCCTCCATCCTGTGGTTCATCCTTTCTACGTAATTCATAAGGGTAATTATTCATAATTATGATTTATAATCAATAATTTATTTATAATTATATAATTTATATGTAATGTATGTTTATAATTATATAATATATCATAATTATTCACAGTCATTATAATTATTAATGTATAATTAGTTATAATTTATATAATTTATTATTACTGTAATTATTTATAATTTGTGTATAATTTATGATTGTAATTATTTATAATCAATATATAATGTAGGATTTTAATTATTTATAATTTATCTATAACATAACTGTAAATATTTGTCATCATAATGATTATTCATTATGATCAGTTATAATTTGCATATAATTTTTAATGGGTATAATCATAATTATTCATCATTGATACAAAATTTATGTTGATCATTATTTATGGTGTGTATATAATTTATGATTATCATTATGATGTGTACACATTGTACAATTACGTTTATATATAATTTTAATGTGATTTAGAATCATTTATAATTATTAATAAAGTACAAATTATACATAATTTATAATCATAATTATTTATAATTTTTATTATAATGATTTACAGTGTATAATATATCCTTGTAATGATTTATAGTTATAATTATTTTTTATTTATTTATTTTTTTGGCCAGTCCTGGGCCTTGGACTCAGAGCCTGAGCACTGTCCCTGGCTTCTTCCCGCTCAAGGCTAGCACTCTGCCACTTGAGCCACAGCGCCGCTTCTGGCCGTTTTCCGTATATGTGGTGCTGGGGAATCGAATCTAGGGCCTCGTGTATCCGAGGCAGGCACTCTTGCCACTAGGCTATATCTCCAGTCCTATAGTTATAATTATTAAGAATGTATAATATATAATTATTTGTAACTTATAACTTGTAATTTGTAACTTATATTTGTAAACAATATATAATTTATAATTATTTATTGTTATTCTAAGTATAATTTATTAGTAATGTATAATTAAAATTATGTATACTTTACTTTGATTTGTAAGTATAATTATTTATATTAAAAATTATAATTATAATTTATATAATTTATTATTACAATTTATAAATTCATGTAATTTAGAAATATAATTCCTTAAAATTATTATAATTAATCATATTTTATAATTATCTATTATTATCAATACTAATAATTTATAATTATTATAATTATTTACAATTTGTATGTAACATAATTATTATAAATAGAACTATTTATAATTTATTTATAATTTATGATTGTTATAATTATTTATAATGTATATATGTTATTATAATTTTCCTATATATATTAGTATAATTATTATGCTCAGTGGTTGATGACGCATCATTGTTCAGTATTATTTATTTTTATTTTTAATTATGCATATCATATGATGTACATCATCTATTATTCATTATATAGATCTATTCTGTCTTACTTTGCACGTGGTTTATTATGTATTTATATACATCTTACTTTCATATATATTTATATGTAATACCTCTTATTTGTTCATTATTTCATATCTATTACATATATAATCATATGTAATTAATTCCTGTTATTTTATACCTATTACGTATATATCTCACATTGTATATGTATGACTATAAATGATAGATATATAATTCACGATTATTACAACTATTTGTAATTTACATATAATTTATAATTCTATTTATAATTTTAATGTAATTTAGAATTATTGCATTGTTATTATTATTATTGCATAATATGTCTCCTTTCTTTTTGTTTCCTCTTTTCTACATTTTTCCCTCATTGAGTCAGTCTTCAAACCCTAGGGGTGTCCATTTCCCACCATTTGCATTGATCTATTGACTGGATTCAGATATCAATACCCACGGACAAGAGGGTTTTCTATCTCCCGATTGATTGGAATTTATGTTGCAATTATTGATGAAAACCAAGATGATTGAGATTATAATCTCCACACAGGATGATGGATGGAAATTAACATTCATTTTCATTTTAATTTAAGTTCTGTCCCTCAGGAAATATTGGAAAAAATATGGTTAGAAAAAAATATAAAATCCATATGTCCACAAGAATCAATCCCTATAAATAAATAAAATAAACAAGTAATGCAATCTTCAGATCTGGCCCTACAGCAACCTCAAAGCTGAAGGAGCAGGAAGCACAGACTTTAAGTAAGACTCTGCAGTGGCCTTGTGGAGCTGTGCTTCTTTCTCCGTGTCAGAGGCAGAATTCAGGCTTCTTAGACCCTGCTATTCCAACCTACTCGAGTTTGGAATGAAAAAGCAGGGTCAACCAATAATAACTAACAGGAAATGCAAACAGGAAGCAAAAAGAACCAACTGATTTCATCCTAATTTTTTATTTTGGAATGTCTCCGAAAGACACTCTCAAAACTAAACATGAGGACTGATAAGTCGTCTGTTTAGACTCATCCTTTATTTAAAACATTGAAAAAGGCTAGAGATTAGGCATTCCAAATCAGGGCTCTCTGCTCCTAAGCAGACATTCTAAAAAAGCCTCACTTCCAGATATAAAAAGGCCACTGTATAATTTATTAGGATAACTTTCAAAAGCTCTGATTACTTTGTAACCACAAGGGGGAAACAAAATTACAAGCATCCTGATAAGCTCCAATGCTGCACGTGACACTTGTGAATATGTAGGAGCTACACAGTCTTAGCTCCTCCACTCTTCTGCCTCCTCCTTTGCAGCATGCCATAAAGGAGGATTCAAATTCCCTGACATTCATTCTTCTTGCTCCCCTTCAAATGTGCAGTTCCATTTTCCTAAATAATGGGAGAGAAAAAGCCAATAAAAACTCAAAACAACCTCAACAAAAAATTAGCTAACAGGTTCCAGAAACCGATCAAGAAAATCATACATCACGATCAAGTAGGCTTCATCCCACAGACACAGGGTGGTTCCGCATCTGCAAATCAATAAATGTAATTCACCACAACAACAAAGCTAAGACCAAGAACCACATCGTCATCTCAGCCAATGCCCAAAAAGCCCTTGACAAAATATAACACCCATACATATTAAAAGCCCTGGAGAGAACAGGAATAGAGGGAACATTCATTAAAACAATAAAAGCCATATACAACAGACCAACTTCTAATACCATATTAAATGAGGAGAAACAAATACCATTTCCCCTGAGCTCAGGAACAAGACAAGGAAGGGACTCTCCCCGCATCTATTCAACATAGTGCTGAACTCCCTAGCCATAGCAAGAAGGCAAGAGGAGGACATCACAGGGATCCACATTGGCAAAGAAGAAATCAAACTTCCCTATTCACAGATGACATGATCTTAAGTCTGAAGGACCAAAAAAAAAAAAAAATCAGTCCCCAAACTCCTAGACCTAATAAGCCATCTGGACAAAGTAGCAGGACACAAAATCAACCCACAAAGATCAGCAGCTGTTCTCTACACCAGCAATGTACAAACAGAAAAGGAAATTATGAAAATAATAGCATTTACAATAGCTAAAAAAGAACAAAGTCCCTAAGGATTAACCTAACTAAAGACGTGAATGACCTATTTAATGAGAACTATAAAAATCTAAAAAGGGAAATCAAAGAGGACACATGAGATGGAAAGACCTCCCATGCTCATGGGTAGGCAGAATCAATGTAGTGAAAATGGCCATATTGCCCAAAATGTTATACAAATTCAATGCAATCCCCTTCAAGGTCCCAGCTACATTATTCACTGAAATAGAGAAAGCAACCCATAAATTCATATGGAACAGCAGAAGACCGAAAATAGCCAAAGCCATTCTAGGCAAAAGAAGCAGTGCAGGAGGTATCACAATACCAGATTTCAAGCTCTATTGTAGAGACATCATAACAAAAACAGCCTGGTATTGCTATAAAAACAGACTGAAGACCAATGGAATAGAAGAGAAGACCCAGAAATAAAGCCACACTCTTAAAGGTAGCTGATATTTGAAAAAGGAGCTAAAGACAATGGGAAAACATAGCCTCTTCAACTACTGGTACTGGGAAAACTTGGCAACCACATGCAGAAACTCAAAGCAGACCCTAGCCTATCACCATGCACCAAGATTAACTCAAAATGGATCAAGGACCACAACACCAGACCTGAATCTTTGAAACTAGTGAAGGAGAGTAGGAAAGATGCTAGAACTTGCAGGCACAGGAAGGAACTTCATGAATAGAGTCTCAGGGGCACAACAGATAGGGGAGAGACTCAACAAATGGGACTACTACTAAAAAAGGTATGCACAGCTAAAGACATAGCCACCAAACTAGAAAGACAGCCAGCCATATGGGAACGATTCTTCACCAGCAGAGCAACAAAGGTCTGATATCCGTCATCTACAGAGAACTCATAAAAATAACCCCCTCCAAACCCAGTAAATAAATTATTAAATGGGAAAAAGAGCTAAAGAGAGACTTCACAGAAGAAGAGATAAAAACGGCAAAGAAACGTATCAGGAAATGTTCAACATCCCTGGCAGTAAAGGAAATGCAAATAAAAACAACCCTGAGATACCACCTCACTCCAGTTAGAATGCCCTATACTCTGAACTCAGGCAACAACAAATGCTGGGGGGTATGCAAGGAAAGAGAAATCCTTCTCCACTGTTGGTGGGAGTGCAAATTAGTACAACCACATTGGAGAACAGTATGGAGGTTCCTCGAAAAGCTCAACATAGACCTACCCTATGACCCAGCCATACCACTTCCAAGGAATCTATCCTAAACAACAGGTCTCAGGATATTAAAAGGACATCTACACATCCTTGTTTCTCGCTGCACAATTCACAATAGCCAAAATGTGGAAACAACCCAGATGCCCCTCTGCAGATGAATGGATCCAAAAATGTGGTACCTATACACAATGGAATACTTCATAGCTCTTAGAAACGATAACATATTGGTATTGACAGGGAAATGGTCAGAACTTGAACAAGTAATGTTGAGTGAGAGAAGCCTAGAACACAGAGAACAAAGGGGCTTGGTCTCCTTGATATATGACTGTTAAGGTGGGGGTAGGGGGACAATAGAGACCAGGTCTGTGAAACAAAAAACTTCTTGTCAAATGGTATTTACCACAGGTGTGGGTCAGCGACCTTACATTATGTATCTAAAACCAAACAAGTACTAAACATAAAAAGGTCTAAAATAGACCTCTCAGTGGATCGCAATAGCTCAGAAGCTACATATGTATGATCATATAAGACAAGGATAAGCAAACTCTATTGTTAACGTTAGATTTAAAGTTCTATGTGAATTTCCTTTGGCATATGCCACAAGGCTACTGTATATGATTTTGGTACACTGGGTATTGTATATATGCCTACCTGATCTAGGGAAAGGAAAGAAAAACAAGTGTGTAAGATATCACAAGAAATGTTCACACTGCCCTATTATGTAACTGTACCCTTTTGCACAATAACTTGTCAACAAAATTTAATAAACAATTAAATAAATAAATAAAACAGAAGGCCTTACCTGTGCAGGGGAAGGCAATGTCCCTTTTGTGTTTCCCATTGCTTATACTTCTGTTTGATGAAGAAGCATCTCATGGAGAGACTGGGTCACAAAATACCCAGCATTGTATATATTTTAACTGTTTTCAGATATAGTAACATCAAGGAGGCTTCATCAGGACAGTTCTCCCACATTATGCAGTCAGACTCAGAATCTGAGCAATTAAGAGAGAGAAACCACAGCCACACAAGGAAAAAGTCTTCTAGGTATGTGGAAGGGTTCACTGCCTTGACAAAATCTGTGAATCCAGAAGCATCTGGGTGGTGTGAAAAAATGAAAGTACGTGGCTTGAACCTCCCATGAAAAGTATCCTCCTGATGGACAAATACCACTGTGAGTTCATGATACAAACTTTGCCTTTTATTAAAAACTGCTCATTGCACAACATTAAATTTACCAGGGATTCATTATCACCATATATTATGAGGACATTGGCTGAAGATTTATTAATCTGGTTATACAGTGCCATGACTTGAAATGTTAGGCCATAGTTTTGGATTTCTAACTCAAGGGCTACACAAACTCTGTTCTCAGCCATCTCTTTTTTCAATTCATGAAGAATCCACAAGCCATTCAAGTCTTGTCATGTTCACCATTGCACCCAGTTCCAGCTGAAGTGAAGCAGTAAGGAGACCATAGTAGTGGCTAGTGATGTGTCATTTGAGGGCATCTGATAAAGAGCAGGAAACTTGTGGTTACTCAGGACACGATCCAAAGGCCCAAAGGTAAGCTTAAGGGAATGAAAATTGTATGCTCCATGAATGAGAAGATTTCTATTCATCACAATTTCAGCCATAAAGTATATTAAATAACTCATTCAATGAAGTGACAGTATTATCTTCCAGTTTTTGAAATATTAAAAAATTAATATACATATGACATATCAATTGTCATTAAATTGTCTCTAGATCTTTGTCACTATTTCCATCAAATCCTTCCTCCTATAACAATCCCACACATATATTCTTTGCTCCATTTTCACATATGTACCTTGAATATTATGTTGTATTTTCCCACCCATATATTTCCTATTCATCTGCTCCTTTGCACATTCCCTTAACACCTACCCCCCACTCAGACAATATATGCTATATTTGTCTGGTGTTCATTTTTATGAACTGATTGTTAGTTTATTACATAGGTGATAGCATGGAATTCCACCCCCTATGTGTACCATACTTCATAGATTTATCACATACATATATGCAAATATATGTGAGTGTGTGCTCTAGATTTATATCCTATTTAGATGTAATATTTATAGAGGAGAGAATGAAAGCCTCCTTTTTCTTTCAGAGACTGACTTCCTTCATTCAATATATCTTGCACTTGGCAGCAGGTACGTGTGTGTGTCTACATGAGTGTGCCTGTGTGTGTGTGTGTGTGTGATATCATACGGGTATTAACTCTCAGAGCCCCATGCACTTCCTTGGCTTTTTTCCTCAAACGTTGAACCACAGGATTACAGGTGTGAGACACCAACACCCAGCTCAGCATACCTTTACACTTTAAAGTCATTTTCCATCTCCTGATTTTTTTTACAAAAAAATTATTGATAATTTTGAAAACTCCAAATAATCTCCTTTTCTGTCCTTAATTTCTGACCCTTTTCCAGATGATGGGAAGCCCATTTTCTTGTATACCCACTCTTTGATATCACAAAACTTGATAGGACCACAAATGCAGTGTCTTATTCTCATTCTCTTTCAACACTTGAAATAGCACTAAATCAGACATTTTAAAATATCCCCCCTCATACTCCGCCCACACTCACCATTGGAAATCTGTAGGGGTCCAGCAATGAGCCCATCTGGGCAGTTGTTAATCCCCATGGTCCTGTAAGTGCTGCTATAGACTTGCTGCTGCTCCTACAAGAGTAGTTAGGAACTGTAGTTCCCAAAAATTGTAATGAAGGGGTTTTAAAATGTTGTTGAGAACCTAAATTCAGCATTAGAGGTATTAAATCTCAGAGGCAAGTTATGTAAAAAATCAGGAGTTTTGTTGATCTTTTCAATAGCAAAAGTCAAGGCCAAAACAAACTGGCAGATCTTGAAGGTAAACCTGTGTAATGAGCCCGGAAATTTCAAAGTATTTCAAAACTTATTAATTTGCTGGACTGAATCCTTGCTTCTCTGACAAGGAATATGTTAAAAAAAAAATTACCCCCATTTGGGATGGAAGGTGTATGTAGTGTATTAAGCTTGCATGTAAGATTATATAAGGATATGAAGGTAATTTGCTACTAATGAGATTCAGAAACTTACTTGTGCCAATAACCAGAGTTTGTTTATTCCCTGCTACCTCAGACACCACAGCAAAATCCTCTTGTCCATTACAGATGGTATAGGCTTTCATGAGACAACAAATATATATTTTTGCACAGCAACTAATTCATTTTTCATTTATTTTATGATTTTTTAATTTTATTGTGGGGTGGATACAAAGAGGGTTTACAGTCACCTGCTTCAGGTAATGAATAATGAGTACAATTCTTTTTAACCATGTCTTCTCTTCTGTCATTCTTTCGTTATTTTTTTCCCTCCTGTCCCCTCCCACAGGATATAACAGTTCATTTTCCACATAGTGTCTAGTGAGTAACATTGTTATAGTTTATCAACCTTCTTTGACTTTTTTTGTAAACTCAATGCTCCCCCATACAACCAAATAAGTATAAAGGAAAAGAAAATGAAAACAGCAACAATGACAACTAAAAATGTCTCTTGTCTCCTTTTCTTGGAGTTCAATCCATAGATTATTATTTTATATGATCATCTACACATAGCTATTATTCCATTGTTAACCATTCTTATGCACATGTGCCTTTGGCCTCAGTGTGTAACTGTCTAGAGTCATATATAATTACCAGAGAAACCAAACATTCTGTTGTCTTTATCTTAGAGTAATGAGCTCCAACTGTGTGAAAAACATTGTGTTTTAAGTCAGAGTTTATGTCATGTGGTTATGTGGCAGGCCAGACTAACTAAAAAATCTTCAGTTGAAGAGAATATTTCAGAAGCATAGGGTAATTAAAGCAAGATTCTATAGCAAGGTCTGCTCACAGACCCAACATATTGAACAGCTCTTCCTGCAACATCAACCAGAATAAGAGCTCAAATATCAGATGAGGAAATTTTATTTTCTTTTTAAATTTAATTTTATTTTAAAGGTGATATACAAATAAGTTACAGTTAAATATGTAAGGTCATGAGTAAATTTCTTGTCAAATTTGTTACCCCTTCTTTCATTTTTCTCCCACTTTCCCTCCCCCTTAGCCTTCCTCCCCAAGTTGTGCAGTTCATTTGCAACATATTGTCTTCTTCCTGGGAATCTGGCTTAGTGGTAGAGGGCTTGCATAGCATGCATGAAGCCCTGGGTTTGATTCCTCAATACCACATACACAGAAAAAGCCAGAAGTGGCACATGTGGTAGAGTGCCATTCATGAGGAAAAGAAACACAAGCACAGTGTGCAGGCCCTGAGTTCAAGTCCCAGGACTGGCAAAAATTGGAATTTTATTTTTATTTATATAATAAAACAAAAGGATTGCATCAGGCCTTGAGTACCTTTATGGAGAGTGGCACCTCCAACAGGGGTGATGAGGAGAGAATTTTATGTAAGCTTTACATTGAAATTCCAGTTCCAAGGCCAACATCATAAAATGTAGTGATTACTACTATCTTTTGAACATATTTGAATTGAGAAACTGGAAAGAAGGGAACACAGGGGATGATAGAGGATGAAAGTAATTTTGTTTCTCTCTGCCATGTCTGTGAGTGTAATGGTATGTGTGTGTGTGTGTGTGCGGGCGCGCATGTGCATATGTGTGTGTACACACACATTCTGAAGAAATTCATATGAATTCAACAAGTCGTTATTCAAAAAGCATGGAGGCAAGCTGGAACTCCAAATGAGAGACAAAGTGGTTCAAAAAAAGTATTTGTATGCATGAAATTTCACAATGGAAGCCTATCATGTTAGTTATGTCTTCTAAAGCAAAGAAAAAAGTGAGCTTGAAGAAAATCTAAGTGAACATACACAAACTAAGCAGTAACCTGAAAGTAACCATGAATATATATTGAAAACGTTTTGCCAACGTTGGCAACAATGTTTTAAAAAACAAATATTAACATTTGAGAGATTCAGGAGATGTTTATGAAAGCCAAAACATATAAATGCTTGTTCTTATATGCAGTGACAGAATTTAAAGTTCCTAATGTAGATAGGAATGCAAACAAGATATCTAAGGCAAAACAATAATTGCCTAAGGCAATTTATATATATATGTATACATATATATTGCCTACATATATATGTACATATATGTACAACAAGTTATTTCCAGACAAGCACAATTAAGAGACTATATTTCACCAGACTTGTTCTACAAGAAATATTCAGGCCAAAAGGCAGAACAACTAATGAACTGGAAAAATATACACGAATGTATAAAACTTACCCATTAGGATATGTACATAAGGGGGCTGAGAATGTTCTAAGCATGTAAATGTGTTAGCAAACCAATACACAATTCTTATGCAGAAGGAAAATTAAAATAACTTTGTGTCATAATTACTGTAGAACAATGTAAAATTAGATCTCCAATACTAAAAATGGTGGGAGGAATACAATGCAGTTGCAATTTGTATCTGATTTTAATATTTAATTTAAATATTTAAATATTTCATTATACAGATCAGTACATTTACTCATGGATTGTGATCTATTACTTGTGTAACTGTTTGTCTCTTTTTCTATCATCCGTATTATTATCCTAGGTTAATGTAATTATCCCAAAATAGCTTTCTCCTTAATTATGAGAACATTTGTAATAGAGAAATTAATACTCATAATTCAGAAATAAAAATACATTACTATTAGACTCAATAACCACGGAGGTTCCAAAAAGTAGAGAAAGAGTGGAAGAAGCGTCAATAAATCTGGAGAACAAATTACATAATGGTAATAATGAGACCTGATGTCAACAATGACTGGAAGTGGAAATGCAGAAAATGCTACCTGTGAGAAGTAGAATGGCTGAATGAACAAAAACTCAGAGCCAAATGATAGGTTGATTCCAAGATACTTCAACACCAGAGGTCCTCAATGATCCCAAGAAAGGTGTGGCATAGGCTGTTCAGGCCAATAAAAGCCAAAAGAAAACAGGAGATTTTGCAGTATGTCACACACGTAGACTTCAATGAAAGAAATGAAAAGTAGAAAATTTGTTATGCAATGATAGAAGGTATCAAATCTACAAGAGGAAATAGTAACTCAGAATATATATTTACACACTGTCCAAGCACTGAACTTTTTTTTTTTGCTATGCAAAGCTGAATTCCTTTATTTTTTTTAAAAATTATGGTAAAGGTGATATACAGAAGGGTTACAGTCACATAAGTCAGGCATTGAATATATTTCTTTTTGAATAGTGTCACCCTCTCATTTCCTCCCAGTTTTTTCCCTCCTGGCCCCTCTCCCTCCTGTCCTTTATTCTTTACATATAGTAAGAGACCCCTGTCTGGTGTCATCTTGGGGCCATCTTATTCCTTAATTTCCTCCAATGCTTAATTCTTCTTCAATAGTGTGATGATCTTTTTCTGTCTTTGTTATGTTTCTCAATTTCATTCATGAGCATATTCCATTCCCAAAGTCTCTTCAATGAACCCAGTAAGAATTCCTTGCCATTTCCCCATAAGCCCCCATGCCCCTCAGTTTCTAGTGTTTGCTTGTCTTTTAAAAAATTTTTTTGATTGTCAAACTGATGTACAGAGAGATTACAGTTTCATATATTAGGCATTGGATACATTTCTTGTACTGTTTGTTACCTCCTGCCTCCTTCCCCCTTCCCCCTTGTTTGTCTTTCTTTTCATAACCATTTGGATGTCTATTCACAGGCATCACTATTACCTCAATTGGAGTTTGCTGCAGTGAGCCGGGCCTCTGGGGGGCATTATAGCTCATGTTGGTTCCATCACTCATTCCCTAGTGGAGCAACAGTGTGGCAGTGCATACAAGGGTGACCCACTCTGCTTCTGCTTCTGCCCTTACAGCTATGTTCCCTTTCTTTCTCTGAGCCTCTATTTTCCCCCTCTGTGAAAATGAAGGGTTGGCTCTAGTGATGTTCAGGGCTAGCTAACCTCTGCCAGGGATCTGATTTCCCTATGGATTGTACAGTGTTCCCTATTTATATCTCCCTTCCTTCTTTACCTGGCTGTATTAATATGTGATTTAGTTGTCGCAGAGGTTCAGCCATTTTTCTCTCCACCATTACCTGAATTTTCTCCCCTTGCCATTTTTACTTATGGGAGAAATAACCTGCTGGTCAAGTAAGAACCACAGGTGGGTGGGCAGTACTTGGACCAGTGGAGAGTGTTGCCTGCCCAGGATGCTGACCTGGCTTCTGTCTCACACCTGCCTGTATGGCAGGAGCTGGAAATTATCATCATAGAGATGAGGCTTTATTCAGGAGCAAATAGTTGAAAGGCCAGAGCTGTATTTTTCTGTCTCACTGTTTTGTTTATTTCTCTCTTCTTTAAGTTTTTATTATAAAACTGATGTACAGAGAGGTTACAGTTTTATACGTTAGGCATTGGATACATTTCTTGTACTGTTTGTTACCATGTCCCTCATACCCCCCTCCCCCTCCCCCTTACCCTTTCCCCTCCTGAGGTGTTCAGTTCACTTACACCAAACAGTTTTGCAAGTATTGCAAATCCAGCAGTAATAATCAATAAAATAAAGAGGGGAGTCTACAAAAACAAAAGCTCAGGGACATTTCCCAAGCCTCGGGTTCCCAAGACAAGCATGATAGAAAGAAAGATAAGCAAACATATATATCTCCTATAACAGGGAAAAGATAAATTGTTATCCGATCCACCTTTGCTCTTGATGGTGGCCAGCAACCTCGGGCTACAATTATCACACCAGCAATTGAAAAATAGTACAAATGATACAAGCAATGACATTTTCTTGCGCAACAGGAAGCAAATAGACTGCTAGAATTTCTTGAAATTACTCATAGCCATTTTTCTTTTCTCTGCTTTTTTTCTCTCTTATGTTGTACAGTCATTAATTAGTGATGCTCTCTAGTGCAGATCAAAAGCCAAGGACACGAATGTGCATAAGAAAAGTAGACCTTGTTTTGTGCAGATGAAATTGTTCTCTAGGGGTCATTGATACTGCGTGCAAACACTTGGATTTTGGGGTATATATCTGGCACGAAATAATGATACAGTGCCTAGTTTGAAACTGTAACTACATGCCTACACAAAGGGAGAGAGGAGAGACAGAGAGCCTGACACAGAAAGAGAGATGGAATGTGTGTGAGCATGTGCACCTGTGTGTTATGGTTTGAAACCAAGAGTCTGAATTCATTGTCCTCAAAGTTTTCTGCTAAAGGTTAGCACTCTGTCACATGAGACACACCTACTGTTCAAAATTCTGAGTGATTAATTGGTGATAAAATTCTCATGTATTTTCATGCCTGGGCTGGCTTCACATCTCAATCTTCAGCTATCAGCTTCCTGAGTAGTTAGATTTACAGCCATAAACCACTAGAGTGGAAGAAGCATTTTATCATTGTCCTCAAATTATAAGAGTAACCAAAGAAATCTTCTCAGACCAATGGGTTGTGAGGTAGGAAATGTGTTTGAAGCCTTTTAGTTCTGTACTCTTTCTACTAAGGTTGTTTGTCATAACATCACTTCATCCATGGTGACAGCTGTGATGGTGAAGATTCAGGGACATGGATATAAAGTGCAGAGCTTAACAGACATGGAAAGGAAAAGCTATGTGTGAAAGGAAACCAGATTCCTATCTGATTCGCACGCAGGAAATTACTCAACAAGAGTTACAGGATAAAATAATTAAACTGAGCTCTTTCCTATGACGGATGGGAGGTTAGGTTAAAGAAGACAGACAGCATTTCTTTATGCATCTAGTTCCTTCAGCTGTTGCCCATCCTGAGAACGAAAGAGGAAATGGAAATACAACACTGTGTTACTTACAGCGTGTTCTCTTCATATTTGGAAGGATTGCTGTTACTGTGATCTCTTCCTAAGGTGTAGAGCGGGAAAAACCCAGCAATCATCATATCGCCATCCATGAGTGCTCCCTACTTCATCTTGGAAAAGCAGCGAGAGCCGGCCAAGGACCTGACAAGGAGGGGGAGGTGGAGAAGATGGAACGGGAAAATGAAAGGGCACATCCCTGAAGCATCTGCCAACGTGAAATTCTCTCTGGAAGTGAGGCCCACAGTGTCTGGTATGTATATTCGTAAATTTGTATAGGTGTACATGTAATTTTTATTGACAGAGATATACACTGTTGTCCATCTTTCATTGTAGCTTCTAGTGAATACCCAGGAACAATGTGTAAAGTGCTTCCCTGGGGCTCTGCATCTGAGGCCTTGCATCCAAGAAAAAAAATATTTTTTGGAAAACATGCCATTCTCCTTCTTCATCGCAGCTACTATGATTTCCTCTAAGATCACAGATAGTGAGGCTTGGGATGAAGTTATTTTTGATATATTTTATTCTACATCTGTGCCCAGAAACTTTTTGCATGAAAGCTATTTGGGATGAAGCAACTGGATTGCATCAGATGGTGCATGGAAATGGCCAGAATACAATCTGTGCCAATGAGATATCAACCAAAATTATTAGTACATTGTATCCACAGCGTCAGTTCACACACTCAAAGTCCATTACATCCATCAGATATTACTAGTTGATTCAAGCAGGTTTCAGTAGGAATTCTATGTACACAGCCCTCCAAAAATGCACCCGGTTACTATTGCCCGAGGAAGCAGCAATGCTGCCATTTATCTTCAAAAAGTCAAGGCCAATGCCAAAATTGAGTTGTTTGTTTTCATCCTGAACTTTTACCTTCCAACAGGTCATTTTTACTAAACTTTCTAACATAGAAAAGATTACTTTCCTGATACACTTCTCTGAGAACATAATTGATGAAATTATTCTTAATTCTATGTTTTCCTCTTGTCAAAATATATTAAACCCAAATTGCATAGAGAGACTTTAGTCATCCTGGAGAAGACAGGTACATCAAGGCAGTGAACACACTCTGTGCATACCTGCAATGTTGGCTGTGCATTATGTTACACTCGCCCAAAACCATGCTGTGGCTATCACAAAAACATGAAGGACTTAACAGTACAAGAAATTTTAAAATGAAGAATGTAAAAAAAAAAAAACCTTTCTAATGAGATTGATACTGGTCTATTATACCTGTATATTCATTGCATTATACAAGATTTTATCACTGAATTTAAAAATTCTTGGTAGCATATGTGCAGAGGTCTTATTGAGACATGTACATGTATGTATGCAATGGGCCTCAGCCTCACAAGGTAATGGCTGTGATTAATACCATAAATATTTTCATAGTTTTTTGTGGAATATACATACAGATTTCCATAATGGATGAAATTAAATTCCCATGATTCGTGTGTAAGTGTGCTCTTTCTTCATTCTTGGCAGCATTTGTTACTAGATAGTAAACTAGACAAAATTCAGTAAACTAGAAATTCAGTAAACTAGATAAAATTCAGTGTCATTTGGCTTTGCATTTTCCTTATCCCAAAGATGTTTAGTATATTTTTGTATACTTTTGTGAGCCATGTATACTTCTGATTTTGAGAAATGTCTTTAAGTTTAATTTCCAATTAGTCAGTTGCCCATTTTATTCCTTAGGAGTTTGTTTCTGTGCTTCCAGCATATTCTGGTTATGAAACCCTTACCATGTGTTTAATATGCAAAATCTGTAGGCCATATATTGTCTGTTGGCTCTTTACTTCATGTGACAAAGGTTTTAGTTTGATATAATCCCCTTTGCCAATTCTTCCTTTTATTTGCTGCTGTACAAAATTTTTCATTGTAGTTGTTCTTTGTCCTGTAGTGCTTTATCTTAAGCTTTAGCTCTTTAATATTTGGGGGCTAGAAAAACAAGGTAAAAAAAAAAAAGATGGTCATTTGCAGCTTAAGCCTTCCTGGACATAGTATTTAGGAGAAGAGAGGTGCAAGTACGATCACAGAGAAAGAAACTCTGTGAGTGGAGCCATTCAATGAGCACATTCCTTGGCCTCCTGTGGGACCTTTGCAGCCAGAGGGAACGTAGCTCACTCATAAGCCATAAGAGCCTCTGCAGCTAGCCTTTGCTTCCAGGACGCTGAGAAAAGCCCTTCAGTGGATGAATAAACAAAGAAAATGTAGCATATGTACACAATGGAATTCTACACTTCCATCACAAAAAAAGATATTGTACCATTTGGGAGGAAATGGGAGGACTTTGAAAAAATATATATTAAGCAAAGTAAGCCAGACCCAAGTAAATCCCAGGTTTCATAGCTTTCCTCATTTGTTGTAACTATACTATGCCTGTAAATTTATAATTAAAAACACTCGATGGTAAAAGTAAAAAAAATTCACTTCAACATGATAAACAATACAGGATTTTAGATAAGAGGACGACAAAGGTTCAATTGCTATGTGCATGAGATAAAGAAGACTTATTCATGAAGAGAGTACCAGATTCCTTCTGGAAGGAACAGCCTTAACCTATAGACAGAGAAGTATTCTGAAAGAAGGAGAGACTCTAGCCAGACACAAGATTATCTGTGAAGGAGCTGGTTTTCCTTACACATTACATAAAATAAGCATGTAATGGCATTTCTCCAGCCACTGAGCATAGACACATGCACACACACATACACACACACACAAACTAGGCTAGGGCTCTCTCTCCGTATGTATGTATATAGAGATTAGTTGTTACAAAACAAACACAACACACACACATATATACATATTTGGAGAGAGAGAATATATGTATGTATGTATATATATGCATATATATATATACACATGCATAGGTGTATGTATATTTATATATGGTTGGTGAAAGTAGACAGCCATGTGGTTCAGGCAGAAAATAGTTTTTTTGGGAGGGCCAAACTTCTGAGCTCTACTCCAGAGTAGGGCCTAGCACATAGTTGCCTGACTACTCATGGAGAGAGATTCCATAAGGGAAGGAAAGGAGGCATGACTGAAGTGAATGAAGGAGTGACCTCAGAGGAGGAAGAAGTGATCTCAGAGCCTAGAGGCCCTCCACTGTCATGCAGGTGAGCGGTGACCTGTTACCTTGACTACAGGTACTGGTGGAAGACCAGGTGGAGTCTTGAATGTAGAGAAAACAAAGGGGTAGTTAGACTGATAGAGAAGAGCACACACGTGTGCACACACACGCGTGTGCACACATATACACACACAACCAAATAGAAACAATCCTGTCCTCTGATCATTTTCTATGAGGCCAGTGTGCCTTGGACCTCTCTACATTTCTAACTCAATTCAGCTTTTGGCCTAGCGATTTTAAAAGTTATTTGGAGTGATTTTCTTATAATTATTTCCTTGATTTTTTTTTCTAGGACAGGGAGAATGAGAAAAACAGCTAATTATCTTCCTTTGAAATTGTACTCATATTCTGAGGAGCCAGGTACAGTTTCTTTTCTAAGCTAAAGAAGAGTCACTGCTTTCCTTCCTCACTGGGTCGACTTTGAAATGTTTGAACTCATTGTCATTTTCCTTTGTGATCTCTTCCAGATTGTGTTCTTCCCTGGGTGCGATGCTCCGCATTGTCTCCTCTGTTCTAATGAGAGAATCAGCTATTTCCAAATACAGGGCTGAAAGGGATAGTCTGGCTTTTCCCCCTATATATTGTTCACCATAATGCTTTGTGATTTATCCTCAAAATACTTCTTTAAAGCATAGGAGTAGATGTTATCATGTGATGTTGAAGTGCCAGACTTTGAAGTCAGGTCCCACTTTACCACGTGAACCCCACTTTACCACGTGAACCCCACTTTACCACGTGAACCTGAGATAAGCCGGCCCTGTGAGCAGACCCAGGACAAGCCCATTAGGGCCCAGTCGATCTAGAACTCTAACCGCTGGGAATGCTTAACTCTGACTTCCCCCAGAATGCCTCGAGCCCTTAGCCAATCAGATTTGTACCTGTGTCCTAATCTTGCTTGCTTGAACACCTGATTGTTGTAACTTTGGTTTTTGCGTATATAAACCCTGTGTAATCACAACTCGGGGCTTCCTCCTAACCTCCATTGTGTCGGTGGGTAGGACGTGGCCCGAGTTGCAGCTCGCTTAAATAAAGCCTTGGCTTGCTTTTGCATTTCGGAATGTCTGAGTGTCGGTGGCCTTCTTGGTGGTAGTCTCGTGACTTGGCAAAACAATGTGGGGCTATATATCATAAATCAAAAGACGTCCTTTATAAGAAGCAAGTGTAAATCAGATGTTGTGATTTAAGAGACCCATAAAATGAGAAGTTTGAGGTGACCTAGTAGCAAAATAATCATGAGACATCAAGACTGTCAAGTACAGCATGAAATTATATTTTGTGCTTTTACATTGAACAAATAACATTTTTCATTTTACACAAGGACACGGTAATATGTGTACATGAGATTTGGGATACTGTGTAAAGTCTCCACTAGAGCAATATTCACAAAACAATTTCATCAAGATCTCTGCATTTCCTTAATTTATTCCAATTCACCAACACAAATGCAATTTAATTTGAAATAATTAAAAACAAAATTCCCCACAAAAGTTCAATAAAATCTACAGAAAACTCCCCCCTCTCTGCGTCATTAATTGCTTAGCAAATAAAAATAAAACAAGAATATTCTATTCATTGATTAAAGAAATACTGTATGTATACAAAGTTTGAAAAGCTTTGCTCAAACTCATACAATACTGGCAGCTCACTGAGACTTAAAATTAACAAAATAAAAGCTGTGCTATAGAAAATGCAGACTTTAGACAGCTCTCTGGCACCTAACAAAAAGAGTGTGATATTCTACTGGAACTAAATCAAAAGGTATGGCTGATCTATCATATTCAGCAGCACTTTGAGGAAGCACAAAAATCTTCTTGGGCGTGGATAAAAACAGGAAGAAATAGCCAGGCACCCAGTGACTCATGCCTCTAATCCTATCTTCTCTCAGGAGACTAAGATCTGAGGATTTTGGTTCAAAGCCAGAATGGTCATAATAGTCTGTTAGACTCGTATCTCCAGTCTATCACCAAGAAGTCTGAAGTAGATGTGTGGCTCAAGTAGTAGAGTATTAGCCATGAGCATATTAAAAAAAATCTCAGGTACAGTAAACAGGCCCTGAGTACAAGCTGCAAGACTGACACTAAAACATTAAAGGATGAGCCCAATACACTTTGTCTTTAGGCATTCCAACAGAGTGAGAGCAATGGAATTCAGTCTTAGGAGAGGAACACAAAGGCACAATAGCTATGTGCATCCTATCATAAAATGCTATTTACTGTAACAAATTCAAGTAAAGGGAAACAACGGTTTGTTTTACATGGTTATTATTTTTGTTTTCATTCCCTTTGGTCTTGTTCATTCATTTATTGTCTTTAGGAGTGTAAGTGGGGGCACAGAAATGGAGGTTCCAACGGTAAACAAATGAAACAGTGGTACTCGCTGGACACTGTGTTGAAAAGGAAGCATAAAAATTGTGGGTGAGGATGGGAAGGAAAAACTGGGACAGAGAGATGCATGGGGTGAAATTGTCCAAAAAGAAATGTAATATTTCTATGATGTTTGTAATTGTAATTCCTCTGTACATCACTTTACAATAATAAAAAAAAATGCAAAAAAAGAAACCGAAAGAAATAACATCTGGTTAGTAAAAACAAAATTCCTAAACATTTATTGTCAATAATCTGCCTTCTGTGCATACCCAGAGTAACAATACATTGAATCCTGTTTCCCTCTGTCTCTTACATCTCTGTCTGTCCCTCTCTCCTACTCCACTCTCTCCACTTTTCATTCCCCTCCCCCATCTCCTTTTCTCTTTGCTGTTCTTTTCCCCTTTTCCCCTCATTGTAGTCACAGTAAAACTACTCTCGAGAATCATCTAGGATTTTATCCTCTTAGATGAAAGGCCTCCTCTTGCCTCTCTGTGATTTCTTCAGGCTATCTTGGTAATACCTGCTGCTCCCCTTCTGGGTGCCTGAACATGCTTCTGGGATGGATGTAGCAGAAGAAGAGAATTTAACAGTGTTATGTGTTATTATGTGTACACTTAGCCCTTCGCCTAGCACTTAGCTCAAAAATTGGACACCAAAAATTTGAATAAAGATTAAGTACATGTTAAATAGAAGGAATGAAAAATATATAAGAAAAAATGTAAGCAATATACCCCTCACTGGTGGGTGGGGCCACAGCGGCAGCACCTGCTGCCATAGACATGCCTACACAGGAGGGAGAGAAGAGCTACAAACCAAACCTGAAAAGCCATCCACAGATCTCCAGATGTGGAAATCACAAAGAAACATAACACAGTTCATCAAAGGGCAATCCAACTCGCCAGCTCCAAAAAGCAGTACGACTGAAGAGGAGATGTAGATTAAAAAAGCAAATGAGGCCATGTTAACAGGAATGATGGAAAGGTCAGAAATGAAATCAGAAAACAATCTCAGGAATTTAGAGCGGAAATCTTGAAGGACACCCAGGAAGCCAAGAAAGAAATGGAAGCAAAAATGGAATGCAAGCCTCCTTTAAAGAAATGGAAGCAAAAATGGATACAATGCAAGCCTCTTTTAATGAAGATCTTCACATCCTGAGAATTGAAATGCATGAAAAAATAGATTTAAAATACAACTCTTTAAAGGAAGAAATTTCCACGATCAGAGCTGATATGACAACCATAAATAGCTCTCTGACATCCATAAACTCCTCAATTGAAACCCCAACACAAAGAATGGACCATATGGAATCCAGAATCTGTCGCCTGGACAATGAAGCAGCTGACAACAACCAGAAAATGACCACACTCCAAGAAAAGGTGAAGCTACAGGGCAGACTAATCCAGGAACTAATGGACAAAGACAAGAGATATCCTAAACAGCAAAACCCAAGATATCAAAAAGACATTTGTACTTCCATGTTTATCGTGGCACAATTCACAATAGCCAAAATATGGAAACAACCCAGATGCCCCTCAACAGACGAATGGATCCAAAAAATATTGTACTTATACACAATGGAATACTACATAGCGACTAGGAATGGTGAAATATTGTTATTCGCAGGGAAATGGTCACAACTCGAACAAATAATGTTGAGCGAGACAAGCCTAGAACACAGAAAACAAAGGGGCATGATCTCCCTGATATATGACTGTTAACCAAAGGAGACGGAGAGACAGTTGAGACCAAGTCTGTGAATACTATATATGTTCTTGATACATTGTATACTGTATATATGTCTACCTGACCTAGAGAAGGGATAGAAAAACAGGACGTAAGATAGCACAAGAAATGTACACACTGCCCTACTATGTAACTGTACCCTTTTTACACAACACCTTGCAAAAAAATTTTATGTTCAATTAATAAACAAAAAACAAAACCAAAAAAGAGTGGGGAAGAATCAGTGTGCCTATTGCAAGGAAGAGGGGCATTGGGTCAAAAACTGCCCAGAGGGGCTGGGGATATAGCCTAGTGGCAAGAGTGCCTGCCTCGGATACACGAGGCCCTAGGTTCGATTCCCCAGCACCACATATACAGAAAACGGCCAGAAGTGGCGCTGTGGCTCAAGTGGCAGAGTGCTAGCCTTGAGCAGGAAGAAGCCAGGGACAGTGCTCAGGCCCTGAGTCCAAGGCCCAGGACTGGCCAAAAAAAAAAAAAAAAAAAAAAAACTGCCCAGAGCTAGCCAAGAAAAAGGAGAAAAAACAGAAAGTAGAATTAAGAATGTTGGCAGCCTTAGAGCTGGCTGAGGACAATGACTGAGGGACTCGGGGCTCAGACCCGCTCCCTGAGCCCAGGATAACACTGAAAGTGGAGGGGAATCCAGTCATGTTCATGGTAGATATGGGAGCAGAAAATTCAGTATTGCTAGCCACGAGAGGGCCAATGTCCACTAAAATAACATGGGTCCAAGGTGCGACAGGCACTAAACCCTATAAATGGACTACTCAAAGGACAGTGGACTTGGGAGTGGGCCAGGTAACCCACTCGTTTTTAGTCATCCCTGACTGCCCCTATTCATTGCTTGGACAAGACCTCTTAACAAAAATGAAAGCTCAGATACAGTTCACAGGCAGTGGGGCTTCTGTGACGAACTCAAGAGAAAAGCCTATTAGTATACTAATAACTAGCAAGTTAGAAGAGGAGTATAAGCTATACCAGCATCCCAAGCCTGAGTCTCCGGAAAATGAGTGGCTACGGGCGTTTCCCCAAGCATGGGCAGAAACTGGGGGAACAGGACTGACAAAACATCGTCCTCCAATCTTTGTGGAACTCAAAGCCGGGGGCGACCCAGTAAAAGTTCACCAGTACCCTATGTCACTAGAAGCAAAGAAGGGGATCATTCCTCACATCAGAAAATTGTTAGATATAGGAGTCCTGGAGCCCATCCAGTCAGCCTGGAATACTCCGCTGTTGCCTGTAAAAAAGCCTAATTCTAATTATTACAGACCAGTGCAAGACTTGAGAGAAGTTAACAAGAGAGTAATGGACATTCATCCAACAGTCCCAAACCCATATACCCTGCTGAGCTCCCTGTCACTGAGCCAAGTGTGGTATACTGTGTTGGATCTAAAGGATGCTTTCTTTAGCATGCCCTTAGCCCCACAGAGCCAAAGCTACTTTGCATTTACTTGGCATGATCCTGAGATCAGGATAAGCGGTCAATTGACCTGGACCAGGCTGCCTCAAGGATTAAAGAATTCGCCTACCATCGTTGACAAGGTGTTACATGAAGACCTGAGTGAGTACTGCTCCAAAAATACTGGACTAAGTCTATTGCAATATGTAGATGATTTGTTAATAGCCGCTCCAGACCAAAATAGCTGTCTAAAGGGAACAGCTAGGCTCTTAAAGACTCTTGGCAACTTGGGCTATAGGGCCTCCACTAAAAAGGCACACATTTGTAAACCTGACGTCACCTATCTCTGCTTCATATTAAAAGAGGGCAAGTGTTGGCTGTCAGATGCACGTAAAGAGATTGTGCTAAAATCCCTGCACCCAAGTCAGCCAGACAAGTGAGAGTTCCTGGGAACAGCGGGCTTTTGCCGGAGGTGGATACCTGGGTTCACTGAGATGGCCAAGCCTCTACATGAAGCCACCAAAAACCTCTCAGCATTTCATTGGACTGAGCAGATGCAAAAAGCCTTTGAGGCAATCAAGAAAAGCCTTCTGGAAGCCCCTGCCTTAGGCCTACCTGACATGAATAAACCATTCACATTATTCATGGCTGAAAATAAAGGAATAGCAAAAGGGGTGCTCACCCAGCCAATTGGGCCTTGGAAATGACCAATCACCTACTTGTCAAAGAAATTGGATCCTGTCGCCGCTGGGTGGCCTCCGTGCTTAAGAATAATAGCTTCAGTAACCCTCTTGGTAAAAGATGCAGATAAGTAGACTCTGGGACAGAACCTGACTGTGGCCACTCCACACACTCTAGAGGGGGTGCTAAAACAACCACGTGAGTGGTGGATGAGCAAGGCCCGCATGGTCCATTACCAGACCTTGTTACTTAACCCCGCACATATCAGCTTCTGTGTACCTACAGCATTAAACCCAGCAACACTGCTGCCGGATCTGGATCTGGAAGCACCTCTGCATGATTGTGAGCAGATCCTGGCCCAAGCACATAGACTCAGGCAAGACTTGCTGGATTTGCCAATATCACATGCCGCACACACCTGGTTCACTGATGGCAGCAGCTTCATTTGGGATGGAAAAAGGTATGCAGGTGCTGTGGTTACTACAGACACTGAGATAGTGTGGGTGGAGGCACTCCCTCAGGGAACTTCTGCACAAAGAGCAGAACTAGTGGCACTAACAAAAGCCTTACAGATGGGAAAAGGAAAGAGACTAAATATTATATGGACAGCCAGTACGCTTTTGCGAGCGTGCACATCCATGGAGCCATCTACCAAGAGAGGGGGCTACTGACAGCCGAAGGAAAGACCATTAGAAACAAGCAGGAGATTTTAAGCCTCATCCAGGCCCTATGGGAACCAGCAAAAATTGCCATTATGCACTGTCTGGGTCATCAAAAGGGAGTTGATTCAGTGACTAGAGGCAATAATCTGGCCGGCCAGGCAGCTAAGGAAGCAGCTCTTCAGCCCAGAGAAGTATTGACTCTAGTAGACCCAGAGCCACGAGCTTTGCCTCCTGTGCCCCAGTATTCCCAAGAAGACTTGGAGTGGATGGGGAGGATTCCCATGGCCCACAAAACTCTGGACAGAGAAGGAAACAATGACTGGTGGAAAACTTGTGAAGGAAACTTATCTTGCCACAAGGGCTGGGTAAGGGGATCCTTAAGAGAATCCACTGAGCTTCTCACATGGGAACCCGAAGAATGCAGGACTTTCTCCAACACTCCAAATGAAAATTAGACAAGAAGACCAACTTATTGAAGATATTGTTAAAAATTGCAAGGCCTGTCAGTTCACCAACGCCCCCAATCAGCCAGTTACTAAAGGAGCTCGCCACAGTGGGGATAGGCCAGGCGTGTATTGGGAAGTAGATTTCACAGAAATTAAACCTGGAAAATTTGGATACAAATATTTCCTAGTTTTTCTAGACACCTTTTCAGGATGGGTTGAAGCTTATCCAACAAAGCATGAAACCGCAAATGTAGTGGCTAAGAAGATCCTGGAAGAAATCCTACCTAGGTATGGCTTCCCATCCACCATTGGGTCGGACTACGGACCAGCCTTCGTCTCAAAAGTAAGTCAGGGAATAGCTGCTGCACTGGTGATGGATTGGAAATTGCATTGTGCTTATAGACCCCAGAGTTCAGTACAGGTAGAGAGAATGAACTGGACTCTAAAAGAGACCTTAACTAAATTGGCCTTAGAGACTGGCGCATACTGGGTGTCACTCATTTTGCTCTGTTTAGAGTAAGAAATTCTCCCCTATCAGCTTGGCTTTACTCCTTTTGAAATAATGTATGGGCACCCCCCGCCCATTATCCCTAGCCTTCAGACTGAATTGCTTGCTGATTTGGATGATGCTGAATTTTTGTGTAAATTTGATTATTTGCAGCTCACGCATAAGAATATGTGGCCCCAACTTAAGGCATTATATTATTCTGCTTCTGTCCCTAACCCCCATTTATTCAGACCAGGGGACTGGGTGTTTGTCCGGAGGCATAACCCCAAATCCTTAGAACCATGGTGGAAGGGACCCTACGTCGTGCTACTGACTACGCCCACCGCCCTCAAGGTAGACGGCATTGCCACTTGCGTCCATTGCTCCCATGCCAGGCCAACTGACCCCTTTTCCCTGGACGATAACTACCATGGTGGAACATGGGAGGTCTCCAAGCACCCGCCTTCGCCTCAAAAGAAAGTTAGATTGAATAATGTTATAATTTTCTTTTTGCCTTCTTTTCTTGCTACCCTGGCTAATGTTGACGTTAACCCTCACCAGCCTTTCCAATTATTTTGGCAGCTCACTCCAAAGTGGGGTGACCCTCTTATTTTAGCAACTAAGGAAGCCCCCTTAGGAACCTGGTCGCCAGACTTAGTAGTAGACTTATGTGATCTGGCCACAGGCAACTGGAATGTGCCAGATCACTTGAACCCGAACCTGAATAAGCGACTTCCCGAGTGGTGTGAGCAGGAGTCCTGTCCAGTTTGAAGTAATCTTGCAGTCTCTTGGTAAAGTAGACTAAGGTTATAGGTTCCTGGCTAGGTAAGGTTAACGCCCCTGAGTCAGCCTGAAGAAGTTACAGAAGATGGATGATCTTCACTCATCAGCCCCCCTTTAAAACCAAGGGACCAGAGTTGTTTTTGGGAAGAAGAGGCAGGATAAACTAGAGGCATGCAAAACAGAGGTACAGAGACTATACATGTGATTAATGGTGACAGGCCCTTTGGTTACTACTTTGGGCCCTACTGGCCCATGTCTTATCTCTATATCATCCCCTAGACATGCAAGCCATTGAAATGGACAGAAGGGAGCCATGATTGGCTCCCAAGGTACAAAAGAGAAAAGGGGGAAAATGAAGAGCCAGACTAAAGCCATTTTGAAGTCAGGCCCCACTTTACCACGTGAACCTGAGATAAGCCTGCCCTGTGAGCAAACCCAGGCCACCAATTATCCTGGCTAGCAGGACAAGCTTATTAGGGCCCAGCTAGTCAGGAAACTCCCCACTTAACTCTTACCTCCCCGGAATGCCTCGAGCCCTGAGCCAATCAGATTTGTACCCATATCCTAATCTTGTTTGAACACCTGATTGCTGTAACTTTGTTTTTTGCCTTTATAAGCTCTGTGAAATTGCAGCTTGGGGGCTTCCTCCTATTCTCCGCTGCGTTGGAGTGTAGGACGAGGCTCCGAGCCATGGCTCGCTTGAATAAAGCCTTGCCTTGCTTTTACATTTCGGAACGTCTGGCTCTCAGTGGTCTTCTTGGTGGTCTTCTTGCGACTTGGGCATAACACTGTAAACATATCTGAAGCTTGGTATGAAGAAACAGGTATTCAAGTGGTAAAACATTTAAAAGACCTTATGTGCCCTAGACCAATTTGTAGGGCTATTAATAGCAGGCATTGTAGCCTTTATTTCCTTAGCTGCCTCTGCTGCAGCGGCTAATGTGGCTTTAACACAGTGTGCAGACAGCTCACTATGTTAATCATCTTGCTCATAATATCACACAAGCCATGCACTTTCAAGGCAGGATTGATAAAGTAGAACAAAAATTAGAAGCATTGTATGAATCTGTGTTGTCACTGGGAGAACAAATTCATGCCTTGCAAACTTTGCAACGGGTGTGCTGTCATGTCATGCTGGGTTTGATTTTATTTGTGTGACCCTCCATAAGTATAATGGGTCGAACTATCCTTGGGAACAAGTTGTAGCACATCTAAATGGTATTTGGCACCATAATAATTTGTCCTTAGATCTCTTTCAACTCCATCAGCAAATAGCTGCTCTAGTAAAAAGCTCTGCCTCTGGACTCTAAAGTGGCAGAAACAGCAAAAGAACTGTTTGAGCAACTTCAACAGTATGTCCCTTCCTTAACTAACATTAAGGGGCTGCTAATGACATTGCTTGGCCCAGGGATACTTTTGCTGATGGTTTTCCTATGCCTGCCTTGCATTATACGCATATTGCAAAACTCTTTCATGAGTTTAGCCAGTCAGCTGCACATGGTCAAGCTCCAAGTAAATGAATTTTTGCCCGAGAGGAACTGCAGCCAGAGACCGGTTTGAGGACGGGGCCAGCTTGACTGTCCTAAGACAGGGCCTTCAGCTTTGCTCTGAAGAAGATCCCCAGGACGGGTAAGGCAGGCTGGGCGACCCCCCCCCCCCAACCTAAGACAGGTGCGTTCGCTTCTTTAAAACAAAGACGGGGGAAATATTGGGAGCCAACAGCGAAATTCATCCTGACTTCTGGCTTACTCTCAAGGGCGTGCAAGGTCACGGCTTAGGGAGCCAACAACAAAGTTCATCCTAACCTCTGGCTATGTTGTTATCTCAAGGACATGCAAGGATATGGTTTAATTGAAGGACAGAATTAATCTCCAGATGTTTTATTATGTCAACAAGAGTCTGTTATGTAAACCATTCAACCCTATCTTGTTTTACTTTCTGTTGTTATTTACCGATTTCAGGGCCTTCCTGTTTTCTTAAACCTTAGTTAATCCTATGCTATTTCCTGATTGTCAAACTGTATACAAGCTGGAATTTAGGAATAAACATGGCTGCAGTCTTGAGTTACAATCTCAAGATGTAGACCTCCCGTACTACCACCCCCCCCCCCCAAAAAAAAAAAGAACTAGGCACTTGCTGCAAGAGGCAAACAGAAGATGCTCCATGATGCTGGTGACATCCTGGGAGCAAAGCTCGCTGGATCTCCTCATGGACCTCAGAAATTTGAGCTGCTTAATGTTGATCCAGATTTTAATGTTAGATGGAAATACCATTCCTCAGCCACCAGCTTCTCCCGGATGGAAATAGTGATGAGATTTGTCTTTGTATCCCATCTCTCAGGCCCATAGCCTGTTCATTACTTTATTGATTGATAACGTAAGAAAAATAGACAAAAAGGAACAGGACGGAAAAGTTAGATGGGGGGGCTGGGGATATGGCCTAGTGGCAAGAGTGCCTGCCTCATATACATGAGGCCCTGGGTTCGATTCCCTAGCACCACATATACAGAAAATGGCCAGAAGTGGTGCTGTGGCTCAAGTGGCAGAGTGCTAGCCTTGAGCAAAAAGAAGCCAGGGACAGTGCTCAGGCCCTGAGTCCAAGCCCCAGGACTGGCAAAAAAAAAAAAAAAAAAAGTTAGATGGGTATTCGGGCACTGAGTTCTACACCTGTAGCCCTGGCTTTAAACAGAATTCTGCCTTCACACCAAACTTTTCTGCCAAGATTCTGATGTGTGCAATAGGAAGAGGTTGACCTACATAACAAATGGATTCCCTGCTAGACACTAACTTGTACTGATCCAAAAGTAACCCTGCCCTGTCAATCAATCTCTCTTTCTTCCTCACAAAACAGCTAGGAAATACTTCGAATATCTTCCATCTCAGTATGACCTATAATGTCAAGTTTCTCCAAGAAAGAGCGCCTATCAAAACTCAAGTTCGTTACATAATGAGTAACATGATGTATTTACTCTGGTCACTTACAGTAAATATGTATCAATTCATTTCTTACTCAAGCAGCAGTGCACCCTAAAGTCATAAAGTTCCACCTCCTATCCACAGGTAATCCACAGGTAATGAAAAATATCAGGCAATTTCTGTGTTAGTTATTCTCATATTCAGTGTTCAAGGTTTTATTATTACGTTCTCAGCACCTGTCTAAACATAGTGTTCTGGAAGCAGATAGAGCAGAGTGAAGTCCTACAAATGGAACTCTTAGGCGCAAAGGCGAATATTGGCATGAGGAAATTGCTTCAGCTTGTTGAGAAATGGACACCTACAAAACCTCTCTCGTAGTGCTATGATTCTTGCCTTATCCGGGCTATACCAAATTGGAACTTGTTCTTTGCCCTGACTTGCCAAGCCTTGGAATCCATGTTTCCAAACACAGCACAGTGTCTTCCCCAGATCATTGTCATCACAAGAAACCTGCTTCTCTTGAAAGGGCCCGAGTTCTCAGCTCTGCTGCCAGGAACTGCTTTCCTGCCCTGCTCGGTTAAACTGGCTTCCCATAGACTCCTAAAGAAATCCAAAGAAAACAACTATGTGATGTTTTGAAATTTTTTAAATAGCTCTTCAAAGATTACGTTAGCACTGGTCTGACTTACAATGCACACACATAAAATGCCCTTGGCATTGGGTGCCCTGAGCCATCTGTGCATCCCTGGGATACAATCAGCCTGGCGGGTGAGTTCCAGTACCGACGGTGCCATGCCACGGAATTCCAGTGGACAGAGAGAAGCTAAGGAACTTAAATGCATTAGATTAAGAAATTACACTATTAATGATGCTTTAAGGAAACCGGTACACATTTTCTTCATTACTTATTCTACAACACCTTTTATGGCTCCAAATTGACAGCAGAAATGTAGAATGAGTGCCACCTATGATCAAGAGAGAAGTAATTCTAGGTTCAAAAGAGACCTGGACAAGGCATGCATGTAAATAAAGCCAGAGGGCTGTGGAGAGGCCCAGATATCCAGAAAGTATGTATTATCTACATACACTCGGAGACCTACTTTAGATTGTTCTTTTTTTTGGAAACCATGCAACTACTCTAAGTGAAATACATTTTGAAACAGAACTATGAGTCCTGGACCTGCAATGGAATACACAATTCAAAACTCAGATGTTGTCTTTTTTTTGTCTTTTTTTGCCAGTCCTGGAGCTTGCACTCAGGGCCTGAGCACTGTCCCTGGCTTCTTTTGCTCAAGGCTAGCACACTACCTTTTGAGCCAGAGCACCACTACTGGGTTTTTTTATACAGGAGGTGCTGAAGAACTGAAGCAAGCACTCTACCAATAGGCCATATTCCCAGCCCATGTATTTTTTTTTTGGCTGAAAACCTTAGTCAACATATTTACAGTACCCAAATATGTGACAAAAAAAGGATCAGTGATCCAAAATCAAACAGTGCACAAAGAGTAAAAAGACAAAATCCTCACCACTAGTTCAGAAAATAGAAAAACCAGAGTTCTGTGCCAGGGGCTGGAAGAGGACAACTTAGAATTCTAGTTTCCACGTGCTATGGGTCTATTATGCATGGACTAATAAGAAGACAGGCCTTCTTCAAGATTTGGCCCTTGAGTGAATTTTAAATTTCCATTTTGGGAGGGGTGCTTGAACTCTGGGCCTGGTTGCTGTCCCTGGCTCTTCAACTTAATGCTAGTTCTCTACCATTTGAGCTACAGGGACACTTCCAGTTTTCTGGAGGCCTATTGGAGATGAGTCTCACACGTTCCTACCTCAGCTGGCTTTGAACCTAAATCCTAGGATCTCAGCCTCCTGAATAGCTAGGATGGCAAGTGAGAGCCACTGGTGTACAGCTGATTTTAATATCCCTACATGATAGCCCAAATGTTCACAGATTTTCTAATGCTTACCAAATTGTTTTGTTTTGGTACATAAGGGGGTTGGAACGGCTTTGTCACTGTCCCTTGAGTTCTTTTGCTCCAAAGCTAGTGCTCTACCACTTTGAAGCACCGCCAATTTGGGGGTTTTGAGTGACTTAATGGAGATAAGATGGGCCTGGGATGTCTTTAAACATCTATCCTCATATTTCAGCCTCTTAAGCTAGGATTATGAGCTAGGAATATGGCTTGGCGGTAGAGTGCTTGCCTAGAATGCAAAAAGCCCTGAGTTCAATCCCTCAGCACCACATACAGAGAAAAAAACAGAAGTGGTGTTGTGGCTCAAAAGGTAGAGTGCTAGCCTTCAGCACAAAGAAGCTTAGGTACAGTGCTCAGGCCCTGAGACCAAGCCCCAGGACTGGCAAAAACAACAACAAAAAATAGCAGCTAGGATTACAAGTGTGAGTTACCTGCACCCAGCTCAAAATTTATCCCTTTGCCTGATTATTGTCTCCAACTCAAGTGAATTCATTATATAGCAGCTGAAACCAGGGACTTACCCATAGAGTACCTGTAATTCAAAAGAACATTTCAAAGAGACCCAGACAAAGACAGACTCTGGGGAAGGTACTTACTTACACCCACTCAGCTTTTGTAAATTTAAGGGTTCTGTCGGTCTGCCCGCAGGGAGGGTGGAGTGTTATGTCGTAGTCTTGTGCACCACCCAGCGAAGTGGCATGTTGCTGACTCTGACCAGGACATGAGCACGACTCCCTGTCACTTTCTGAGCATCAGAGTTTTGGAGACTATGACCTTTAGCTAAGATCGGAGAGCCCAGCTGCCATTCCAAACTCGCTAACTCCTCCAATGCCACATTGAGAGATTGGTGGCCGCTCCTCCAGAGACATACCCCCTCTGCTCCCACCTCACCCCCTTGATCTCTTCCCTTCTCTGCCACCAGACACTCAGTGCTCATCAGCAAGTCACCCACTGCTAATTGGATTCCTGCTTTTGTAAAACTTTTTCACCTTGGTGTTGATTTCCATCACTGTAATAAAATCTTAGGACACAGACAATTTAAGGGACAAAGGATTTATTTTGATTCATTACTTCAAAGGATTCTGTTCTCCATTCCTGAGACCCATGCACTGGACACAACATGACCACAGTGGGAAAATGGAGCAGAGATTTACCACACCTCCTAGCAGCCAGGAAGGAGGCTGAGGGAGACACTGAAAATGACAGAGAGAAGGGAGGGAGGAGAGTGGAGGGAGATGGAGGAGGAGGACAGGGTGGAGGAGGGAGAGCAGTAGAGATTCCTGGTAGAGCCTTCAAGGACATACCCAAAATGACCTGTTTCCTCCACCCAGAAGTCTACAAGTGTTCCAGAACAGCCCAGTCCACTGGGGACAAAGTTTTAAAAGCAGGAGTATACTGGGAATATTACAGTATCAAAGCACAAAAAGAGTAATATATTCTACTAAGCAAATTAAAAACACACTAGATATGCAGGCACTTATGAAAAGGTTTTGAAAATGCTCGGTATCTTGATATTTGGTCATTTATTTCTAATTTGAAAAATATACATGCGGGCTGGGGATATGGCCTAGTGGCAAGAGAGCTTGCCTCGTATACATGAGGCCCTGGGTTTGATTCCCCAGGACCACATATACAGAAAACGGCCAGAAATAGTGCTGTGGCTCAAGTGGCAGAGTGCTAGCCTTGAGTAAAAGGAAGCCAGGGACAGTGCTCAGGCCCTGAGTCCAAGGCCTGGGACTGGCCAAAAAAAAATGTATATATGTATATATATATATAATATGTTTAATATTATGTATATATACATGCCTCTTACAGCAAACTATAATGCTATTTAACATACTTTCTAAGCTCCTTTTGTAACTTGTTAAGATACACTCATCAGTAACCTGAATATAGGTAATTTCAGAAGTTATATTTAAAAGCACACTTTTTCCACATTATTGAAAATATGACACCAGTGACTACTTACATAAAATCCGTAAACTCTTTCATTAAGGAGCTTCTCATTTTGTTTGTCTTCTGTTGATTCTTTGGGTAGAGCTCAGGGTCTGTGTTGGGCCTGCGCTTTTTTGCTCAAGGCTAGCACTTTACCCCTTGAGCCATCGTTTGCATAGCTGACTTTGGAGCAGTCAGTAAGAGTCTCATAGACTTCCTGGGTTGGCTTCAAATAATTTTCTGTTCTCAGCCTCCTGACATGCTGGGATTACATATCTGAGACACTTGGGCCAGGCACTTTTGATGTGAATGATATATGTTTCCATATATTTTATGTAAGTTACCTCAGGGCTATCATAATGATTTGACTTAGAGGAGCTCCCACCATTACTCTGCCCAAAGGAGATGTTTAAGGGCCAACATTAGGAGTATTCTGAGGGCCTGACCAACAGACATGGTAACATCCATGTACTGAGGAGGTCAGAGGAGCCCAAAATGCCTTAGACTGCATACCCAGGCACTCACCTTGGAAAATGTCGTGGTACTCCTACACACTTGGGAAGGAGAGAAAACCCTGTGCTGTGTTTCTCAGCACATTTGGGGATTTCTGCTAACATGACAAAGTTGGAAATTATCTCAGTGGAAAGGATATTAAAGGAAGGGATGGCCCAAAGTATGGGCTGAATATCTTCCCACCTATCAAGGAGTTCAGATTCAATATTCTGGGTTAAACTTCATGATAAAAAGTAGAATAAGGGGGCTGGGGATATAGCCTAGTGGCAAGAGTGCCTGCCTCGGATACAGGAGGCCCTAGGTTCGATTCCCCAGCACCACATATACAGAAAACGGCCAGAAGCGGCGCTGTGGCTCAAGTGGCGGAGTGCTAGCCTTGAGCAGGAAGAAGCCAGGGACAGTGCTCAGGCCCTGAGTCCAAGGCCCAGGACTGGCCAAAAAAAAAAAAAAGTAGAATAAAATAAATGTCAGATCTTCACAAACTATTCTCTCAATTATTTGAAATCTGTATTCCTAATTCTATCTGAAAATTAGGTTCTGTTCAGTTGACCTTTAGTTTGGATTGCATGTCATCAAAATCTACATGCGACGATTCCTTATTAATTTTATACAATCTCACTCTTGTACATATATACTCATACATATCTATATATTGTTTAAAGACACTTTAACATCCAATAAATCAGAAATGACTCCACTTTCTTTTTAAGATCAAGCTTCCTCAGTGAATCTTACTGTTGAAAACTACATCGTTATCCACTCTGAGATTTTCATCACTCACGACACTAAACATCATATACAATATGGAACATTACATATACCACAAACTTGGCTATTTAATTAAAAAAAGCTATCAGTTATAAAAGTTCATCATTCATTTAGATGGGATACTTAAGTGTTTTTAGAACTTGTTACTTCAGGGTTCTTTGCATGCCATACCTGGTACTTAGATGAGTATTTGTTCACAAAATTAAAGACAAATGAAGTAGGTCAAGTGATGTGCTCTCCTATTACTTACAAATAACATTGTATCCCAATGCTGGTGGCTCATGCCTGTAATCCTAGTAACTCAAGAGGCTGATTATCTAAAGATCCAAATTGAAAACCAGCCAGGCCAGGTAAGGTCTCCAGTTAGCCTATAAAGGCAGAACTGGGGCTGTGGCTCAAAGTGGTAGAGTGCTAGCCTAGAGAAAAAAGAGCTAAAGGATAGTTGACAGCCCTCATACCAAGTTCAAGCCAGAAGACCAACAAGCAACCAAAACACACGCACAAAAACATCATAGATGGAAAGATTTCTCCATTAAGGATGGATTAGGAGTTTCATTCCTTCTAAGGCCCTTAGGGTATTTGAAACTAACATTGTAACTACAGACTCCTACATTCGCTAGAATTCAAGCAGATTACACACATACATCTTTAAATGTGTTTGTGCATAGGGACTGACTAGCCAAACTGAGTTTGGGTCTCTAGGTGGCTTTTCTTGTTCTAGGTCATCATATATAAATTTTCACTAAAGATTGAGTCATAGTCATAGTTCTCATGTGCATAATATACAAGCAACATATAATACCCCACAGAGCTATATTCTTTCCTTTTTGTATTCCCACATGACATTGAAAGGGCTGACTATATACAGAAGGATTTCTCACGTGAAAAATGTTCTTGTGGATTCTCAACAGTGTGCAATGTTTGATTCTATATAAGAGGAGTAGATCAGTTCACAGATTTCCTACGAGTGACACTCATGGTTTATTTGCACTGTTTGTTCTTTTTTTTTTTTTTTTTTTTTTTTTTTTTTGGCCAGTCCTGGAGCTTGGACTAAGGGCCTGAGCACTGTTCCTGGTTTCTTCTTGCTCAAGGCTAGCACTCTGCCACTTGAGCCACAGCACCACTTCTGGCCACTTTCTGTATATGTGGTGCTGGGGAATCGAACCCAGGGCCTCATGTATATGAGGCAAGCACTCTTGCCACTAGGCCATATCCCCAGCCCCCACTGTTTGTTCTTTGAGGGAGCCAACCCTCCATGATGACTGAAGGCTTTCCCAGAGCTGCGATGTTCCTAGTTTTTCTCACCCGTGGATAGTCAGGCCTAAAGCCTCTCACAAAGATGGTTTCTATGGGTGGTTTCTGCCTAGTATATGTCCTTTGGTGTTGTCTTAGATAAGTTGACTGACTGTAGACTTTCCCACACAGATGAGACTCCTGAGTTCTCCCTCCAGGAGGATTGTTCTTACTTTCCAAGGTTACAGGGTGTACCAAAACCTTCCACACACAGGTTGCATTTTTGTGATTGCTCTCTCATTCTGGCAAGGCTTAAATGAGATACTGAATGATTTCACTCACTGATGACATGCACCATTTTTTTCTCTAGTGTGTACTTTAATATGGTAACAAAGGCTGGAGCGGAAATAAAAAACTTCCCCACAGAAGTGACACTCTCAGGGCTTCTCTCCAGTGTGTATCCTCTCATGTATAGCACAGTAAGATGACGTAGTGAAGGCTTTCCCACAGGTGCGACATTCATAGGGTTTCTCTCCAGTGTGTGTTCTCTCATGTGTGGCACAGTACCTTGGACTAGTGAATGCTTTCCCACAGGTGCGACATTCATAGGGTTTCTCTCCAGTGTGTGTTCTCTCATGTGTGGCACGTTGAAATGACCGACTGAAGGCTTTCCCACAGGTGCGACATTCATAGGGTTTCTCTCCAGTGTGTGTTCTCTCATGTGTGGCACGGTGACATGACCGACGGAAGGCTTTCCCACAGGTGCGACATTCATAGGGTTTCTCTCCAGTGTGTGTTCTCTCATGTAAGGCACGTTGAAATGACTGACGGAAGGCTTTCCCACAGGTGCGACATTCATAGGGTTTCTCTCCAGTGTGTGTTCTCTCATGTGTGGCACGGTGAAATGACCGACTGAAGGCTTTCTCACAGAAGTAACATTCATAGGGTTTCTCTCCAGTGTGTATTCTCTCATGTGCAGTGTGTTGAGATGACGTAGTGAAGGCTTTCCCACAAGTGTGACATTCATAGGGTTTCTCTCCTGTGTGTATTCTCTCATGTGAGGCACAGTGAGAAGGCCAAGTGAAGGCTTTCCCACAGAAGTAACATTCATAGTGTTTCTCTCCAGTGTGTATTCTCTCATGTGTGGCACGAGAAGATGGGCTAGTGAACGCTTTCCCACAGGTGCGACATTCATAGGGTTTCTCTCCAGTGTGCAGTAGGCTATGTGTCTTAAGGACACTTAGCCTTTTGAAGACTTTCCCACAGATGAGACATTCATGCCATTTCTCTTCAGTGTGTGTTCTCTTAGGTGTCTTATGGTCACTTGGCCTTTGGGAGCCTTCCCCAACGGGAGGACATGCCTGTGCTTTCTTTCCGGCATGTGCTCCTTCCTGATTTGCAGAATGAGATGGCTGAGTGACCGCTTCCCACACACAGAGGGGACCTTCATCTGCCCCTCCTCCAGTGGGCATGTCCTCCTGCTGCCGGATGTGACTTGGCTGAATGGAGGGGGCAGTACACAGGTGGCTGTCATCAACTTCCTGTCTAGTGTCTCCTCCATCCTGCCAAATGACCTCCCTGGATTGATGGAGTACATCCCCCAGGTCACTATCCTCACATGCTTTGTCTCCATTGTGTACAGTCGTATGGTGACGGAACTTTGAAGGAACAAAGGCTGTCCTACAAAAACTACAACCATGTGATTTCCATCCAGTGTGAGTTACATTGTGCTTACAGCGTTCATTGCTAACAACAAAGACTTTAGCACATAGACCACAGCCACACTGTCTGTTTTCCTTGAGAGACTTACTGCATTGTCTAATGTCCAATGAATTCTTCATAATGCCATTGCCATTTTGATGATCAATTTCTTTGTGTTCCATGTGCTCAGGCGTCCGTGAATATTCATGCTGGTTCTCTCCCCGGTGTAGGCTAACACAGGAGATGTCTTCTGCATCCTTTAGCACATTCTGTGTCAATGAATGGCTGTGAGTCTTTGTTTCTGTTGAGTCATTCCTGTCAAGTGATTCTTCAAGATAAAAAGTTTTCTGCTATGGGGAGATGAAACATGATCATCAATTGTTCACATTCATCTCCATGGCCATTTCTCTACATGAGAATGCTAGACTACTTAGCCTAGCCAAAAATATATTATACCTCGGCACTGATAGCTCACGCCTGTAATCCTACCTATCCACATGGATTAGCTCTGAAGTTCAAGGTTCAAAGTCAGCTAGTTCAGGAAAGTCCATGCGAGTATTACCTACAATAAATTATTCACAAAAAGCTGGAAGCAGTGCTGTACTTGAAGTGGTAGAGTGCTAGCCTTGAGCAAAAGAAGCTGATGGACAGTACCCAGGCCCTGAGTTCAAGCCTCAGGACAAGCAAAAACAACAACCAACTTATTTTTTTCCATATCCCCAGCTTGAAAGTGCCAAACACATGCTCCATGCACGATGTGAACAATAGAAGAATCTAGTTATTTTCCAGATAGTCGTGTGTGTGTATGAAAGAGAGAGAGAGTGAGAGCTTGAGAGAGACACAGAGAGAGACAGAGAGAGACAGAGACAGTAAGACAGAGACGAACAGAGAAAAAGAAAAAGACAGAAAGTGAGAGACACAGAGAGAGTATACACATAGAGGAAGAGAGAGACATAGACAGACACATGGATAGGAAAAATCATTGGCTTCGGTCTATTTTATATTGCATATCTGAGATTAAGTTTGTTTTTATTTTTGGTTTTGCTAATCCTCTGACTTGAACTCCAGGCCTCGGCAATGTCCCTGAGCCTCTTTAGCTGAAGGCTAGTGCTCTACCACTTGAACCAGAGCACCACCACTTCTGGCCTTTGCTGTTTATATAATACTGAGAAATCAAAGCCTGGGCTTCATGTATGCTAGGCAAGCACTCTACCACTAAGCCACATTCTCAGACCCTGAGATGAAGGTTTTGAAATCCTTCCTTACAAAATTGAAACTATGTGGAGATTTCATCCTAGAAATTTCCTCACCTCACCGATGAGGCAGGCACTTGCTTTACCACTCTTTCCACTACCAAGTTTTTACTGGTCACGACAGGAGTCACATCCCTGTAACTTACCACTGACGGGGTCACGTGGACCTGACCGCTGACTTGTTGGATGTAAAGACGGCAATCTTTGCCATGTGGAATGGAAATGCCTGTAAGAAATGTTTAAAAGGATACCTGGCATGAACCCAGGAGGAGATTTTTAAAAGCACCTTAATTCGCAATTGTGTAGTCATTCATGATTCAAAGGAAAGAAAACAATTCTTAGGAAAAGCACATCATGTCATATTCACAATCATGAATGATAATTTACATCATCACTGCTGCTTCAAATAAGGACTTGTGTGCGGTTGCTGAGATTTCTGCCTCAAGGCTAGTGCTTTACCACTTGAGCCACAGCCCCATTTTCTGCTTTTTTGTGTTTAGTAAGACAGTCTCCCAGAGTTCTCCTGTTTGGATGGCATCAAACTACCATCCTCAGATTTCAGCTTTCCTGGGTAGCAAGGATTGTAATTGGAAACAGAATAGCTAAGAGAAGACAATATAACTGTAATCTAGATAATACATTGAATCTCAGGAATCCCATAGTGGCTCCAAATTAGATTAAGATGCTGTTATTGTAGCTCCATGTTCACAAGCAATGGGAAAATACAATGTATAGCCTAACGGTGGATTCAGAAGTAATCCCTCAGTTTCTACTTCTGCCTTAACAAAATACAAGCTACCGTCAAAAGTACATTCTCACAGGCTGAATTCAAGTAGGAATTCCAGTGGAAAGAAGCAGAGTGAATGTATATGTACATATATATATATGCTTGATTTTATACACTCACATTGATAATTATATATGCACACTGGATGGGTCCTAGGACTCACCGATGGACTCCAGCAGACAGACAACTTCTGACATCACATCTCTCCACAGCTTCCGCTGTGCTGCGTTCATCAGGTCCCACTCTTTGGGGGTGAAGTTCACAGTTACATCTTCAATCTTCAGAGGTTCCTACAAAACCCAAGACAGTTCCCATTCTAGAGTGCAGCAGGGACAAGTTCAACAGACAAGCCTTGAGATGATGCCAACGGAGGTAGGTAGAGGGGAGGCCGGGTATGCACAGATACCAACGGTTCTGGGCTGGGCTATGCCCTAGTATCAAGAGTCCTCACCTCGTATACATGAAGCCCTGGGTTCAATTCCTCAGCATCACATATATAAAAAAGGCCAGAACTGATGCTGTGGCTCAAATGGCAGAGTGCTAGCCTAGAGCAAAAAGAAGCCAGGGACAGTGCTCAGTCCCTGAGTTCAAGCCCCAGGACTGCCCTCCTCCCCGCCAAAAATAAACCAACAGTTCTTTAGGGCAATAGCCAGGCCCCCTCGGAATGAGTGGCCTCAGCACTGGCCACACTGCACGGTGAGGTGGAGGAGCAGATAAGCAAGGCGCATCCCAGAATACTCCATGGCATGTGGAAGAGACGATATGAAGTAACCACATTCCACATGGAACACCTTCCTCTCCTGGAACTGGAACTCGGGTCTTGGGTGCTGACCCTGAGCATGGTTGCTCAAGACTAGTTTGTGCTCTACCACTAGAGCCACAGCTCTCCTTCCAGCTTTTCTTGGTGGTTGATGAGAGATAAGAGTCTGAGGGAGGGGCTGGGGATATGGCCTAGTGGCAAGAGTGCTTGCCTCATATACATGAAGCCCTGGGTTCAATTCCCCAGCACCACATATATAGAAAGTGGCCAGAAGTGGCACTGTGGCTCAAGTGGCAGAGTGCTAGCCTTGAGCAAAAAAAAGCCAGGGACAGTGCTCAGGCCCTGAGTCCAAGCCCCAGGACTGGCAAAGAAAAAAAAAAGAGTCTGGGGGACTTCTCTACAGGGCTTTGAGCAACAGTGGCCAGTCCTCAGCCTTCAGAGCCATGTGATTATGACTCCTTTAGAATAAAGTTTGTGCAGGCTTTGGGCTTTGACCTAATGATCTACAGGCTGTCTCAGAGTTTCCTTTGCTAAACCTTAGTATTCTCCCACCAGAGCTACACTTCCATTCGCCCATTTCCCCTCTTCTTCTCATTCTTCCACCGGTCCCTCTCCTCCCTCTCCTTTTCCTTTTCCCTCTCTCTGTCCCTCCTTCTTCTTCTTGGTAATTTAGTGGAGAAGAGAATCTCATGCGTTTTCCTGCCCAAGCTGGTTGGAACTGTGATCTTCATTCCGGTCTCAGCCTCCTGAGTAGATAGAATTACTGCTGTGAGTCACCTATGCTCCATGCTAAGAATTAAATATTACTAGAAGCACTCAGGCACTGCACTCAGTGAAGAGGCATGATCGACTACAGAAAAGGAAGCAGGGTAAAAGGCTGCCAGGATTAAAAAAAACTCAAGCTTAAAGCTAGTCCATCAACTTCTCCTAAGATTAAGGGACCAAAGTTATTCACGGGAAAATGAGGCAGGATAAGTTCAGAAGAATGAGGCCCGGTGAAGGCAACTCAGAAATGTGGTGTTTAGAAACATACAAGCACTATCTCAGCTTCAGAGACACAACAGAATTCATCCCTTCCCAAGAGATGCATTCTCAGCCCAAGAATTAACATTTGTCTGACAGGATGTATGCCTTCCTGAGTAAAACTCTCCCCCAAAACTTAAGCAATCCCCAACCAAAATGTAGACAACAGGGGGCTTTCCTTATCTCAAGGAAAAGGAACTGCTCCATGGCAGGATGGGTTCCACCTGCCAAGAGAGCCCCAAACACCTATATTGGCATAAAATTAAAGTCACACCCCTTCCTTTACCATATTAATAGTCTCAACAGCCAAGGAACTGGGGGTCTCTGCCTCTCCAAGACAGGACCCCCACTCTGTTAAGAGTGTGTCCTTCCTTTCAGCATTTCTGTCTGGTTTTTTTCTACGGCCTTGCTTACTTCCTCAGTAGAACTCAGCCAAGTTTCCTTATCACTGTGAATTGTCCAGAAATTCATTTTCTGGAATTGAAGTTAAGGATCCTAAAGAAGGAATCCCTTTGTTAAAAGGAAAATGTCACAAACCCTCACCTGCATCTATGCAAGAAGACAGAGATCTGAGGATCATTGTTCCAAACCAGGCCAGGGAAGGAGACTCGCAGAGACTCACATCTCCAGTAAGCCACACAGAAGATGCCGGAGTGGCACTGTGGCTCAAGAAGTAGAGCCTTAGCCTTGAGCCACATAACCTCAGTGACAGTGCCTTGGCCCAAAGTTCAAGCCCCAACACTGTGAAAAAGTAAAGAAGACAACTTCAGAAAACCAGTCATAAAAATGTTTAGCCACTTTGCACCTTTCACGCAATGAATGGTTGCCATAAGTATACCTAAGAGTAGTATCACTCAATAAAATCTTTGAATAATATTATGAGCTTCTTTTTTTTTTCTGGTTCTGGGCCTTCAACATTATACCAGACATTATACCTGACATATACATATACCTGACATTATACCAGAGCTTTTCTGCTCCAACATATTGAGTCACACCTCCAATTTGCAGCTTTTTGCTGGTCAACTGAATACGAGTCTCCTGAGTTGCCTCACTAGGCTGTCTTCAAAAGTCCACCCTCAGATCTCAGGCTCCTGAGTAGCCAGGATTGCAAGCAGAGCAGCCCAGGCCCTAATATCCTGTGCAACTGCAGCAAGCAACACAGTAGTCATTCCTTCCTTGAGAACATAAAGCCAGCACTGTATCCAGAGCAGCTGGAGGAGATCCTTATATTCTTCAGAATTAAGGAGTTCCCACACAGCATGGGCTCTTCATGGTGTCATTTCTGGGCACAGATCACGACAGCGTTGGTCAGAATGAGGTTCAAGGTCATTAAGACCAGTAGTTTTTCCAAGGCCAGTCATGGGGACACAGAGTGCAGTGATGACCATTCATTACTGATAGCACCTCTCATCCTCAGTGTTTATGCAAACTCATGGATTATACATTACTGTCTCTCTTCTTGTTCTTTCCATTCTGCTAAGTAGAAAGTGTTTTATATTATAGTAAATTATCCGAGAAGCCACATATTGAAGGACTGAGTCCTGGAGTTTTTATTAGAGCATTAGCAGTCTGCAGGCAGCCGGTTTTTACAAAGGTCTGCAGCCCACACATACCCGTAACACTGTCGGGAAACAGGCCAGAGAGGAAATAAAGAACAAAAACCATACCAGGAAACCAATCCAGCTCCAATGGAGAGCTGACTTGGGATGCCATGGTGACTGGAGACCAGCCAGGAGACAGGACACAGTGTAATGCCCAGATTTTAGGGCCCCCAAAGACAACCATCAGAGTCCAGAGACAAAGCCAAACCGCAATGGTCGTTCAAACTTGGACCCCACCCCCACCCCTGGCGCACTCATTGCCAGTGATGCTGAGAGGCCCCGAGCACAATTCCAGCACAGCTTTTATAGACAAGTACAGGGAAGTTGGGGAATACCCCTGGTCACCTGTACACGATTGGTTGACATTTGCCCTAGTTTACTGGTCGCCTCAGGATTGGCCTGGGTTTTCCGGCCAACTGTATGGGCCAGACGGCCTTAACCTTGGGGTACAGATTCAGGTGGGCCTCCAGGAGTGGTCACATAGCTACCTCCCTGGAGACAAATTGTTCTTGTCTCTTGTGCCCAGATCCGGGCCGGGGTCTGAGACTGGGCACTTACTTATGTCCAACCTTGAGTGGGCTCCGGGCGTGGACAATTAATTGCGCCCCGAGCCAGATGGCCGTTATCTTCAGTGCCCAGATTCAGGTAGTACAGAGTTCACAGAGGGGTGTGGTGGGGGGAGTGTGGTTACAGAGCAGCTATGGGAAGACTACTGATATTTTTCCACTTTCCAATGAGTTAGCAAGCAAAGGTACAGAAGCAAAATAGGTGTTATGGCATAATGGTCATAATTCTATTCTCTATGCTCTTCAATGGGAAGCAAACATGGAGACACAAACAATGGCACTTGAGCTGGCCTGACCCTAAATAGGATAAGGTCTGGGGGTTGGGTCACAGGAAGCTTCCAGAACCAGGCACTTGACTGACAGGTTCAGTAACCTATAGGCCAGCAGACACACCATGAAGACAAGATGGCAGGGAGTATAATTCACAGTGTGGCCAGTGATGGCGCTAGCCAGATACGACCAACCTATTACAAAAGAAGCTTCTTTATTGGGATCTGTCTAATTTTCAAAATTTTACCCAATGCTTTCATTTTTTCCTATATTCTACATTTATTCCCACTTTTCTCCTACATGTATACTTTCAGACTGAATTCTGTTCATGAAGTTTCCTAGAGGTAACATCGTGTCATCAAATGTGAAGATGGTGATGGAGGCCAGATCTGGAGGGCAGATCTGGCTGGTGGAAGAGTGAAGAAGCTGACTCCATCTCCATTATCTCCCTCAGCCCTGAGCTTCAGAGTTGAGGGCCCTGCCCTGACTTCTCAGAAGCCCTGGAAGTTTTCCTCCCTCTCTGTAAACAATAGAAACTGTCCTCCCCACCCCCCCCCATGCACCTGCCAACTCTAACTAGATAAAAGGTTGGTTCAAGGTGATACTATGTAACAGCTTGTAACTCCATTGGCCACCTGCGTGTGGCTTAGCATACCCTATAGATGTTGTGACCTCATTGGCCAGGTATGTGTGGTGACCTTGACCATGTGGCCTTGGCCTTTATAACTCTATAAAGTGGCAGCTCCAGCACACGGCAAGTCTGAGCTGTGGCCCTGGCTGGACAGTTTATTCTAACTTCCCCAATAACTCCATATTTTTAGTGAAGAATGTCTCTGAGTGGTATACTCTTGGAGTGACAGGGAGACCCCCTCCCTCAAACCCTTACCCATTACAACCTGGTTTAAAGTTAAATTAAACAAACAACTGGTTGTGACTGAGCTACATTAAGGCTTTTGGTTTCCCTCAGCAATGCCCCGATCTCCCACTCCAACCTGGGCCACTGGGAAGAGGAATCGCTGTTTTGCTCAAACGTTGGACCCCCACAAGGACCACCAGAGACCCACACCAATGTAAAAACAAAATAAGTCTTTATTGCAAGCTTCAGCTTGGTCCTCCGCACACTGGACAACCAGATGCTAAGAGGCCAAGCGCCTAGGGCTTTCAGCTGATTTACACATTTTGGTAGGGGGAAGGCAGGGACTTAGCATTCATCATAGCATCTTTTAACGAATCAACACACACTGCGGGAAAATTATAAAACAATTCTAAAGCATGTTTTGTGCATTTGGTGCCAGGAAGGAATCTGGAAAGGGTCATTGGCCAGATCAAGGGACCAACGCATTTAGAATTGATTGGTTAAGCCATGGGTGTGTAGCAAGGGGGGGATAGTGCACAGCGGCAGGGTTTTAGATACTGGAAACCACACCTGGGTGGGGGAGTTCTGGTAACTCTAAAACTTGTTTTTCTTCTCTGCTGGTCACTCTCATGGGTATTTATGGTTTATCTGAAAACTATCTGCCCCAGGGCATTTCATGGTTTTTCCTAGGTCCTTAGACACAATGCTGTTTACAGAAGCAAAGTTAGCAGTTGGTAACTACAAAATGGTGAAGACAATTTTTAGTTACTCACCATAGAACCGCTGAAAGCCCCACTTCTTAGCCTGTGGGAACAGGTGCAAACTCAGTTTTAGGTACCACAGTTAGCACCACACTGAGTCAACTGCACACATCAGTATGATTAAAGAGTCTCGCTGGACACTGGGGAGGGTGGGTGAAGTTTTCCCTTAAAAGTGGGGACTCTTAGGGTCATTGACTTCAATCACAGAATCAGAACTTCTGGACAAGTAGCCTTGGTAAGAACTTCGCAGAGCTTTGTTGATTGCACAGGGAAGCAAATAGACAAGCAGAAAAACAAGCAGAAGGGAAGGGGCCCTCTAACAGAGTGTGGGGCTGGGCAGGAGCAAAGGGGAGACAGATCCTTGGCTGTTAGGGTTATTTGTGTGGCATTCATAATCTGCTAGTATGTGCTACTGCCCTTGTGTTTGTCTGCTACTTTGTATGCTTACTCCATTAAGCTCGGCTACATTTGCTTACCATCCTGCCTTGCCCAGAAATTCTTATTCCCCAGAGTCAAAAACCATAAGGAAGAGTACCCACATTTAAAGGAAACTTCACAAACCCTCACCCATGCCCTGTGACAAGCCACTTCCCACGAGTCCACCAACAAAGAGAAGGAAGACATTCCCTGCTCCCCTTCCACACACCAGTGAACTGCAGGCCAGAGTATATGGATAGTTTAGTAGTGGGAGAAATTTCCAAGTCGTAATCACTACTTCAGTCATTACTTGGAATTCCACTCGTGAACAAGTCTTATTTGTACTTAATATGCAGTGGAGCTCTGTTGGCTCTAGGATGTAAGCTGAGCCCATCTGAGCTGCTCAGGAAGCTGAGATCTGAGGATATGCCCTCAATACCAGCCCAGGCAGAAACAACTCAAGAGTCTTATCTCTAATGAACCACTGGGAAATATGAAGTGGGGTTGTGGCTCACTGTGGTAGAGAGGCAGCCTGCAACAAAACAGGCCAGACATAGCGATGAGGCCGAGTTCAAGTCCTCCCACTGACAGAAAAATAAAGAAAAGATAAAAAAAAAAGATGCCAAAGTCTCATTTCTTTAAGGAAGGCTTTTGCTACTCACCAGGGATGCCAGCACCCCAAGACAATGCTCCTCTAGGCTTTCACTCCCGGGCAGTCCAGCACTATGCTGAAAGAAGCATGGAGGGAGGGAGAAGCCAGCAGTGGCCTCCAGCCCAGGATTTCCAGCTCCAGGGAAAGTGAAGTCCTGGCTCCTCCCACCTGTACACCTCCACCCAATCAACTCTGCTCAACAACTCTGAGGGACATTGGGTGAACAGTCAAGCCCAGGGTTGTCCATCAGCCCGCAGAGGCCAGGCCTCTGAAAAGGAGAGACTGGCTTTGTTAATTATCCAGAGACAGACACCAGAATTGTGGTGCGGGGAATCCAGTCTGCGAGACACGGAGAAACCTCATTTTGATGTGGGATTGGGAGTGTTTGGTAAAAGGCTTGCGTCTGCATGCAGTCTCTTGTCACAAAGACTGGCGACCCCGGAAATACACACTTAACACTGTTAGAAAAAGGAGCCAGGAGAGCAGAAAGAGCCGTAAAACAATACCAACAACCCAGACCAAACCTAAGGGAGCTCAGACGCGTGATGCCTTGCTAGCAGATGCAGGGCTAGGAGATGGGGCCCGCCCAGGATGCCTGGCATCAGAGTGTCTGCCCTGGTCTTCCCCTAAAATCTGTACCCCTGGTGGGGTGGGGGATTGGTCACAGTAAATTCAGTTCCCAGACCCAGACTCTGGGGATTCAGGTGGTGCTCACTGGGGCTAAACCTCACTGTGTCTTTACACATTCCCTTTAGGCCTATGCAACACCCTACATCTGCATTTCAAAGGATGGCTTGTCTCTCCTCTGGGCCTTGGCAGCTGGGTGGACAGCCCTGCTGTAGTTAAGTGAAGATCTGTGTTTACGTTTGATGTTCATCACCTTCGGTTTGACATTTTTATTAACTGGGCTCAGGTCTCTAGGACTGACTTGTTCTTGAAATAGTTGACCTTTATATGTGGACATCCCTTTTAGGAGAGAATGCATGCTGCCATATATTTAAAAACAGGTATTTGTCGTTGAGAGAGAATGCACATTCCACAAGGAAGAGCTGTTTTCCAAGTATTTGCTCTTCCAGGGTACATGTGAACATTTGGTATGTGAACTGGGCCAGGTTTCTGAACACAAGACCTAGGATCTGATCCTGAGATTCTTTTTACCAAGGCTAGCCCTCTACCACTGGAGCCATGGCGCCATTTCTGGTTTGTTTGGGTTTTTTTTTTTCTAAGTAGTTTATTGGAGATAAGAGTCTGGAAGATGTTCCTGACTGAGCTGGCTTAGGAAGTTGGTCCTCTGATTTCCGGCTCCTGGGTAGCTAGGATTGTTGTCCTGAGCAGACAGTGCCTGGTGAGATTGTCGTAATTACAACCACCAGGGCTGGCTCATTTCCAGGGCACATGGACTTCTATTCAGAAGATAATTGCCTGTGCCTGTATTATAACTTGTGCTGGAAAACTGAGTCACAAGAGTATTAGGATAAATAGAGCAAATTCAAGAGACCACATAAACTTTAATGGTCAGTTGAAGAGGGCCATCAGAGCCACAGTGACCTGAGGAGAGTCAGGAGACCCTGCAGACAATTCCGGGCAGGGCTCAAGGGTCTTAAGTGGGGTTGGAGGTGCCCCCAAAACCAAAAGATTCAGGACATGCATTCCAAGTTTGTGGTTTTGCTTTAAGTAACTTACCCAGGCCTGGTTCTGGGAGCCTGCTCTGCAAACTCACTGAGCAAGCCCGGTTTTAACCAGCTGTGGCCTGCGTTGTGAAGGCAGGTGCCTTTAACCTTGGAGAAGCAGGGATATGCCTCCACATTTTTTAAGGTGTAGATTCCCATCAAATTGTATTACTACATTTAACGTAGTGTTATGGGGTTCGCAGATCAATGATTAAAGAGACCACTCAGTCAGATTATAACTGGGGATATAAAGAATTTGAGCGAGAAAGTACAGGCAGGGTCAAGGCTGGGACCTCAACATGGAGCCCGAACAATCTCAGAAGGCTGCTTATAAGCCCCAAACCACAGGAATTTCCCCTTTATTCTAACTATAGGAATCAGTCACACACAATTCAGGGTGTCTTGATCTTTACAGGAAATCACCTGACCAGCAGGTGATAAAACAGGATGCAACTCTGCAGTGTGGAGAAGGAGAGAAGGAGGGGAGGAGGGGAAGTGGGGAGGGGGCTCACAGGTGTGGACAATACCCAGCAAAGCAAAACAAGTTTGATAAGTACAGCTTAGGCCAGGCTACATTAAACAATACCAATCATAGTTGTTCAAAGCTAGTGCCAGTCGATAATCATTGATCTGCATTTACATCATTTCAAAAGCACTTTCAAAATTCCAATGCTGTATTTGCTGTATACCAGATACCCAGGTGGGCTTCGAACCCACAACAACAGTCAGCAGCACTCAGTTTATCAGGCTAGGAGTCTTTCATTTAGATGTGCTCAGTGTCCACTCACTGCCACACGTACCACACACAGGTAATAGCAACAGACTTACAGAAGTGGAACTGGCAGTTAGGGATCACAAATAACAATTCCAGTAAAACGCTGGCGAATAAAGCTCTGAACCATTAAGGCAATCATTAAAGCAATCAAAATACTCTTTAATTCTTGCTTCTGGGTGTAACTGGTACTTACTGAGGACCCAGCTAACTTCAAAACATGCAAATGGAGTAACAATCAGGATTGTTCTCTCTCCTTTCTTTTGCAAGCTCCAGCAGCTCAAGGTCCAGCTCCTTTCAGCTGTTGTTATTCGACTCAGGTTTGCCCCTCACTAGGTCAACTACCTTGTCTAATCCTGCTGTTTCTAGGGACCCCAAAAAGGAGGCTCCCCTATGCCTTTTACTTGGTTTCCACAAATTGACCAAAGATCTGAAAGGACACCCAGGAAGCCCTCAGCATCAGCTCTGGCCTCTCACCGCAGGAGGGGCCCAATCCAATTCCTCTGGATTCTCCTCCTGGCTGTCTTTTGCCTAACCTGGAGTCAATAAACTCTGGGTCCTAAAGCCTCATAAGCTCATATTTGTAAGGGCCACCCTGGGAGGCTCCATGCAGACGGCCCCACCGGTTTAATTCTGTGCCCAGGTCCTGAGTTACCTAGGTAACTGACACACCTGGAGGCAGCTACCTCTGCCTTCTCTGAGCTCACATCCAATCCATCCTGCCAGAAATCCTGCCTTTCTCTATATAATTTGGCTAACAGCAGCCTCCCTACCCCCAGCCCCCATTTCCTTTTCGCTCTATTTCCCTTTCTTTTCTCTTGTTCCTTTCTCTGTTTCCCCATGCCTCAATCTTGTGTGGGCTGGCAGTTTGATCCTCCCCCACTCCCACCAAACTCCTTTCTCCTGGATCATGTGGCGGGTTTCCTTCCAGGCGAATTTTCCCCTTGGGAGGCGAACATGTGCATGCCACCATGATAGTTGCCCAGCCCAGAAAGGAAGTTCCAGGATCACTTGAGTGGCAGCACAGTCAGCCAATCAGGCAGTCATCCCAAGTCCTTCCCCTTCCACCTTTGTCATCATAATAAATTTCTCTGGCCCGACCTCGGAGGGCTGAGACGCATCCCACCATCGCACCGTGTCCCTGATGCCTTCTTTTCCACCTCCGCTCCTGGTAACAAGTGAGGGGAATGGGGGGAGGGGAGGCTTCAGCAACCTTTCCTCAACTTAGTGTAAGTCAACGAGAGTGAGCCTTTTAGGGTTCAAGCATTCTCCCCGGGAGATCGGGAGACATATCTCCACTAAGCTCTCCCCCACCCTATCTGGGGAAGCTCCCATTTATTATGATAAGTTATGTAAATTGAGCTGGAAGTTTCCAGGGAACCTGTGCCCTCCCATTGGTAGGCGGATCCACCTGACATCAAATCCCCGTGCCCTCCGGAGTGGGTGTATCCACCTGACCTCAAATCCATGTGCCAATTCTAACTAGAATGATAGGTTGTTCCAAATAGATACCATAAGACCGACTGTAACTCTATTGGCCACCTATGTGTGGCCTAGCATGCTGTATTCTCATTGGCCACCTGCGTGTGGCAACGTAACCAGGCTGGAGGGCCACATAAGCACGGTTCCAGCTCCCCAGTCTGGGCCCTTATCCTACACACTGGGTCGGCACTTTTGGCTCCTAGGTCTGGGACCAATGACGGTGGGTTCATTTTTAGTTCACTTTCTACTTCCCCAATAAATCCGTCATTTTGTCATCTTGTAGCTGGAGACTGTGTTGGACTCTTGGGGGACCCAGAAATCGCCTCCCTTGTGGGGGGATCCGGTTCTGTAGCGAACCCCCACTACACTTCATACTGGTGCATAGATTTGACGTCACATGGATACGCCTAGCCATGAGAGGGCACCAGTTCCCTTGAAGCTCCCAGGCCTCAGGTGGTCAATTTACATGACTTATCATAATAAAGGGGAGCTTCCCTGGAAAGGGTAGCAGAGAGTTTAGTGGAGATGGAGTTGGCTTCTGCTCTAATCTGAGCTGGAGTCATCCAGAAGTCCCTCCACAGTTAACAATGGCACCGGCCAGATCTGACCTCCCTATTACACTTGGCAAGTACACAGGCTCCCCAACTAAGGTCCCTTGTCCTTTCCAGCTCTAAACTGCTCTGCTCTCCCTGATCTGCATTCTTGGTACCCGCCAAACTGCAAGACTCTCTCACTGGAACAGCCCGACGAGACCCACCTTAACCCTTGGGGGGGGACAGATGACCTCCATCCCCCTCCTCCTTCAGCCTCAGTCTCAGGGGAGTCATCATCCACCCCCACCCCCGACAAACTCCTCCTCCTCCCTGTCACTCTCCTCCTACTTCCCCTCCTCCAGCCCTCTGTCTCACACAGCCTCTTTCAGCTGCCAGGCCTGTTACTTGCTCTTGCCCTCTCCAGAGCCCTTCCACATCACTCCTCTCCTCCCCCTCAGGTCCCCTCCTTCCTACTCAGGACCAGACTGATGTGTCCCCAATTCCCATAAACAGCACCACCGACTCAGAAAAGCAGGGCAAGGAGCCTTTACTATCTCAGGACCAAGCAGAGTGCAAGGCCAGCCTTCTTTCAGCAGGGTTTAGACAGGGAAACCACACGCGGTGTTTTACGTGGAAGTCAGCAGATTCACAGAAGCAGAGCCAGTAGTCGGTAATAACAGGAAACAGTGAAATTGATTAGGGCCCTCCCTAACAAAAGTGGTTACACAGAAGCAATGCAAACAATCTAGGGGAAAAAGAAGTGACAATCAGGACCCCAATTATCTCAGGGAACTCATCTCCAATTAGCCACTGGAAAACAGAAGCAGAGCTGTGGCTCAAAGTGATACAACACTAGCCTTGATCTCAAAAGGTCCTGGACAGCTCTCAGGCCATGAGCTTTAGCTCTATGACCTCCAAGGTGGGACAAAAAACTAAATATTTAGGCGGGATAGCAAGGGGCAGCTTTGAGGACAAGTCTGATGTTGCAAATGCAATAGAAAAAAGAGGCACTAGACGGGGAGGGGGGGGGAAGTTGGGGGGGTGGAGAATGCAGTTGGGAATCTAATGTATATTACAAAATTAGCAAGACTGAGCTGGGAATGTGACCAGCCTAGTGGCAGAGTGCTTGTCTGGCAAGCATGAAGCTCTGGGTTTGATTCCTCAGTACAACATACACAGAAGAAACTGGAAGTGGTTCTGTGGCTCAAGTGGTAGAGTGCTAGCCTTGAGCAAAAACAGCTCAGGGACAGTGCCCAGGCCCCGAGACAAGCCCCAGGTCTGGCAAATAAAATAAAAAAAAATAAAATGAACATGACCATGGGGAGGAGAGGGATCAGTGAGAATGTTGAAAGAGGTGATATTGATCAAGCCACATCATATTAATAAATTGCTTTATTAAGTGACAACTCCTTAACTACTTCAGCATAATAATAAGGCTGTACTGAAGTGTAGAGAGAATAGAGATGGAACGGCAGTTTGGTTTTTCAGATATTTGTTGAGTATCCACTATATGTTAGAAAGCAAGTGTATCAGGAACAAACCCATATGATGACTTTGATTCTTGTGTCTAGTCACTTTGCTATGCAATCCAGGTAGAAGTTCGTATACTTCTAACAAGAGCTCTCAAAAAGGAACAGAGAGACTAGCACATGACAGCCAAGCACTGGTGCCTCATCCCTGTGCATCTAGCTAATCAGGAGGCTGGGATCTGAGGATACTGGTTCAAATCCAGTCTGAGCAGGAAGTTCTGAGACTCTTATCTCCAATCAAGCACCAGAAAACCAGAAGAGGGGCTGTGACTCAAAGTGTTAGAGCTCTAGCCTTGAGCACTCCAGCTCCACAAGTTCAAGCCCCACAACCAACAAAAAGAAAGAGAGAGGAGTGGGACAAAGAAGAGAGGGAGGGAGGGACAAAGGGAAGGAGGGAAATAATGATGGAGGGACAGAGGAAGGGAGGGTGAGATGGAGGAAAGAGCAACACCATGATTAAAACAGAAAAACAAGGGGCTGGGGCTTTCCTCCTATACATGAGGCCCTGGGTTCGATTCCCTGGCACCACATATACAGAAAATGGCCAGAAGTGGCGCTGTGGCTCAAGTGGTAGAGCGCTAGCCTCGAGCAAGAAAAAGCCAGGGACAGTGCTCAGGACCTGAGTCCAAGCCCCAGGACTGGCAAAAAACAAAACAAAACAAAACAAACAACAACAAAAAAAAAAAACAAAACAGAAAATCCAGAAGGAACACAAGATTTGAAAGAATAAAACTTATGTTGAAAAGGTCTTGTAGGTATAGACTGCATAGGAACAATCGTGTTGATTATTTGTGAACACTAATAATGTTCAAGGATTTTATCTGTACGTTAATGAGTGTTTGTGCCCCTGTGTGTGTGTTTGCTTATGTGAGAAGCACATTTCTATCTGTTATGTCACATGAGTTTTGCAGGTCTGGAAATACTTTCCCAGAGCACGTGTCAAGCTGCTCTGTGCACCTTGAAGAACTTATGCCTAACGTTTAGAATCTCAGGGAACATGCTAAGAATCACCTCAACTGTGCTCTCTGTTCTTTGAAGGGAAGGGTATGCATTTCTCAAGATGATGTAAAGATATTTCAATAAAACAAGAAACCAGCTTTGTCATGATCAGCACAGAAATGGTTGCTGGGGAGCATCTCACGTTGGTAACCTCCTCCTGCATGGTCCTTTCTTGTACAAAGTGCAGCCCAGTCACCTCTGCGCACCCCTTGTGGCCTGTCTGCCTCCTGAGCACTTGCTGAGTGGCCACTCCTGCTAAACATGAGAGGGAAGAACAGAGGCAGAACATGACTGGCAAGCCCAGTGTGGGGCAGGAGGAACGGGAAGACACTGCAAAGGCCAGTGGAGAGGATCACAGGATCTTAATGAGAACACAGGAAAGCCTGGCAGTGCGCAGAGGAGAACAGGGAAAGCTGTAAGAGAAGGAACTAGAATAAAGCTGAGAATGCAAGCTACAGCCCTCGCTTTGTCACTGGATGACAAGGGGCCACACTCACAGCTTTTCTGTGGAGAGAAGAGGTAGCCTATGATGGTGTTGGAACACTCAATGAGTAATGATAGGATATTTTCACAAAGTCCTGTTGTTGTGCCAAGTTGTGAGACCACCACCAAGAAGACCACCGAGACTCAGACATTCTGAAATGCAAAAGCAAGGCAAGGCTTTATTTAAGTGAGCTGCAACTCGGGCCTCCTCCTACCCACTGACACAGCGGAGGTTAGGAGGGAGCCTCGAGACTGTGATTACACAGGGCTTATAAAGACAAAGAACAAAGTTACAACAATCAGGTGTTCAAGCAAGCAAGATTAGGATACAGTTGTAAATCTGATTGGCTCAAGGTTCGAGGCACCCCAGGGTTGGTCAGAGTTAAGCATTCCCAGAGGTTAGAGTTCTAGACCAACTGGGCCCTAATGGGCTTATCCTGGGTCTGCTCACAGGTCCTGCTTATCTCAGATTCACGTGGTAACATGGGGTTCACGTGGTAAAATGGGGTTCATGTGGTAAAATGGGGCCTGACTTCAAAGTCTGGCACTTCACTGTGATTGAAGGACTCAATTCCTTCTGCCACAGTAAAATAGCACAAGACATGGAAACACAGAGTAACAGGAAATTTTCTCACCAACAGGCTTCAGGATGGAAAAGGCCAGTATTATAGCAATGTCCCACAGTCATTTAATGAATCCTTGCCATATTCCAAAGCTTGAAACTGATTGTGAGATACACACACACACACACACACACACACACACACACACAAACACACACATTACCTGGGGGGATGAAACAGCAGATAATAGCAAGCACCATCACAAACATATTTACACATTGAATATGGAGGAATATGGTTTCCATCCCCCAGGAAAATACACTCTCTGCCCATTTCTTTGAAGTGTATTGTCCTTTAAAATTGTATTTCAGTTCCACTTTTGAAAAATACAGCTCTTACAGATGTATAATAGAAACACACATATTAAAAGTATATGGTGAGGGGCTGGGGATATGGCCTAGTAGCAAGAGAGCTTGCCTCGTGTACATGAGGCCCTGGATTCGATTCCCCAGCACCACATATACAGAAAACGGCCAGAAGTGGCGCTGTGGCTCAAGTGGCAGAGTGCTAGCCTTGAGCAAAAGGAAGCCAGGGACAGTGCTCAGGCCCTGAGTCTAAGGCCCAGGACTGGCCAAAAAAAAAAAAGTATATGATGACCTATCATGTAAGAGAGGAGAGAGGGTGAAATATATTTCTCTTCTTTAAAAACATTCTACTCCAAGAAAAAGCACTGATACTATGTAGAACTAGTCTCTCTTGCATCTGTGAGGAGAGAGTAGGGAGTAAGGAAAATGAATAGAATGTAATGTGAGTAAGGGAAATGAATAGAAGGTAATGTAAGGAAAATGAATACAAAGTAACAGGCTGGGAATGTGGCCTAATGGCAAGTTTGATTGCTTCATATACAGGAGGCCCTGGGTTGGATTTCCAAGCACCAGATATACAGAAAACGGCCAGAAGTGGTGCTGTAGCTCAAGTGGCAGTATGCTATCCTTGAGCAAAAGGAAGCCAGGGACAGTGCTAAAGCCCTGAGACCCAAGCTCAGGACTGGCAACAAAAACCAAAAACCAAACCAAAACAAAAATACAAAGTAACATGGGTCCTGAGAACTCAGGCAGGGCTGATGGACCACCTGTTATTGCTTAGATGGACACTCTACTCCATCTTTTATTACTTAGAAGCATCCTGTATTGCTGGGTTCTTTTCAAGAAAAATTCCCAAGCTTTTAAAGCATAGGTGTAAGAAATCAAGTAACAACAAGCATCCATCCAAAGCTGTTTCCAAACACTGTCCCCATCCCCACATACAAAGGTGAAAATACAGTAAGACTGCTGAATGGTTACCATACCCCTCTTTCTGTACAGTCAGAGGCAAGCTCAAGGAAATCTGTGATTGACCGAATGGCTTCGAATACTGCATTGAAACAAAGGTGTATGTGGGACAGTGTTTAGACAACAGATTCTGCTGCCTGCCCCTGGGCAAGCATCCCAGGATCAAGAACACCATCCCCAGGAGTAACTGAAGCCTCTTGTTGGTTTAAATGTTTCTTTCCCCCCACCCCGCCAATCTTTCTTTTTCTCACCAATATTCTTTCTGATTCCACAAAAAGCAATAAAGAAGGATAAACAAAAACCTATTGTAAAATTCAAGTTACACCTATGACCCTCCATCGCTGGTTGGCTCCTGGCCCATTCCATCCTTCTGTTGGGTGGGGTTGGGAACCAGTTGGGCAGGGAAGGGCGCTTTCACCACACAGGGTTGTGCCACATGGAAGCCCTCCACCACTCACTGGAGGAGACACACCCCTAATTCTTGCACACCAGCATGGTTTCCCTGTCTGACCAAGGCCAGATGGAAAACCAGATGTCAGCCATTACCACAGATCCGCGTCCTGAACACAACAGTGCTGGGATCAAAATCAGTGTCTGAGCTTGGCCGGAGCATTTGTAGCCAGTCCCCATTACTGAGCATTTCCTCCCGTTGCATAAACCACTGCATTGCTTTTCTGTGACCTGCTGTGAGAAATTGCCTCAACCTTAGCCAACTGAAGCAATCAGGAGTTATTCCCTGCCAGGTTGAAGGGTTAGAAGCTTAGCACAGTGGCCACGAATGGTGTCTCAGGCCTCTCCTGGCTACTTAGGAAGCAGAGATTGGGACAAAAGGGGTTCAAGGCCAGCTCAGCTCCTCTTGCCTCTCCTTTTCCCTCTCCCTGCAAAAACTAAGATTCCATTTCAACAAATAAGCTTGGCATATTAATATGTATCAGTATTCCCAACTACAGAGAAGGCAGAGAGAGGAAAATCACATCTGAAGGCCAGTCTGAACTTAAAGACTTACCTGAAAAGGCAAAAAAAAAAAAGTAAATGTGGCTTGTGTGGTAGGAACGCTTGTCTAGAAAGTGTAAGGCACTGAGTTCAAATCCAATTACCACCCAAACCAGAAGTTTGGCATGGATCTCAGGGGACCCCAATCAGCAGGACTGAGCCTTTCTGGAAGCTCTGTGGCTCACTTCCTTTATTCAGCAATAGTGGAATATGAATCCTGTCATTATTTCTCAAGAATATGAATGGAACTGGACACTATACCAGTTAGTAAAATAAATTAATCACAAGGAATCAATACTACATGAGTTCACCCCCTAGGCTAGGTGCCTTTAATGAATTAGCTAGATACTTTACCAAACTGACAACACTTTTCCCATGGTGCCTTGTAAAGTTTTCTAAACCCTGTTTGTTGGACCCAGGAACTGCAACCATAGTCAGGACACAGGGGACGCAAGGCGAGTGAATCAATGCATACTTTATTTCAGGAGGGCCAGGGTTTATATATCATTAGAAATCAATTCCCAATTTTCAGGGCAAAGGTTAACACAGCATATATCTTTAGAAATCAGCTTACAAGTTTCAGGGTAAAGGTTAACACAGAATATTATCCATTATAACTACAAGTATTTGAGGAACGCCATTTCTGGGAGGAAGGACACTAACATAGAAGTTTATCTACTACAAAATTTTACTGCTTCGAAGAGAGTTTACTTATTTAGTGCCAAACTATTTACTACCTAGCTACTATTTGCTCCAGACCTTGACCAGGGCTCTATACACCCAAAGGAGACTTCTCTGTTTACTATGGTAAGAAACTATCCTGATTATTGAGAAGGGAATTTGCTATTTGCTAAGAAGAAGCTATCCTATCTATAATGAGTAACTATCACTAAAGGCAGCTGTGCAAACCAGTCTCCTCAGGGAGACTTTGTATGGGGGAAGGGGAGATTTTCCTGACAAAAGGCAGCAACCTTGGGCCCACAGACACAAAGAAACTTCTAACTGGAAATATGATCCCAGGAGCCTGTCAGTATGCTGACTTGGCACTGAAATGACTGTGCCAAGGCTAGGCATCCTTTTTGGCCCAACAGACACAAAGAAACTTCTGGCTGGGAATGTTCCCAGGAGCCTGTCAGTATGCTGACGTGGCATTAAAGTGACTGTGCTGAGGCTAAATCTTCCTTTTGGTCAGAGAAATTAATTCTCCCACATCTGTTCTCCTTTGAGAGAGCATAGGCAGGACTTGAGAACATGTCAAGTGAAAGGAACTAGGTATGGAAAGGTGAATGTGGTTATGTTCCCACTCACTGGAGAAAGCTAAAAAATTTGATCACAGAATTCATGTGCAGTAGCGGTCACTAGAAGCTCAAAGAGTGCGAGCAGTCTGCAGGTCACAACTGTAATGCTAGCTACTCAGGAGGCTGAGATCCGAGGATTGTGGTCCAAAGGCAGGAAAGTCCAAGAGACTCTTCTCTCCAAGTAACCACCAGAAGCCGGAAGTGGTGCTGTGGCTCAAGTGGAAGAATGAAACCACTGAGCTGAAGAGCTGAGGGACAGTGCTCAGGCCCAGAGTTCAAGCCCCATGACCAACAAACAAATAACAACAACCAAAAATCACAATTATAGAGAGAAATGTAGTTCTAATGTTATAATTCACAAAAGAGTAGTAAACAACAGTCGTAGTAAACAGCAGTTCATTACACATCAGAAAAAAATGGAAGAGTGGGGCTGGGCATATGGCCTAGTGGCAAGAATGCTTGCCTCGTATATATGAAGCCCTGGGTTCGATTGCCCAACACCACATATATAGAAAAAGCCAGAAGTGGCACTGTGGTTCACTTGGCAGAGTGCTAGCCTTGAGCACAAAGAAGCCAGGGACAGTGCTCAGGCCCTGAATCTGAGTCCCAGAACTGGCAAAAAAAAACAAAAAAAAAAACAAAAAAAACCTAGACGAGTGCCAGCTGCCCAGTAGCTCAAACCTGTAATCCTAGCTGTACAGGAGGCTGAGATCCAAGGATCATGGTTCAAAGCCAGCCTCGGCAGGAAAATCCGTGAGACCCCCTATTGCTAATAAATTACCACAAAGCTGGAAGTGGAGCTGTGGCTTGAGTGGTAGAGTGCAAGCCTTAATTAAGCACAAAAGCTTAGGGATAGTGCTCAGGTCCTGAGTTCAAGCCCCAGGACCAGCACCATCCCCTCTCCACACCAAAAAAAAAAAAAAAAAAAAAAATACTAGAAAAAAAATGGAACTTTCCCAAGACAGACCCTGATTACCCTGACTTTATCATTCCTTACACATTGTATGCATGCACTGAATTATAATACTTTCATTACAGCATGTAATGGGAAAGAAAACATAAATAAGAAATTACACTTATAAGTTTTACAGCAAAGAAAACTGGCAACTGGTCCTGACCCTTTGTGAAATCCGCAGTGCAGAGAAAGAGGAAATGACTACCCACTGCTTGCCTGTAATTAGGCTAATTGCTCACCAAGTTTCAGGGCTCCAGAGCTCAGAAGCATTCCAGCAGAGGCGGCTCTGCCCTTCGGTGCATTAAGCTTCACTGCCCCAGAGGAGTTATAGCCCCACCCTCACCCCACACCCCAGGGAATAAAAGCCCAGGTCGAGGGTCACTGGCCACTGCCAGTGGGGCCTCAACCATGAGGCTCCACCCCCTGCTTTCTGTTCTTCTCTTCTTTGGGACCTTAATACCAAAAGGTAAGTGGGTGACATGAGCTCCAAAGTGGCTTGTGACGAGCGCTCCCTGGGTGCAGGATTCGACTCTGAGCGTCGTACCTCGGGAGCCCCTGTGCACCCCGGTACAGAGGTACCTCCCATCTCCTTTAGAACCCAGGAAGCCAAGAAAGAGGCAGAGTGGGGAATCCGCCACATAAAAGGGGTGCAAGAACTCCATGAATAGAAGCCTAGTAAAAGAGGCCTAGTAGAAAAACGGAAATGGGCAAAGGAGCTAAAGAGAGACTTCACAAGAGAAGATATAAAAATGGCAAAAAAAACATGAGGAAATGTTCAACATCCCTGGTAGTAAAGGAAATGCAAATAAAAACAACCCTGAGATAGCACCTCACCCCAGTTAGAATGGCCTATACTCTGAACTCAGGCAACAACGAATGCTGGAGGGGGTGCAGGGAAAGAGGAACCCTTCTCTATTGTTGGTGGGAGTGCAAATTAGTACAATCACTTTGGAGAACAGTATGGAGGTTTCTCAAAAAGCTCAATATAGACCTACTCTATGACCCAGCCATACCACTCCTAGGCATCTATCCTAAACAGCAAGTCCCAAGATATCAAAAAGACATTTGTACTTCCATGTTTATCACACACAGCACAATTCACAATAGCCAAAATATGGAAACAACCCAGATGTCCCTCCACAGATGAATAGATCCAAAAAATATGGTACCTATACACAATGGAATAATACATAGCGATAAGGAATGGTGAAATATCGTTATTCGCAGGGAAATGATCAGAACTTGAACAAATAATGTTGAGCAAGACAAGCCTAGAACACAGAAATCAAAGGGGCATGATCTTTCTGATATATGACTGTTAAGGAAGGGAGACGTAGAGGGGCTGGGGATATGGCCTAGTGGCAAAGTGCCTGCCTCATATACATGAGGCCCTGGGTTCGATTCCCCAGAATCACATATACAGAAAATGGCCAGAAGTGGCACTGTGGCTCAAGTGGCAGAGTGCTGGCCTTGAGCAAAAAGAAGCCAGGGACAGTGCTCAGGCCCAGAGTCCAAGCCCCAGGACTGGCCAAAAAAAAAAAAAAAAAAAAAAGGGAGATGGAGAGACAGTAGAGACCAGGTCTGTGAAACCAAAAACTGCTTGTCAAATAATATTTCCCACAGGACCAAACAACTACTCAACACACTGCCCTACTATGTAACTGTACCCTTTTTGCACAACACCTTGTCAAAAAAATTTGTGTTCAATTAATAAATTTTAAAAAAAGTAAACAAGAAAACTTCAGAAAACCAGTCATAACAATGTTTAGCCACTTTGCACTTTTGACGCAATAAATAATTCCCATATCTATACCTAAAAGTATCACTCAATAAAATCTTTCAATGATATTATGAGCTTCTTTTTTTTTTCTGGTTCTGGGGCTTCAACTCAGGACCTTGACACTATACCAGAGCTTTTCTGCTCCAATGTTTTGAGTCACACCTCCAAATTGCAGTGTTTTGCGGGTAAACTGAATAAAAGTCTCCCGAGTTGCCTCACGTGCCTATCTTCAAAAGTGCCACATCAGAAAAAAAAAAAATGGAAGAGTGGGGCTGAGAATATGGCCTAGTGGCAAGAGCCCTTGCCTCATATACATGAAGCCCTGGGTTCGATTCCCCAGCACCACATATATAGAAAATGGCCAGAAGTGGCGCTGTGGCTCAAGTGGCAGAGTGCTCGCCTTGAGCAAAAAGAAGCCAGGCATAGTGCTCAGGCACTGAGTCCAAGGCCCAGGAATCTCAAAATAAAAAAAAAAAAAAGTGCCACCCTCAGATCTCAGGCTCCTCAGTAGCTAGGATTGCAAGCAGAGAAGCCCGGGCCCTAATATCTCGTGCAACTGCAGCAAACAACACAGTAGTCATTCCTTCCTTGAGAACATAAAGCCAGCACCATATCCAGAGCAGCTGGAGCAGATCCTTACATTCTTCAGAATTAAGGAGTTCCCACACACCATGGGCTCTTCATGGTGTCATTTCTGAGCACAGATCATGACAGGGTTGGTCAGAATGAGGTTCAAGGTCATTAAGACCAGCAGTTTCTCCAAGCCCAGTCACGGGGACACTGAGAGCCCAGTGATCACCATCCATTACTGATAGCACCTCTCATCCTCAGTGTTTATGCAAACTCATGGATTATACATCACTGTCTCTCTTCTTGTTCTATATTACAGTAAATTATCCAAGAAGGATCGAGTCCTGGAGTTTTTATTAGAGCATTAGCAGTCTGCAGGCAGCCGGTTTTTACAAAGGTCTGCAGCCCACACATACCAGTAACAGTGTCAGGAAACAGGCCAGAGAGGGAAGAAAGAACAAAATCAATACCAGCAAACCAATCCAGCTCCAATGGAGAGCTGATTGGGATGCAATGGTGACTGGAGACCAGCCAGGAGACAGGACACAAGAAGCAACCATGGTGACGCAAACAATGGCACTTGAGCTGGCCTGACCCTAAATTGGATAAGGTCTGGGGGTTGGGTCACAGGAAGCTTCCAGACCCAGGCACTTGACTGACAGGTTCAGTAACCTATAGGCCAGCAGGCACACCATGAAGACAAGATGGCAGGTAGTACAATTCCCTTTGTGGCCAGTGATGGTGCTAGCCAGATACGACCTTCCTATTACAAAAGAAGCTTCTTTATTGGGGTCTGTCTAATTTTCAAAATTTTACCCAATGCTTTCATTTTTTCCTATATTCTACATTTATTCCCACTTTTCTCCTACATGTATACTTTCAGACTGAATTCTGTTCATGAAGTTTCCTAAAGGTAACAACCAGTCATCAAACATCAAGATGATGATGGAGGCCAGATCTGGCCTGTGAAAGAGGGCAGATGCTGACTCCATCTCCATTTTCTCCCTCAGCCCTGAGCATCAGAGTTGAGGGCCCTGCCCTGACTTCTCAGAAGCCAGGGAAGATTTCCCTGCTCACTATAAACAATAGTCATAGTCCTCCCCACCAAACCCCAATCCACCTGCCAACTCTAACTAGATGATAGATTGGTTCAAGCAGATACTATGTAACAGGTTGTAACTCCATTAGCCACCTGGGTGTGGCTTAGCATACTCTATAGTTGTTGTGACCTCATTGGCCAGGTACATGTGGCCAGCTTGACCATGCGGCCTTGGCCTTTATAACTACAAAGCAGCAGCTCCAGCACTCCCCAAGTCTGAGCTGTGGCCCTAGCTGGACAGTTTATTCTAACTTCCCAATAACTCTATCTTTTTACTGAAGACTGTGTCTGAGTGGTATGTTCTTGGAGTGATGGGGAGACCCCCTCCCTCAGACCCTTCCCCTATTACAACCTGGTTTAAAGTTAGATCAAACAAACAACTGCTTGAGACTGAGCTACATTAAGGCTTTTGGTTTCCCTCAGCAATGCCCCAATCTCCCACTCCAACCTGGGCCACTGGGAAGAGGAACCGCTGTTATGCTCAAACGCCAGACCCCACAAGGACCACCAGAGACCCACACCAATGCAAAAGCAAAAGGAGTCTTTATTGCAAGCTCGAGCTTGGCCTCCCGGGCACTGGGCAACCAAATGCTAAGAAGCTGATTTACACATTTTGGTAGGGAGAAGGCAGGGACTTAGCATACATCATAGCATCTTTTATCAAATCAACACACACCGTGGGAAAAATATAAAACAATTCTAAAGAATGTTTGGCGCATTTGGTGGTGGGAAAGAATCTGGAAAGGGTCATTGGCTAGATCAAGGGACCAACGCATTTAGAATTGATTGGTTAAGTCCTAAGTATGTAGTAAGGAGAGGATAGTGCACAGCTGCAGGGATTTAGATACTGGAAACCACACCTGGGTGGGGGAGTTCTGGTAACTCTAAATCTTGTTTTTCTTCTTTGCTGGTGACTCTTATGGGTGTTTATGGTTTATCTGAAAACTATCTGCCCCAGGGCATTTTATGTTTTTTTCTAGGTACTTAGCCACAAAGCTGTTTACAGAAGCAAAATTAGCAGTTAGTAACTACAAAATGGTGAAGACAATTTTTAGTTACTCACCACGGAACCGCTGAAAGCCCCACTTCTTAGCCTGTGGAACTGGTGCAAACTCAGTTTTGGGGGCCACAGTTAGCACCACACTAAGTCAGTTGCACACATCAGCATGATTAAAGAGTCTCGCTGGACACTGGGGAGGGTGGGTGAAATTTTCCCTTAAAAGTGGGGACTCTTAGGGTCATGGACTTCAATCACAGAAGCAGAACTTCTGGACAAGTAGCCTTGGTAAGAACTTCGCAGAGCTCTATTGATTGCACAGGGAAGCCAATAGACAAGCAGACAAACAAGCAGAAGGGAAGGGGCCCTCTTACAGAGTGTGGGGCTGGGCAGGAGCAAAGGGGAGACAGATCCTTGGCTGTTAGGGTTATTTGTGTGGCATTCATAATCTGCTAGTATGTGCTACTGCCCTTGTGTTTGTCTGCTACTTTGTATGCTTACTCCATTAAGCTCGGCTACATTTGCTTACCATCCTGCCTTGCCCAGAAATTCTTATTCCCCAGAGTCAAAAACCATAAGGAAGAGTACCCACATTTAAAGGAAACTTCACAAACCCTCACCGGTGCCCCCGTGACAAGCCACTTCCCACGAGTCCACTAACAAAGGGAAGGAAGACATTCCCTGCTCTCCTTCCACACACCAGTGAACTGCAGGCCAGAGTACATGGATAGTTTAGTAGTGAGAGAATATTCCGAGTAGTGACCACTACTTCAGTCATTACTTGGAATTCCACTCGTGAACAAGTCTCATTTGTACTTAATATGCAGTGGAGCTCTGTTGGCTCTAGGATGTAAGCTGAGCCCATCTGAGCTGCTCAGGAAGCTGAGATCTGAGTACCCGGCCTCATTGCCAGCCCAGGCAGAAACATCTCAAGAGTCTCATCTCTAATGAACCACCGGGAAATATGAAGTGGGGTTGTGGCTCCCTGTTGTAGAGCGCTAGCCTGAAACAAAACAGGCCAGACACACCTTTGAGGCCGAGTTCAAATCCTCTCACTGACAGAAAAAGAAAAAAAGATGAAAAAACCAGATGCCAAAAGTCTCATTTCTTTAAGGAAGGATTTTGCTACTCACCGGGGACTCCATCATCCCAAGACAATGCTCCTCTAGGCTTTCACTCCTGGGCAGTCCCAGCTCTATGCTGAAAGAAGCATGGAGGGAGGAAGAAGCCAGTGGCCTCCTCCAGCCCAGGATTTCCAGCTCCAGGGAAAGTGAAGTCCTGGCTCCTCCCACCTGCGCACCTCCACCCAATCAACAACTCTGCTCAACAACTCTGAGGAGCACAGGGTGAACAGTCATGCCCCAGGGCTGTCCGTCAGCCTTTAGAGGCCAGGCCTCTGAAAAGCAGAGACTGGCTTTGTTCATCACCCAGAGACGGACTGCAGAATTGTGGGGTGGGGAATCCAGTCGGTGAAACACAGAGAAGACACATTTTGAGGTGTGATTCGGAGTGTTTAGTAAAAGGCCTGCATCTGCATGCAGTCTCTTTTCACAAAGACTGGCGGCTCCGGGAATACACACTTAGTACTGTTAGAAAAAGGAGCCAGGAGAGCAGAAAGAGCCAGAAAACAATACCAACAACCCAGACCAAACCTAAGGGAGCTCTGACGCGTGATGCCTTGCTAGCAGAAGCAGGGCTAGGAGATGGAGCCCTCATGGGAGGCCTGGCATCAGGGTGTCTGCCCTGCTCTTCCCCTAAAATCTGGCCCCATGGTGGGGTGTGGGGGTTGGTGCCAGCCCCGTACTCTGGGGATTCAGGTGGGGCCCATTGGGGCTAAACCACACTGTCTTTACTTATCCCCTTTAGGTCTATGCAACCCCCTACATCTGCATTTCAAAGGATGGCTTGTCTCTCCTCTGGGCCTTGGTAGCTGGGTGGACAGCCCTGCTGTAGTTGAGTGAAGATCTGTATTTAAGTTTGATGCTCATCACCTTTGGTTTGACATTTTTATTACCTGGGCTCAGGTCTCTAGGACTGACTTGTTCTTGAAATAGTTGACCCTTATATGTGGACATCCTTTTTAGGAGAGGATGCATGCTGCCATATATTTAAAAACAGGTGTTTTTCGTTGAGAGAGAATGCACGTTCCACAAGGATGAGCTGTTAGGGCTGGGAATATGGCCTAGTGGCAAGAGTGCTTGCCTCCTACACATGAAGCTCTGGGTTCGATTCTCCAGCACCACATATATGGAAAATAGCAAGAAGGGGCGCTTTGGATCAGGTGGCAGAGTGCTAGCCTTGAGTGGGAAGAAGCCAGGGACAGTGCTCAGGCCCTGAATCCAAGGCCCAGGACTGGCCAAAAACAATAACAAAAACAAAAAAAAAAAAAGGATGAGCTGTTTTCCCAAGAATGCGTTCTTCCAGGATACATATGAACATTTGGTATGTGAACCCAGCCAGGGTTCTGAACATAGGACCTCGGATCTGATCCTGAGATTCTTTTTCCCAAGGCTAGTCCTCTACCACTGGAGCCAAGGAGCCATTCTGTTTCTGTTGTTGTTGTTGTTTTCTAAGTAGTTTATTGGAGATAAGAGTCTGGAAGATGTTCCTGCCTGAGCTGGCTTAGGAAGTTGATCCTCTGATTTCTGGCTCCTGGGTAGCTAGGAATGTTGTCCTGAGCAGACAGTGCCTGGTGAGATGTCTTAATTACAACCACCAGGGCTGGCTCATTTCCAGGACATGTCGACTTCTATTCAGAAGATAATTGCCTGTGCCTGTATTATAACTTGTGCTGGGAAACTGAGTCATGAGGGTATTAGAATAAATAGCGCAAACTCAACAGACCACATAAACTTTAATGGACAGTTGAAGAGGACCATCGGAGCCACAGTGACCTGAGGAGAGTCAGGAGACCCTGCAAACAATTCCGGGCAGGGCTCAAAGGTCTTAAGTAGGGTTGGAGTTGGCCGGAAACTAAAAGTTTCAGGACATGCTTTGCAAGTTTGTGGTTTTGCTCTAAGTAACTTACCCAGGCCTGGGTCTGGGAGCCTGCTCTGCAAACTCACCAAGCAAGCCTGGTTTTAACCCAGCATGGTCTGCGTTGTGAATGCAGGTGCCTTTTACCTGGGAGGAGCAAGGATACGCCTCCACGTTTTTGAAAGTGTAGATTCCCATCAAATGTATTACTATATTTAACAGTGTTATTGGGTTCGCAGATCAATGATTAAAGAGACCATTCAGTCAGATGGCAATCGGGAAATCAACAAGTTATTTTTTTTGTTATTTTTGGCCAGTCCTGGGGCTTGGACTCGGGGCCTGAACACTGTCCCTAGCTTCTTTTTTTGCTCAAGGCTAGCCCTCTGCCACTTGAGCCACAGCACCACTTCTGGCCGTTTTCTGTATATGTGGTGCTGGGGAATTGAACCCAGGGACAATCTGGGATATAAAGAATTTGAGCGAGAAAGTACAGGCAGGGTCAAGGCTGGAACCTCAAGATGGAGCTGAGAGCCATCTCAGAAGGCTGCTTATAAGCCCCAAACCACAGGAATTTCCTCTTTATTCTAACTATAGGAGTCAGTCACACACAGTTCAGGGTGTCTTGACCTTTACTGGAAATCACATGACCATCAGGTGATAAAACAGGATGCAACTCTGCAGTGGGAGGGAGGAGGGGAGTAGGGGAGGAGGGGATGAGGGGATGAGGGGAGGAGGGCTCACAGGTGTGGACAATACCCAGCCAATCAAAACAAGTTCAAAACAAGAATGATAAGTACAGCTCAGGACAGGTTACATTAAACAATGCCAATCATAGTTGTTCAAAGCTAGTGCCAGTCGATAATCATTGATCTGCATTTACATCATTTCAAAAGCACTTTCAAAATTTCAATGCTATATTTGCTGTATACCAGATACCCAGGTGGGCCTCGATCCCACAACAACAGTCAGCAGCACTCAGTCTATCAGGCTAGGAGTCTTTCATTCAGATGTGCTCAGTATCTGCTCACTGCCACACGTACCACATGCAGGTGATAGCAACAGAGTTACAGAAGTGGAACTGGCATTTAGTGATCACAAATAGCAATTCCAGTAAAACTCTGGTGAATAAAGCACTGAACCATTAAGGCATTCATTAAAGCAATGAAAATACTCCTTAATACTTGGTTCTGGGTGTGACTGGTATTTAATGAGGACCCATCTAACTTCTTTAAAACATGCAAATGGAGTAAGGATCAGGCTTGATCTCTCTCCTTCCTTTCTTTTGCAGGCTCCAGCAGCTCCTGGTCCACCTGGTTTTGGCTCTTGTTATTTGACTCAGGTTTGCCCCTCCCAAGGTCAACTACCTTGTCTAAGCCTGCTGTTTCTAGGGACCCAAAAAAGGAGGCTCCCCTGTGCCTTTTACTAGGTTTCCACAAGTTGACTAAAGATTTGAAAGGACACCCATGGAGGTCTCAGCATCATCTCTGGGCTCTCACCTCAGAAGGGGCCCAATCCAATTCCTCTGGATTCTCCTATTGGCTGTCTTTTGCCTAACCTGGAGTCACTAAACTCTGGGACCTAAAGCCTCCTAAGCTCATATGTGTAAGGTCACCCTGGGAGGCTCCATGCAGATGCCCCCACCGGTTTAATTCTGAGCCCAGGATCAGAGTTACCTAGGTAACTGACACACATCCAATCCACCTGGCCAGATCTCCTGCCTTTCTCTATATAATCTAGCTAACACCAGACTCCCTCCATTCCCCCCCCCCCCCGCCCATTTCCTTTTGGCTCTATTTCCTTTTGTTTTCTCTGCTTCCTTCCCCTCTGTCTCCCCAGCTGCCATCAGGTGTGGGCTGGCAGTTTCCTCCTCCCCCACCCCCACCAAACTCCGTTCTCCTGGATCATGTGGCGAGTTTCCTTCCAGGTGAACCTTCCAATATGATCATGTCATCAAATCTGGCCTCAGTATTTCTTGACCAATGAGTTTAGGTGTCTCCGTCATGGGACACTAGATCCTGAAATCTTGGAGGACCGGCACTTCTCCTGTAGGTGCTTGGTGTAATAGGGAGGTCAGATCTGGCCAATGCCATTATTAACTGTAGAGGGGCTTCAGGCTGACTCCAGCTCAGATTAGAGCAGAAGCCAACTCCATCTCCACCCTATCCCTGAAAGCTCTCCCATATTATGATAAGTTATGCAAATTAACCACCTGAGGCTTGGGAGCTTCAAGGGAACCTGTGCCCTCCCTTTGGTAGGCATATCCACCTGACATCAAATCCAGGTACCCTCCAGAGTGGGCATATCCACCTGATGTCAAATCAATGTGCCAATTCTAACTAGAATGATAGGTTGGTCCAAATAGATACTATGACTGACTGTGACTCTATTGGCCACCTGTGTGTGGCCTAGCACATTCTGTAAGTGATGTATCCTCATTGGCCACCTGCATGTGGCAAGTTTGACTGTGATGTTTGCCTTATAACCAGGCTGGAAGGCCACACGAGCGCGGTTCCAGCTCCAGAGTCAGGGCTGCGAATGTGCAGGCAGCTCCGGGTCCCAAATTTGGGCCCTGATCCTGCACACATGGTCGGCAGTTTTGGTTCCCGAGTCTGGGCTGTGACCAAGGCTGGTCGGTTCACTTTTTGTTCACTTTTTACTTCTCCAATAAGTCCGTCTTTTTGTCAACTTGTAGCTGGAGACTGTGTGGTGTACTCTTGGGGGAACCAGGAATCCCCTCTCTTGCGGTGGGACCCAGGTTCATTGTAGCCAACCCCCACTCTACTTCATACTGGTGCATAGATTTGACATCAGGTGGATACACCCACTCTGGAGGGCACATGGGTTTGACCTCAGGTGCATATGCCTACCGATGGGCGGTCACAGGTTCCCTAGAAGCTCCAGGCCTCAGGTGGTCAATTTACATAACTTATCATAATAAAGGAGAGCTTCCCTGGATAGGGTGGGGGAGAGCTTAGTAGAGATGGAGTTGGCTTCTGCTCTAATCTGAGCTGGAGTCAGCCTGAAGTCCCTCCACAGTTAGTGATGGTACGGGCCAGATCTGACCTCCCTATTACACTCGAAAAGTAGACGAGCTCTCCAACTTAGGTCCTGTCTCCTTTCTTGCTCTAAACCGCTCTGCTCTCCGTGCTCTCCTGCATGCTTAGTCCCTGCTGAACCGCTAGACTCTTTCACTGGACCAGGCCGAGGAGGCCCCACCTTACCCCTTACGGGGGTGGGGGCAGCTGACCTCAGTCCCCCTCTGTCACCCCTGGCCTCCGCGGAGGCAGCACACCCACCCCCGCCAATCTCCTCCTCCTCCCTGTCACCCTTCTCCTCCTTCTCCTCCTCCTCCAGCCCTCTCTCTCATACAGCCTCTTTCAGCCCCCTTGTCTGTTACTTGCTCTTGCCCTCTCCAAAGCCCTTCCGCATCAGCTCCTCTCCTCCCACTCTGGCCCCTCTCCTTCCTACTCAGGACCAGACTGTTGTGTCCTCTAATCCAGTAAACACCACCACTCAGAAAAGCAGGACGAGGAGGCTTTACTAACTCAGGACTACGCTGCACAGGGCGAGCAGCAGAGTGCAAGGCCAGCCTTCTTTCAGCAGGGTTTAGGCAGGGAAAACCACACGCGGTGTTTTACACGGAAGCCAGCGGATTTACAGAAGCAGAGCCAGTATTCAGTAATAACAGGAAACTGTGAAATTGATTAGGGCACCTCCTAACAAAAGTGGTTACACACAAGCAATACAAACATCTAGGGGAACAAGGACAATCAGGACCCCAATTATTTTTGGGAACTAATCTCCAATTAATCCAACTAATCTCCAGAAAATAGAAGTGGAGCTGTGGCTGAAAGTGGTAGAACACTAGCCTTGATCTCAAAAGCTCAGGGACAGCGCTCAGGCCATGAGCTTTAGCTCCATGACCTACAAGGAGAAAAAAAAAAAACCTAAATGTTTATCCTTAAGAAATATCTAGGGGCTGGGGATATAGCCTAGTGGCAAGAGTGCCTGCCTCGGATACACGAGGCCCTAGGTTCGATTCCCCAGCACCACATATACAGAAAACGGCCAGAAGTGGCGCTGTGGCTCAAGTGGCAGAGTGCTAGCCTTGAGCGGGAAGAAGCCAGGGACAGTGCTCAGGCCCTGAGTCCAAGGCCCAGGACTGGCCAAAAAAAAAAAAAAAAAAAAAAAAAGAAATATCTAAGTATTCTAAGCATTACCTAAGTATTCTGCTGGAAACATCCATTTAAAGCATAAGAGCCCATTTGGTAAACTTCGAGGCTGGTACTCATTTACAAGGAGAATGAACATTGTCACGGTGAGGTTTAAGAAAGACACTGTGTTCTTCTACAGAATAACATGAGCCCCGCAGTGGGAACTCTGAGGCTCCATGGACTGCTCTAGTATTCCTGGACGGGTCTCTGTAACCATGCTCAATTTCACCTTCTGCTCCTGTGGGCATGCCCCTTTACACATAAACATTGCCTCTGTCTCCTGATCCTCATACTGTTGTGCCAAGTCGCAAAACGACCACCAAGAAGACCACCGAGACTCAGACATTCTGAAATCCAAAAGCAAGGCAAGGCTTTATTTAAGTGAGCTGCAACTCGGGCCTCGTCCTACCCAACGACACAGTGGAGATTAGGAGGGAGCCCCGAGCTGTGATTACACAGGGCTTATAAAGGCAAAGAAGCAAAGAACAAAGTTACAACAATCAGGTGTTCAAGCAAGCAAGATTAGGATACAGGTACAAATCTGATTGGCTCAGTGTTTGAGGCAGCCCAGGGGTGGGCAGAGTTAAGCATTTCCAGAGGTTAGAGTTCTAGACCAACTGGGCCCTAAAGGGCTTATCCTGGGTTTGCTCACAGGGCCTGCTTATCTCAGGTTCACGTGGTAAAGTGGGGTTCGCGTGGTAAAGTGGGGTTCGCGTGGTAAAATGGGGCCTGACTTCAAAGTCTGGCACTTCAATACTTCAGACTCAAATTCTCATTCAGAGAAGTGCCAGCAAATTGCATGCTGCTCAGACAGAACAGAGCTCCCACTGCGACTCTGGGGACAGAAACACTATCTAAACCATTGCTCATTATAACTCAAGTGCTTGTTATTTACTACATAAGATTTCACCTGCTGCCGAAGTGTGTGTAGATTGTGTTTCTACTGCACAATGTTCTATGGTCAGAACTATGCGACCACATCTTCCCAAGGCCCTGAGGGTTCAGGCCAGCAAGCACTCTCAGTTCTTCCCCAAGGCTATTCAGCACACTGAGCACCTCTGTCCCCAGTGTCCCTTAATGAGGTGCAGAGGGATGCTCTCTGCCCAGAGAAAGACATTCTGCTCATTCTAGACAGCCACACACAGAAGCTTTCTCTGTCCCCTTCAAATAAGCTTTTCAGTTCTCCAACCATGAAGCCTGCTGTCCTCCTTGTCTTCATTCTCTGCCAAGTTATATCAGGTAACAACATTGTGTGTGAAGGAGCTCAGGTAACAGTGCAGGCCTGGGGCTGTTAGGTCCCCTCCGTTAGGGCTCCACACAGATGCCCCCACCTCATTAAGTCTCCACCCAGTTACCTGGGTAACCTGAAGACCTGGAGGCAGTTGCCTCCCCTTTCCCTGAGGTCACCTCCTAATCCACCTGGCCACACCCCTTGCCCCTGCCCTAGATATAAGGCAGGGCTGGGTGGGGGTCGCACTCTCTCTCTCCCTTCAATCCTGCCATGGGTCATCTTGGTCACAGGCCAGCAGTTCGGTAATAAATTTTCTTTCCTGCCTGAATACCGCTTGGTGTTCTCCTTAACCGGCTACCTACTTTAAAAACCTAACATACATGGAGCCCTCAGGGAGAGGACCTAACAGGGCCTGGTAGGATGTCAGGAGTGAACAGCCCCTCTCACCTGTGCCATGAAAGAGGAAGGGGGGGGTCTTCCCAGAAATTTGGAAGGTCTCTGACTATGAGGGCTACAGTGCTGTAAATCATACCTACATCCAAGTTCTGCTTTAGCTGACTGGATGTTTAAAAGGCAGAAGGAACCCATGGATTTGGGTGGAGCTTCTAAGCAGAGTGCAGCCCAAGGGACCTAGAGTGTTGGGGCAGTGGATTGGGAGCTTCCAGATGATAGAAGTCTGGCCCGGAAACTCCCTTTACCAGGCCTCTCTGCCTGTCTGTACTGGCGAGGCTCCTATGCTGGGGCCTCAGTATGAATTTGGTGCTGGACTAAAGAGATTTGCAAGCATTGGAAACAGCCCCCCAATTTGTCTAATAATTAGAAGGAGCTCCTGGCAATGATGCCTAGGAGAACAGACACACTGCTTTACATCAGTGGAAATATCTTCCCATCTTTTCCTAAGAATTCAGAACCTCGCATGTTAAAGAAAGAGTAGAAAGTCATGGGTATTTAAGAGCATAGGAGATCCTTCTTATATTTTTAGCAACTGCTAATGTACTAGCTTTGGGTAAAACAGGCAGGTCTGAAAATTTACAACAGAATATGTAATGTGAAGCACTACTATCCCTTGTGAATCCAGAGATTCTCCCTCCATGTGTGCAGCTGTGATCCATCTCCTGTAGCCCAGTAAATAATACTTCAGGCTGGGTAGCAAGGGGCAGCTTTAAGGACAAGTCTGATGTTGCAAATGCAATAGAAAAAAAAGGCACTGGGGGGTGGGGAGGGAATGCAGTTGGGAATCTAATGTATATTACAAAATTAGCAAGACTGAGCTGGGAATGTGGCCAGCCTAGTGGCAGAGTGCTTGTCTGGCAAGCATGAAGCTCTTGGTTTGATTCCTCAGTACAACATACACAGAAGAAACTGGAAGTGGCTCTGTGGCTCAAGTGGTAGAGTGCTAGACTTGAGCAAAAGAAGCTCAGGGAGAGTGCCCAGGCCCTGAGTCAAGCCCCAGGTCTGGCAAATAAAATAAAATAAAATAAAATAAAATAAAATGAACATGACCGTGGGGAGGACAGGGATCAGTGAGAATGTTGAAAGAGGTGATATTGATCAAGCTACATCATATTAATAAATTGATTTATTAAGTGACAACCCCTTAACTACTTCAACATAATAATAAAGCTGTACTGAAATGTAGAGAGAATAGAGATGGAAAGGCAGTTTGGTTTATCAGATATTTGTTGAGTATCCACTATATGTTAGAAAGCAAGTGTATCAGGAACAAACCCATAAGATGACTTTGATTCTTGTGTCTAGTCACTTTGCTATGCAATCCAGGTACAAGTCAGTACACGTCCAACACAGAACTCTCAAAAAGGAACAGAGAGCCTAGCACATGACAGCCAAGCACTGGTGCCTCACCCCTGTACATCTAGCTACTCAGGAGCCTGAGATCTGAGGATCCTGTTTGAAAGCCAGTCTGAGCAGGAAGTTCTGAGACTCTTATCTCCAATCAAGCACCAGAAAACCAGAAGAGGGGCTGTGACTCAAAGTGTTAGAACTCTAGCCTTGAGCACCCCAGCTACACAAGTTCAAGCCCCACAACCAACAAAAAGAAAGAGAGAGGAGTGGGACAAAAAAGAGAGGGAGGGAGGGAGGGACAGAGGTAGGAAAGGAGATAGGGAGGGAGGACAGAGGGAAGAGCAACCCCATGATTAAAACAGAAAAACCAGAAGGAACACAAGATTTGAAAGACTAAAACCATAAGTTGAAAAGGTTTTGTAGGTATAGACTTCATACAAACAATTGTGTTGATTATTTGTGAACACTTAGAATTTTCAAGGATTTTATCTGTATGTTAATGAGTGTTTGTGCCCCTGTGTCTGTGTTTGCTTATATGAGAAGTACATTTCTATCTGTTATGTCACATGAGTTTTGCTGGTCTGGAAATACTTTCCCAGAGCACGTGTCAAGCCTCACGTTTAGAATCTCAGGGAACATGCTAAGAATCACCTCAACTGTGCTTTCTGTTCTTTGAAGGGAAGGGTATACATTTCTCAAGATGATTCAAAGGTATTTCAATAAAACAAGAAACCAGCTTTGTCATGATCAGCACAGAAATGGTTGCTGGGGAGCACCTCATGTGGGTAACCTCCTCCTGTAAGATCCTTTCTTTTTCAAAGTGCAGCCCAGTCGCCTCTGGGCACCATTGTGGCCTGCCTGCCTCCTGAGCACTTACTGAGCAGCCACTCCTAAACATGGAGGGAAGAAGAGAGGCAGAACATGACTGGCAAGCCCAGTGTGCGGCAGCAGGAACGGGAAGACACTGCAAAGGCCAGTGGAGAGGATCACAGGATCTTAATGAGATCACAGGAAAGCCTGGGTATATGCAAAGGAGAACAGGGAAGGCTGTAAGAGAAGGAACTAGAATAAAGCTGAGCACGCAAGCTATAGCCCTGGTGTTGTCACTGGATGACAAGGTGACCTTAGGGGCCCTTGCTTCCTGACCTCACTCACAGTTCTTCTGTGGACAGAAGAGGTAGCCTATGATGGTGTTGGAACACTCAACTTGGCCTCAACAGCAGATGTCTATAAATGATAGTTTGTCTGTAATATATAAAGGACAAGGCTCACTCCAAAGGAACTCCCAACACAAAAAAATGTTCTCTGCATAACCTGAACTGTTGCAATGAGTAATGATATGATATTTTCACAAAGTCCTGTGATTGAAGACCTCAGTTCCTTCAGCCACAGTAAAATAGCACAAGACATGGAAACACAGAGTAACAGGAAATTTTCTTACGAACAGGTTGCAGGATGGAAAAGGCCAGTATTGTAGCAATTGTCTCACAGCCATTTAATGAATTCTTGCCATATTCCAAGGATGGAGACTGATTGTGAGATACACACACACACACACACTCACACACACACGTGCACGCGTGCACACACACACACACACATTACCTGGGGGGATGAAACAGCAGATAATACAAACATATTTACACATTGAATATGGAGGAATATGGTTTCCTTCCCCCAGGAAAATACACTCTCTGCCCATTTCTTTGAAGTGTATTGTCCTTTAAAGTTGTATTTCAGTTCCACTTTTGAAACATATAACTCTTACAGATGTATAATAGAAATACACATATTAAAGTTATATGATGACCTATCATGTAAGAGAGGAGAGAGTGTGAAATATATTTCTCTTCTTTAAAAACATTCTACTCCAAGAAAAAGCACTGATACTATGTAGAATTAGTCTCTCTTGCATCTGTCTGAGGAGAGAGTAGGGAGTAAGGAAAATGAATAGAATGTAATGTGAGTAAGGGAAACGAATAGAAGGTAATGTAAGGAAAATGAATACAAAGTAACAGGCTGGGAATACGGCCTAATGGCAAGAGTGCTTGCTTCATATACAGGAGGCCCTGGGTTGGATTCCCAAGCACCACATATACAGAAAATGGCCAGAAGTGGTGCTGTGGTTCAAGTGGCAGTATGCTATCCTTGAGCAAAAGGAAGCCAGGGACAGTGCTAAGGCCCTGAGACCCAAGCTCAGGACTGGCAACAAAAACAAAAAACAAAAAACAAAACAAAACAAAAATACAAAGTAACATGGGTCCTGAGAACTCAGGCAGGGCTGATGGACATTCTACTCCACCTGTTATTGCTTAGATGGACACTCTACTCCATCTTTTATTACTTAGAAGCATCCAGCATTGCTGGGTTCTTTTCAAGAAAAATTCCCAACTTTTAAAGCATAGGTGTAAGAAATCAAGTAACAACAAGCATCCATCCAAAGCTGTTTCCAAACACTGTCCGCATCCCCACATAGAAAGGTAAAAATACAGTAAGACTGCTGAATGGTTACCATGCCCCTCTTTCTGTGCAAAGGCAAGCTCAAGGAAATCTGTGATTGACCGAATGGCTCCTGCCAAAGATACTGCATTGAAAGGAAGGTGTATGTGGGACGGTGTTTACACAACAGATTCTGCTGCCTGCCCCTGGGCAAGCATCCCAGGATCAAGAACACCATCCCCAGGAGTAACTGAAGCCTCTTGTTGGTTTAAATGTTTCTTTCCCCCCACCCCGCCCATCTTTCTTTTTTTCACCAATATTCTTTCTGATTCCACAATAAGCAATAAAGAAAGATAAACAGAAACCTATTGTAAAATTCAAGTTTCACCTATGACCCTCCATCGCTGGTTGGCTCCTGGCCCATTCCATCCTTCTGTTGGGTGGGGTTGGGAACCAGCTGGGCAGGGAAGGTCGCTTTCACCACACATGCAGGGTTGTGCCACATGGAAGCCCTCCACCACTCATGGGAGGGGACACGCCCCTAATTCCTGCACACCAGCAGGGTTTCCCTGTCTGTCCAAGGCCAGATGGAAAACCAGATGTCAGCCATTACCACAGATCTGGGTCCTGAACACAACAGTGCTCGGATCAAAACCCATGTGTGAGCTTGGCCAGAGTATTTGTAGCCAGTCCCCATTACTGAGCATTTCCTCCCGTTGCATAAACCACTGCATTGCTTGGTCTTGGTCTGTGGTGGTCTTTTCGGGGGTCCTGAACACAAGCAAAACAAGAGTGCTTGCCTCATATACCTGAAGCCCTGGGTTTGAATCCTCAGCACCACAGATATAGAAAAGGCTAGAAGAGGCACTGTGGCTCCAGTGTCAGAGTACTAGCCTTGAGCAAAAAGAAGCCAGAAACAGTGCTCAGGCCCTGAGTCCAAGCCCCAGGACAGGCAAAATGAAAAAAAGAAAAGGACAAGTAGAAATTGTGAGCAGGTGAAATTTGAGCAAAGTATAAACAGTAAAATGCGACTTCAATGGGGCAAATAATGTAGGAAGCATTTTAAGAATCTGACTTTTCCCATAGGTCCAAATTTAAAAGCTTGGATATCTGTTTTTATCCGGGTCCTTTTAAGAACTCATAAAAATTCTTATATGCCAATGGCAGAAATGACCATAGCTCTCAAAATAGCTTCTGTGATCATGGAACATAGATTTCCTCCTTTGTTCATCTCTAAAGTGGCTTTCTATGCAGTCATTTGTTGGATCTTGCTCTAATCTATGCACACTTTGGGCTCTACACTGACATGGTTGTCTTTTCCTAAATGAATGTAAGTCATGTCTCAACTTATTTCTCAGATTTAGCCAGAAGAGACGACTGTGGTATTGACATACTCTTGTAGCAGCATCTCGTGTACAATTATACTGGTAATTATTTAAACATAAGGCACTTTAATGGTCAAATGATTTTAGATCAAAACAGTCACAACCTCTTAAAGAATCTTGCTAAGGTCACATAAGAGGTTGCAATGCAGCAAACTAAATCAACTCTTTCATAGGCTCTGAGGGTGTGCTCACTAACACATGCGTGTGGATACAGCCATAAAAATGTTACCTGACTTCTATCACACCTTTGTCTTTTCAAAATACCCTATTAGGTATTGACAAATCTGAAAATGAAATTGTACAATTCCACTCCTACGAGGTGCCTGAAAATTCCAGAAAGAGGCTGAAGTATTAAGGAAATGGAAATGGGAATGGTTACAAGAACCTGGGAGGGAACAATTTGAAAGACTGATATTAAATTTCAGTTATACAAGTTGAATAGGTCTAGGCATCAACTAGACAATGGCCATGTCTATAGCCTTTACAATTTTGTTAACCGAATGGATATTATAGTAATTGTTCTTTTTTGCCAGTCCTGGGGCTTGAACTCAAGGCCAGGGCACTGTTCCTGAGCTTCTTTGGCTCAAGGCTGGCACTCTATCACTTGAATCACAGTGCCACTCCTGGAGTTTCCTGTTTTATATGGTGCTGAGGAATGGAACTCAGGGCTTCATGCATGCTAGGCAAGCACTCTACCACTAAGCCACATTCTCAGCCCCCATGAACTCTTTTTGCTCAAAGCTAGTGATCTACCACTTTGAGCCACAGCTCCACTTCTGGTTTTCTGCTGGTTAATTGGAAAGTCTCACAGACTTTCCTATCTAGGCTGGCTTTGAACTGTGATCTCTGCATCTCAGCATCCCAAGTAGCTAGAATTACAGGCGTGAGCCACCTCTCTGAGGTTTGCCTCTCTTTTTTTTTTGGCCAGTCCTGGGCCTTGGACTCAGGGCCTGAGCACTGTCCCTGGCTTCTTCCCGCTCAAGGCTAGCACTCTGCCACTTGAGCCACAGCGCCGCTTCTGGCCGTTTTCTGTATATGTGGTGCTGGGGAATCGAACCTAGGGCCTCGTGTATCCGAGGCAGGCACTCTTGCCACTAGGCTATATCCCCAGGCCCAGGTTTGCCTCTCTTGAACTCAGGGCCTGGGCACTGTCCCTGAGCTTCTTTTGCTCAAGGCTAGTGTTCTACCATTTGAGCCACAGTGCCATTTTCCACCTTGTCTGAGTTGTTTGTGGCGATATGTCCCATAGACTTTCCTGCCAAGACTGGCTTTGAACCATTGCAGGGAGCCAAAACAGCTGTTGGGATGTAACTTAAAGAAACTACAAGGACATCTGGGTCTGGCTGTCATGTTGTAACATAAAGAAACTCTAAAACTTAACTGATAAGAACACTTGATGCTTTTACAACTTTGCCTGTTAAGCCTAACATCTTGTCTAGCTTTAATTAACAACCTTGTGAACTTACCCAGTCCCTGTCCTGAGAAAGAGCAACCCACGGTTCTGTAACCTAGCAACCTAATGACCCTGTCTATGTGAGTTACCCTTTGCTGATTACTGTATACGCTGCCGTGCAAAAATAAAGTTTGAGACCTTGATCAGAATCCTGTCTTTGTCTCCCTCCTTCTGTCAGGTTTGTCTCTCATTCAGGTCAATTCCCCTTCGGACTCCTGTTGACAAAACCCCTCTGCCCGGGCAAACCATGACTCTCAGTTCTCAGCCCTGAGTAGCTAGGATAACAGACTGAGCCACCACTGCCTACCTCTACTTATCCATTTTTTCTTTTATTCCTCTCATTCCTTCTTTCCTCCTCTCTTCTTTCTTCTTTCCCTCTCTTCACCTTCTCCTTATGTCCTTCCTTTCCTTCTTTCTTCTTTACCTCTCTTCTTCCCTCCTTCCTCTATTCCTTCTGCTCCTCCTTATCTGCCTGTCTGTCATCTGTCTGTACCTCTTTTTCATCTCAGTAATTTGGTCAGAGTCAACTGCCTGAGATGAAGCTACTGGTCTGGGAATAATATTTGCTATTTTCTTTTTTAGAGAAATGTAAGATGGCTTTATAAAAGTTGCATTCCTACAAAATTATTTTTAAGAATAAACCAAGCCAGGCACCAGTGGCTCATGCTTATAGTACAAACAACTCAGGTGGTTGAGATCTAAGGATTGTGGTTCAAAGACAGCCTAGGCAGGAAAGTCCAGAGACACTTCTCTCCAATCAACCACCAGAAAACTGGAAGTGATGTTGTAGCTCAAGTGGTAGAGTGCTCGCCTTGAGCTAAGAGCTCAGCCACAGTGCCCAGGCCCAGAGTTCAAGCCCTATGATCAATCAAAAAGTAATAATAATAAATAAAATAAACCAAGAACCCCTCAACACTGGCCAAAACAAATTATTATCATTTTTTATTGAAGTATCTTTTCACCGGCAAGTGCCAGCGTGAAAATAAGCAAAGTGGTTGGACTTCTCAGGTCCTGGCCGCGTGTTTGCAAACTGAAGTACTGCAAACTGAAAATTAACTTTCAGCTATACAGACTTACCATAAGCTGTATAGTGTTTAGTACCCAAATGTAAGCAACAAAATAATACATAAACTTCTCAGCTGTGCTCTAAGGGTCGGGTGGCTATACCCGTATTCCTGAGCAAGCCCAAAACTACCTAAAATAAGGAGTCACCTCACTTTGGAGTGAGCTGCAAAAATAACATTAACCTTAGCCTGGGTAGCAAGGAAAGAAGGCAAAAAGAAAATTATAACAATATTCAGTCTAGCTTTCTTTTCTTGAGGCGAAGGCGAAGCGGCTGAGTCGGGTGCTTGGAGACTTCCCATGTTCCACCATGGTAGTCGTTGTGCAGAGCAAAGGGGTCAGCTGGCCTGGCGTGGAAGCAATGAACCCAAGTGGCGATGCCGTCTAGGGTTCCTTCCACCGTGGTTCTAAGGATTTCAGTCCCCTGCTCTGAATAAATGGGGGGTAGGGACAGAAGCAGAATCATATAATGCCTTAAGTTGGGGTCACATTCTTGTGCATGAGCTGCAAATAATCGAGTTTACACAAAAATTCAGCAGCATCCAAATCAGCAAGCAATTCAGTCTGAAGGGTAGGGATAATGGGCGGGGGGTACCCGTACATTATTTCAAAAGGAGTAAAGCCAAGCTGATAGGGAGAATTTCTTACTCTAAGCAGAGCAAAAGGAAGGAGTGACACCCAGTCAGCGCCAGTATCTAAGGCCAGTTTAGTTAAGGTCTCTTTTAGAGTCCGATTCATTTTCTCTACCTGTCCTGAACTCTGGGGTCTATAAGCACAATGCAATTTCCAATCCGTCCCCAGTGCTGCGGCTATTCCCTGACTTACTTTTGAGATGAAGCCTGTCTGTTGTCTGACCCAATGGTGGATGGGAAGCCATACCTGGGTAGGATTTCTTCCAGGATCTTCTTAGCCACTACATTCGCAGTCTCATGCTTTGTTGGATAGGCTTCAACCCATCCTGAAAATGTGTCTACAAAAACTAGCAAATATTTGTAATTTCTGTGAAACCTACTTCCCAATACACGCCTGGCCTATTCCCACAGAGGCGAGCTCCTTTAGTAATCTGTTGATTGGGGGCATTGGCAAGCTGACAGGCATTGCAATTTTTAACAATATCTTCAATAAGTTGATCTGGTTGTCTAATTTTCACTTTGGAGTGTCGGAGCAAGTCCTGCATATTTCAGGTTCCCATGTGAGAAACTCAGTGGATTCTCTTATGGATCCCCTTACCCAGCCCTTGTGGCAGGATAAGTTTCCCTTCACAAGTTTTCCACCAGTCATTGTTTCCTTCTCTGAGCAAGGGTTTTGTGGGCCATGGGAATTTTCTTTATCCACTCCAAGCCTTCTTGGGAATACTGGGGCACAGGAGGCAAAGCTCATGGCCCTGGGTCTACTAAAGTCTGTTCCCAGGAACTCTGACTTGTCTGGCTGATTTAGGCACGGGGATTTTCAGCACAGTCTATGTGCATCTGACAGCCAGTGCTTGCTCTCCTGACTGTCTGGGAAACTAATCTCTGATGACCTAAAAAGTTACCTTTGCAGGCCTTTAACAGATCTCAATAAGGACACAATCTCAGGTCTACAAGCTTTCTTTCCTAAACAGATGTATCAGCTTAAAATTCTCACTGCCAGTCAGAGCTTTGAGTAAATGCGGAGGGTTGAGATTTTAATCTATCCTCTCATTTGACAAACTTACCCTGACTAACCACTATCACAGATGACTGGAAAGTTCCTGCCCAGGAGACAGACATGGGCATTGGAAAGGCATGCTTATGAACTATTCTTCTAGGACTTCCCGGCTTTGGATAACTTTTGAAAGGCCAAACAGAAGTGACTCTAGGATCTGACAACATCTCTGCCATCCAAGCAGTGGCTTACTGCCTCTGGATGCTCCATCACTTTTGTCCCAGGGGGAATGACTTTCCACGGGACTTGGACTCAGGTCCTGAGCTCTGTCCCACAGCTCTCCAGCTCAAGACTAGCGCCCTACCACTTTGAGCTCCACACAACTCCGTTCCCAGCACTCTGCTGGCTGTTTAGAGACAAGTCTCTCACTGGGACCTTTCTTTGCCTGGGCTGGCTTCGAACCACAGATTCAGATCAATGAGTCTTATAAGGGGCCACTTTACTCCAATTATAAGCAACAAGGTGGTCCACACAGAAGTAGTTTTTAAGCATGCTCTCTTACCTGGAACTTATTAAGGGTCAGTATTAGATCTTGACAAACTTGTAGGAACTACCTGTGCTTCTCTGTGGGACTGCTGGAAACTGTTACAAAAAACCTATAAAGAAGCTGGAATGGCAATTAAACATTTTGGTAGCCATAATTCTCCTTTTCTCACTTTGCAACAATTATTTAGGACAATTTTACTTCCAAATTTCTTATCTAGAAATGTATTCTTGATTTTTTCTTCAGTCCCAGTTACTGCATGGCATGAAGACCTTTGAACTCAAATGACAATTTTTCCTTAATGCAAGAATTACAATTAGAAATACTTATCCATTCAGCTTTCCAATATATTAGTGAGAAACATTGGCCCATTTTGCCATTTCTTCCTACATACATAGAGTTAATGAGAGTTTACTTCTATCCCCATTAGTTTAGTATATATATATATATATATATATATATATATATATCCTTTTAAATCCAAATTTCAGACACTTAGCTCTGATTTTTTTTTTAAATTTTAATTAAAGAACCTTGAGAATTCCTTTAAAGCATTTGGTAATGCCCAAACTTGATGATCCTTTGACTTTAAACTTAAACTTAGTTTTGCATCATACTGCAGTCTTGAACATGTTCACACTCACACATGCACACACACATACATTTTCAAAAGATCGTAAAGCACACAGAATAAGCATCGGCCATACATTTTAAGACAAAAACCTTTGACAAATGATTTTAGCATTCTCCAGCCTCATTTTCCAGGGCTTGATAGTTTTAGTAAAACATTTTTAGTCTTAGTAAAACATTTTAGTGCACCAAACAATTTTCTGCTTAAGAAAGCTGGGTGGGGGTCCCCCTAGAGTTCTTTTTTGCGGACACTCTCACTGATTGACTGATTGTGGGCTGTCACCTGTACATCTTTCCAGTGAGCTAAAGTCAAGTCCAGGGGAGAGGAAAGAACGTTCCCCATCATCCGTTTGTCAGTCAGGCACAGCGCAAGAAAAAAAACACACAAAAATAATCATAGGCACAAAGACCAGACAACACTTACAGACAGACTTAGGGAGTCATAGCTTACAGGTTCGACTGTGTCTCTCCTGCCCCTGTGAGGGGGCAGACCACACAATCTCACTGTCTCTCCTGCCCCTGTGAGGGGGCAGACCACACAGTCTAACTGAGTCTCTCCTGCCCTTGTGAGGGGGCAAACCACACAGTCTTGAGGCTCTCTCTCTCCCGTTCCTATGTAGGAGCAGACCAGAGAACCCCAAATATAGAGGGGACTAGACGGGCTCCCGTTAGAAGGGTCTCCCGGTCCAGTCCTTCAGGTTCAGGGTGGTAGTGGGAAGCCTGAGCCCCCTGTAGAGAGCTTGAGGTGTCCCCCAAGTCCCCCAGGACTGCCCATATGAGCGTGTCCACTCCGGCTGGTCCTTCACTACCTACAGGTTCAGATTCAAGCGGCTGGCCTAAACAGAAAACAAAACTACAAATCACACAGACACAGACACACAGAATGAACAGCCCTATTTTCTTATCTTCGAAGTCTGGGGTCTTGGGGGTCTATGGGGCATCCCGGACGAGCCCCCAAATGTTGTGCCAAGTCGCAAAACGACCACCAAGAAGGCCACCGAGACTCAGACATTCTGAAATGCAAAAGCAAGGCAAGGCTTTCTTTAAGCGAGCTGCAACTCGGGCCTCGTCCTACCCACCGACACAGCAGAGGTTAGGAGGGAGCCTCAAGCTATGATTACACAGGGCTTATGAAGGCAAAGAACAAGGTTACAACAATCAGGTGTTCAAGCAAGCAAGATTAGGACACAGGTACAAATCTGATTGGCTCAGGGTTTGATTCTAAAATGGGGTTCACGTGGCAAAATGGGGCTCATGTGGCAAAATGGGGCCTGACTTCAAAGTCTGGCACTTCAACCCAGGTAACTGGGTGGAGACTTAATGAGGTGGGTGGCATATATATGGAGCCTCAGGGAGAGGACCTAACAATATATACTGCAGATTTTCTCATGTTCCCCTTGATTTTACCGCTAGCTTTTCCCTTGACTTTACTTTGTTGACCTGGTTTGTTAGTAAGCATGAGAACCAGAGCCGATGGGCTTCTCAGCCGACATCCTTACATCCATGCACGCTGGTGACAAGCTTTCCTGGGTTTCAGTGGGCGACACCAGTGTGGATGGGAGATTCACCAGATGGCACTGCCTTCTGCAGCAAGCACTTCCCACGCCAAGACCAGAGCAGAGGGGCCTCTGCATCCCAGCCCCGATGGCACCCAGTACCTGCACAGCGAGCGCCCCCCCCTTGATCACCTTCGCTGTGATGATCCCCGTTTCCCTGGGGTCAGAAGCAGGAACACAGCTAAGAGGAGGAGGGAAGTCTTCATGGCAAGAGATGTGGGCACGGGGTGTCCACACCACAGTCCTGGGGAGAGGCCAGCGACACTTCCTCCAGACGAATGATCTTGTGTTTGTAACGTTAACGACATCTTGATCAGTGAGGCTTGTCAGATTTGGTGAGTGTGTTTCCAAGCTCTGCCACGCAAAGCCGAGAATCCTCAATGGGCGCCAACCGGCAATTTAATTTTCTGACTCTGGAAATCTGCCAAGAAGGAAGAGGGGCACAGGGTACAGCATGGGGTAGAGACCCATGTCTGGGTGTGTATGTACTCTGCGAGGAACACTAAACCAATAAGTAAACATCTTGCTGTGATAGTTTGGGGCCATCTGGACTATGCTTCTGGTGGGGCCGTGTGTAGTTCGTGTAATTACAAACTAGGCAGTCCTTCTGAGAAGGCTGAGTGCCTCGTAGCCCGATGGACTCAGAATTCCAGTCCAACATTTTTTTAAGTTTTATTGCTATTATAAAGAGGTTACCATTACGTAAGTCAGGTAGACAGTGCATTTCTTTTGGGACAATGTCACCCCATCCTTGCTCTCTCCCTGTGTTTCCTTCCCATCCCCACCCACAAGCTGTACACTTCATTTTCAACATAGTGTCCAGTGAGGACCACTGCTGCATTTGTCCACACTTTATTCCTCCATTTCTGTGGCCCCTCCTTCCCCTCCTAAAGACAAGTAAATGAACCAACAGAACAAAAAGCAAAGAAAACAAAAACAGCAAAAAGGAAAACAAAAACTCTTGTTTTCATTGCCTGGAGTTCATTTTGATCCATATATTATTTTGTATGATCAGAGGCATGTGCAGTTGTTTCTTTCTATTCCTCCCCTACAACCACATTGGATCCTTGTGAGCATATTGTTCATATGCCATTTTCTTGCATTGGTAATCTTTCCTAAAATCTGCTGTGCTCTGAATTTTAGGATGTGAGGCCAGACTTGAGTATTCCCAGGCATTTCCAGGAGGTGAGTTCCATTGGTTAAATGTATGTTCTTCTTGGGAACTCTGCCCACGCTATGTATGTCTGATGAGGCAAAGAAGGAAAGCAGTAGTGGAAACAAAATGGACTGAAACACAGCCCACTAATGCCTGTCTGTCCTCTCTTCCCCTCGCTGACAGAATCGTATTTGGATTTTTCCAATTACATAGAAATATCTTTATCATGGGAACATAATCCTGGCCATCGGGACTGGACTCCATTGGCTTTCCCCATTCGATTATTGCCGAGAGCTTCAGGCTCCCTCTGTGCCAGCTAATCAGAGTGGCCACAGGACACGTGAGCATAACTGATTCTCACAACCTCAATCTGATGTGGCCCATGGGGTCTGCTTGCCTCTGGTTCACACAGAATCCTCTGAAGGCGTGAAGATACTTCATGGAGAACTCATTATTACAGAAAAATGATTCATAATGAGTAGCTACAGCCTCCCCCATGCACCTTGCTTTTGTGCCAGTCTTGGGGTTTGAACTCTGCGCCTGAATGCTGTCCCGGGCTCCTTTATTTGTTCAAGGATAGCACTCTACCACTGGAGCCACAGCTCCACTTCTGGCTTTTTCTGTGATTAATTGGAGATAAGAGTCTCACATACTTCTTTCCCCTGGTTGGTTCTCAGATCTCAGCCTCCGGAGTAGCTAGGATTACAGGCATCAGCCACAAACTTTACTTTGTGGATATCTGTTTTACAGGAGGAGAGCACTTTGTAGACAGAATGGAAGCAAATATTCTCGGATAACTGCAAATCTTCTTGGAAATATTACAAGTACTCCTAATATATTTCCACCAATGTTCCAGGTACTCTTGTATCTGTATGTGCACCTTGTCATTTAACCTTCAAAACACCCTTATAGGTAGGTGCTATTATAACCTGAATGTCATATGTCACTTGTTTTGACCAGTAAACAAATTTAAAAATGTAGAAGAGTATTTATAGAATGTCCTTGGGACAAATAAGCAAGTTCAGACAAACAATTTACTGAGAATGTGCTTATTACTAGGTCTAAACAGGAATTGAGTCTAAAATTCTTAATGACATATCGAAGAATCTCCTCAATTTTACTTTATTTGTTTTGTTTTTGTTACCAGGTGTCGGGCTTGGACTCAGGGCCTGAGCACTGTCCCTGGCTTCTTTTTGCTCAAGGCTAGCACTCTACTTCTTGAGCCACAGCACCACTTCTGGCTTTTTTTTTCCTATATATGTGGTACTGAGGAATCGAACCCAGGGCTTCATGTATATGAGCCGAGCTCTTTACCACTAGGCCATATTCCCAGGCCCTCTTCTCAATGTTACATGATATCCCTTTTATTTTGTTCTAGCAAGCATCCCATCATGTCTAGTAGGTATTTTTGTAGTCCTGTAGTTTTTCTACCTGACACATAGTCTTTTGGCCTATGCAAGAATGAAATAGAGAGCAGAAAATGGTACTATTCTTGCTTATAATTCTACCCAAATGCATACTGCAAAGACAAGGCAATAATAAAAACAAAAACAAAAACTCTGACTCAGGGGCTGCAGGCTGGCGGTGTCACCCGGGCAGGCACCTGGCCTGGTCGGGCCTCCAAAGCCCGCTCTCCCGCTCCACGCAGCGTCCCGCCTGATCTCGTCGTTAGAGGAGGTGCATGGTGCAGGCACGGATGTGAGGGCGTAGCGTCAGCGAAACCAGCTCAGCCTATGCAGCCTGCGCCTAGCGGCTCGGGGGACTGGTGTGGGGAGCGCCGGAGGCCGAGGTGCCAGCCCGCGGGAGGCCCAAGGCAGCGGAAAGGCAGGAGCCACATCGCCCACCTCTGCGAGGCCCCTGGGGCCCGCGCGCTGGGGCACTGGAAGGCGCCAGCAACACGGAGGAGCTGTGCCTGGGCGGGCGGAGCCCGTGGTGCGGTGAGGCATTTTATTACCATCTGTGGAACTTTTTTGTAATTCATTTTTCCTCACTGAAGTATTAAGGATTATACCAGGTTGAAAAGATATGAATGAGTATCCTAAAAAAGAAAAAGGAAGACTTTACACCCTTCTCCTTATTCAGATTCCTCTGGAGTAAGCAGAGTTGCAGATGGATTCAATGGAATTTTTTCTGATCATTGTTACAGCATCTGCTCCATGAGACAGCCAGACTTAAAATATTTTCACAACAAAGATGACGATTCACATACTGAGACATCAAATGACTTGCCAATATTTGCAGATGGAATCAAGGCCAGAAACAGATTTCAGAACTACCTGGTTCCTGGTCCTATGCTTAGAATCCTAGACCACACAGCCTTTCCTGCAGAAAAATCTGATATAGAAATTTGTGATGAAGAATGTGACTCACCTGAATCATTCCACCAGCAAACCCAAGAGGAGAGTCCTGTTGTAGAAGTTCACTCTACAGAAGAGGTTCCTGTTGCTGTAGAAGTGCATGCAATATCTGAGGATTATGACATAGAGACAGAAAACAATTCCTCTGAAAGCCTCCCAGATCAAATTGATGAAGAACCACCGGCAAAACTCTGTAAAGTTATTGACAAAAGCCAGGCTTTGAATGTGACTGCCCAGCAGAAATGGCCTTTAATAAGAGCTAATAGCAGTGGTCTCTATAAATGTGAACTTTGTGATTTCAACAGTAAATATTTTTCTGATTTAAAACAGCATCTGATCCTGAAGCATAAACGTACTGATTCAAATGTATTTCGAATATGCAAGGAAAGTTTCTCTATGAACATACTTCTGATCAAGTATGCCAAACGACACGAGGATCCCTATATTTGTAAATACTGTGACTATAAGACGGTGATTTTTGAGAACCTCAGCCAGCACATTGCAGACATCTACTTTAGTGATCACCTGTACTGGTGTGAGCAGTGTGACGTGCAGTTCTCCTCAAGCAGTGAGCTCTACATGCACTTCCAGGAACACAGCTGTGATGAACAGTACTTGTGTCAGTTCTGTGAACATGAAACTAATGATCCAGAAGACTTGCATAGCCGTATGGTAAATGAACGTGCATGTAAATTAATAGAACTAAGTGATAAGTGTAACAGTGGAGAACATGGACAGTACAGCCTTTTAAGCAAAATTACCTTTGTCAAATGTAAAAACTTCTTTTCTTCACACAAATGTTAACAGGCATGTTGCTATTGAGCATATTAAAACATATCCTCATGTTTGTGATGACTGTGGCAAAGGATTTTCAAGTATGCTAGAATACTGCAAGCATTTAAATTCACATTTATCTGAAGGGATTTATTTATGTCAATACTGTGAATATTCAACAGGACAAATTGAAGATCTTAAAATTCATCTAGATTTCAAGCATTCAGCTGAGTTCCTGCATAAATGTAGTGACTGCTTGACAAGATTTGGAAATGAAAGGGAATTAATCAGTCACCTTCCAGTCCATGAGACAACTTGACTGTTCACTTTACATAATGTTTAAAATGATAAATTCAAGATTTTTTAATGTTATGATGAATTACTTTAAACACAATTTAAGATATTTACCTTCAAGTAAGTTTTTAAAATTTTTCTTGGAATTGCTAAATTTTCAGTATATAATGATTCCTTAATTGTGGTGTTTTCAGTTACACAGTAATTCATAGTTGTCCTTCCTTTTGGTGACATACCCAGTTTCTTCACATGTGCTCAAATTTCATGAATTGAAAAGAAACAAATGTACTGAAGAAATGACTGTTTGCTTTCCTTAACCATAGAAGGTGTTGTTACCCTTCCCTTTTTTAAAAACTCAAGCATAGCTTTTTGTGTATGATGTCATTAAATGATTGCATTACCAAAAATAAAAACCAAACTCTAGACTACTATGATATTATCATGCATGTATATAACATTGTTTGATCAAATTCAACCCTATTATTAATTTCTCTCCTCACCACCCTTTTAAGACAATGTAATAATTTAATAGGTTTTGTTATTCTAGTTTCATACATGTGTATGAAGTACTTTGTACAATCAACATACGCTAATCCACAACAGAGGAGAAATATCTGGATTGGTTCTTGAACCTACTTGCACATCCAAGCCCTCTACATTCTTTTGGATTTGCACACTTTCCCCCTCCCCAACTGACTGCCCGCAAAGGTATCTCAGCCACTTCTTCTTGGCCCAGGTGAGTTCGCTGTGTGTGAGACTTAGAGACTCGGTCGGGGTAAATGAAGGAAGCCGTTCATGGAGGATGAGACAGTGTCTGGAAATTGAAAGTAGAACATTTTCGGTTGCCAACAGAGGATCTGATTTATCGGGCTGTCCCTCTTCTGGCCCAAGAGCTGGGGGTGGACAGATCTTGAAGGAAGAACAAGAGAAGAAAAGAGATCTGCTTTCCAGATCACACGTGGAGTTTCTGAATCAACCTCATTTCATTCTCTGCTTCTGTTTGTTTCTTTGTCCACTTTTGGTTTTGTGATATCTCTTCAAAAATCAAGACATGAGTAAATACCTAATGATAATTGAGTCAGAGACTTCTGTATGTTTATAGAGCATTTTATAATTTATTCTTTTGTTATCCTTTTCTCGTATGTCTCAAGGTGTACTATGAGAGTAGGTATTATTATCTCCATTTCTATTGAAAGACATTGAGACCGAGGAGGTTGCTTTTCACTTAGAACTATAGTGGGCAGCCAAAGAATGATGTGCACACTACTGTCATTTTCTCTGTATCTATCTACATGTACCATTTCTTATAGAATGAAGATAGACACAGAAGTGGCATCACCTCTATGTCACTGCACTTAAAAATGTTACAGGGGTGCTGGGGATATGGCCTAGCAGCAAAGAGTGCTGGTCTCATATACATGAGGCCTTGGGTTCAATTCCCCAGCACCACATATACAGAAAACAGCCAGAAGTGGTGCTGTGGCTCAAGTGGCAGAGTGCTAGCCTTGAGCAAAAGGAAGCCAGGGACAGTGCTCAGGCCCTGAGTCCAAGATCCAGGACTGGCAAAAAAATAAATAAAATGTTACAGGACACAGAAAATTTCTTTAATACACGTGATTTCTCTTACAGTAATATATGGCCATTTATTGATTCCAGTATTTATAGTATGTCTAACGAACAACCCCATGCACTCTGTTAATATCTGTGACACTGATTTTACATTTCTCCTCTTCCTTTTAAAGAAAATGGCTAGGTAGCAATTTAAAATACTTGTCACTGAATGTAAAAAAAGGATGTGTTAACTTTGCTACTTGAAGGAATGTTTTGTCACATCTCAAAATAAAGGTCAACATGGTCAGTCAGAGAACTCAAACTTGATCTCTCGGTTTTAACATCATTTATCTTTTATGTGTCCCAATTTGTTTATTTTGTTTTTTGGGGGACAGGGTCATGAGACTTGAACTCTGGGCCTGCACACTGTCCCTGAGCTCTTTAGCTCAAGGCTAGTGCTCTACCACTTGAACCACAGTGCCACTTCTGGGTTTTTGTTTTTTTTGGTGGTTAATTGGAGAAAAGTCTCAGACTTTCCTTCCCAGGCTGGCTTTGAACTGTGATCCTCAGATCTCACCTTGGATGATAGGTGTCAGCCACCAGTGCCCAGCCCAATTCATCTCTTCTACTTCACTTTGGAAAACAATTTTTTCTCAGGTAGGATTGTATCTTAATCTGTTTGGGGAAGTAAAACAAAAAGCATAAACTACCATTTTATTTACCCTAGTTTTGTATGCAGGGAAGTTCACAGTCAAGGCACCGCAGATCTGGTGTCCAGTGGAGATTTCACCGTGCATCATGGAGACATGGTCCTGTTTCTTGTGTCCTGACATGGTAGCCTTGTTATTCCACTTTCTACAAGTAATTTTCCATGCTTCTCCAGTTCAGGATGTGGTTAAAAGAGAGAAAGGACGGACTCAGGGTATGTCCCCCGGGGGCCCATCATTGCCCGCAGGAGTCAACTCTGGCCAAAACTGCCACTTACAAGCACATCTCCTCCCTTCTTGCGATTCCAGCCATGACTGTTGACAGGAATTTCTCAGGGCTCTCGATTTTCATCTTCAGTTTTTCGTCGGCCGTTTAGATTATTCTTGTGGAACTAATGTGGGAACTCTTCACTCCTGGTCTCTGATTCAACTTTTAAGTTGAATCTATTATCTTATAGGCGGTCAACTGCTTTTCAAGACATATCTAAAATATAACTCTCATGCAACCTAGACTATTTCTTTCATTTATGTACCTCAATGAAGTGAGAACCTGGTCTTAGATGTTCATAGCTGTGATATTACCTGCTTCTGGATGTTTGTCCTGCCCAGGTCTCCACATAAAGTATAATGCTGCTGGCTGAGGAGCATCATGAAGCTGAGATAGCTTCTACTCATTCTAACTATTACACTGCTTGTTTTTTTTTTTTTTTTAATTATACATGTTAAAGATTATTTAATAGGCATCTCCTGTATGTATCTTGGAGTCGTTAAGACATGAAGGTCATGGTTGTGTTGTGGTACTGTCTGACCTCCTGCCACATCTTGAGTCAGAGGGTTACAGATGGAGCAGTTCCTCTGTGGATGCTTATCTCATCACACACTGGCCCTCCCTAACTCTCTCTTTCCTCCCTCTTCTCCTTCTAAGTCTTTCCCATCTAATGCCCTCTTCTTTCCTATGAAGCTCCCAGAGATACTCAGTTTTATGTACACACACACACACACACACACACACACACACACACACGAAAAAATATACTAATTTCTCATTACTTGAAAATCCATCTCCTTTGGTTTCAACATTGTGTAAAGGCATTTCGAGATTACTTATAAAATTTAAGACATCTACCCTAAATTCACCATTTATCCCAAAGAATAAAATTCAGGATAGGGGAAAGCCACTTGCACAACCATGTTCATTGCTGCACTATTCACCATAGGGTGAAAGGTATCAAAACAGCCAACATGCCCTTCAGGGGATGAATGGATCAAGAAAGCATGGTCTCCAGTGAGGTAGATCACACCTGTAATCACAGTTGTTCAGGAGGCAAAGATCTGAGGATCACGGTTCAGAGCCAGCCCAAGTAGAAATGTCTGTGAGACTCTTATGAGGAAGTTAGATCCAACTGATAAATACTTGTGTAAACATATGCAAGGTCATATGCACATGGACACCACCCTATGAACTGAAGTATGGTGTATAAAGGGGAGAAGTCAAATGGCATAACACTTGTGAACAACTAACTTATATTCTAACCAAATCAATACCAGGAAGCTGGTTCTTCAGGTACGTGCATGGGGAGGCCAAGGGGGGGGGGGGTAAACAAATGAAAAGAAGAAGCAGGGAGAATTCAGCCATGATATTCAATGCATACCCTACAAAACTAGGAAAACTGAATGGAGGGGTGTGGTTGGGCCAGATAGGGGACAATGAAGAGAAGAAGGGTGATATCAATCAAGATACAATGTACTCATGAACTAACATATTGACTTGTAAGCCCTTTGTACAAGTACTTGAAGATAATAAACTTCTAATTAAAAAGCAACAATAATGACAACAAAAGAAAATGAATGGGAACAAAATGTCTTTTGAAATGTGTGCTGTGATTGTGATTTGGCTTTTTCTTTCCAAGAGGGAAGTGCAGGAAATGCTTTTGTGCCGAGTTTTAGGAAATGGCTTTCCAGAAGGCTTCTTGGAAAATTCAACATACAGTGTTTATGTCCAACTCACCCACAAAAATATCCACAGGAGAATGCTATTGCTGGAATCTCCCTGATCATAAGTAAAGGAACCTCCAATTAGATGCTTGAAATATAGGAAAATGTTGGCTTATAATGTGATCCATAAAATATCTTAGCTTTGCACCAACTTTGATAATGATTTTCCTTCAGTGACAGAACTGGTTGTGAGTTTCTAGAGACAGCTTTCAACAGTAAATCAAGTAGCAACTCCTGTTGAAAAGCACGGGTATGAGAAATAAATGGGGGAAAAATTATAGGAGGCAAATTGCTTGTCTCTATGGAGTTCAGTATTTATTTGAGAAAATTCATCTTTACATATTGCAATATTTAAGTAATTTTGCTAGGCACTAGTTAACAATTACCGAATGAAACTCTAAGGGGTGTAAGCTATGTGTAAAATCTGGAGGTAGAAAGAAAAGGGCTATATGGGAGCAATGGCTGTTGAAATGGACTTTCAGCAAAAAAACTAGGAGAAGTCTAGGCAGAGACAGAGAATAGCGTATTCCAGGATGGAAGGCAGTGTTCTTCTCAGCCTTGCACTCTCATAAACGCTACTTATTTAACCTCTTCCCTGCTAGCCCAAAAACTATTCAACTCTTTGCCTCTAATTGCTTCAAGTTAATTATCCTGTAATTTCTGCTGGTGAGAGAAAAATAGATTCTAAGAGAAAACCCATTCAGTAACTTTTAAAGGTATGAATATGTAAAACAATACACCAATTCTGTAATGCAGCATAAATTTCATAGAAGATACAAAGCATAATAAAGAAAAGCCACAGAAATGAGACTTTGGTTCTACCTAAGAGTTGCAGAAAGTTGTCCTGAGTAGTGGTATTCACAGTGACCTTTTGAAAGCAAGGAAAAAGCACTAAAGAACATCCAGAGATGGGTGTCTGCATACTTGAAGCCCTCACTTATAACATCAGGGACTAAATATCTGTCTATAGACTCTTTCCATAGATGGTAGACAGTGGATTAAGGTAAGAGGATGGCATTTGGGTCTGTCTTCTCCACCCGTTCCTTACAGGACTACAGATTATGTGGAGAAGTAGATGTTGAATCACATGCTTTCTTCAAAACTGAGCAACTGCATTTGATAGGAACCCAGTAAGAACCAACAGTGGACCACTCGTTATGGTTGCCAATGCCCTGATGATCCCAGAGGCTCAAACAGGGACTACATCTGATGATCGATAGCAGGGCAAACCACCTGGGTTGGAATCTTAATTCTTGTAGGGAACCTAGCTAGCAGCTAAGATCATCCTGACCTCTGGCTGTGCCAATGTCACCAGAATTTCAGGAGCCAAACTTGCAGCTAAATTCATTCTCACCTCTGGCTGTGCTGTTACCTCCAAGATATGCTAGATGCAAGGACATTTGTTCACAGCCACTATCCTTAATTGCTTTACTGTGTATGCACCTTGCTATGCCCACTGGAGTAGATTCCTATGTTAATCAACCTTATCCTGTGTTTACTGTAATCAAATGTTGCAAACTTCAAAGCCTCTTTGTGTTCTTGAATTTTAACAACCCTATGCTATTCCCTGGTTCCAAAACTGCATATTAGCTGGAAGTTAAGAATAAACTTGGCTGCAGTCTTGAGTTTCAATCTCGAGATGCAGACCTCCCATACCCCATCTTTGCCTCTTGTCTTTTTTCTCTTGTCTTTTTTCTTTTGTCTTGTATTTTTCCTTTTCTTTAATCCTCACCCCCCTCATTCAGGATTCCCTTTTTGCTGCTGGCTGCCTGGGCAGAAATTTTGATCCTCGCAAGCTGAACTTTGGCCTGCAATTTCCTCTCTAAATGGGAATGATAATATGACCATGGTGAAGACTAACAGAGCTGTTTGTTAGAATAAAGAAGAAAGAAACTAACGTGGCATGGTAGGGAAACTGAAGAGCGACTGAAATGGGGCTGAAATGTGAGAGTCAAAAGAAAACAGTGAGTTGCATGTGCTGTGTGAGGCACTCCTCACCGAGCCCTGCTGGGGCTCCATCTGGTGTCAGCCCTGCGGCCGCGAATGGCTGTTTGGTAGGGTGCTTGACAGGCTGGCTCAGAAGATGTAGGCCATGACTTTGCAGAACAGCATGGGGAAGACTAGCATGCATTTATCTTTGCTTTGTATATAAAACTCCACAAACATAGTGCAATGTGCATGATCTATCATTTATCTGCCTGTAATAGAAATTTCACAGAATTACATTTTTCTCTATATCAGACGCTAAATTTGGAATCCTTTTTGTCCATCGTGGGGCTTGAACTCTGGGCCTGGGTGCTGCCCCTGAGCTCTTCAGGTCAAGGCTAGTGCTCTCCCAACAGAGCCACAGACCCTCTTCATGCTTTTTCTGTTTTTTTTTTTTTTTTTTTTTTTTTTTGGTGTTTTTTTTTGCCAGTCCTGGGCCTTGAACTCAGGGCCTGAGCACTGTCCCTGGCTTCTTTTTGCTCAAGGCTAGCACTCTGCCACTTGAGTCACAGCGCCACTTCTGGCCATTTTCTGTATATGTGGTGCTGGGGAATCGAACCCAGGGCTTTAAGTATACGAGGCAAGTGCTCTTGCCACTAGGCCATATCCCTAGCCCTCTTCATGCTTTTTCTGAACAGTTTATTGGAGATAAGAGTCTCACAGACTTTCCTGCCTCGGCTGTCTTTGAACGGTGATCCTTAGATCTCAGCCTCCTGAGTAGCTAGGATTACAGGTGTGAACCACGAGCACCCGGCTTAGAAATAGATTTTGGAATAGATTGTTTATTCAAGTTAAAAAGTATGCAGCCAGTGTAATAGCAAGAATTATTCTATTAGTATAACATAACCCTAATTATACGTGTTTGCGTAAAAAATGCATGTTTCATTTTTTGAGAATGAAAAGGTTTTAATTTTTCCTAATTAACTAGTAATGATATTGCATTTATTTTAGTGGAGGTTAGAGCTCAGACCAATGTATTCAGGTAATACATACATTCCTGATCTTTTTATTTTTGGCCAGTCCTGGGGCTTGGACTCCGGGCCTGAGCACTGTCCCTGGCTTCTTTTTGCTCTAGGCTAGCACTCTGCCACTTGAGCCACAGCGCCACTTCTGGCCATTTTCTATATATTTGGTGCTGGGGAATTGAAGCCAGGGCCTCATGTATACAAGGCAAGCACTCTTGCCACTAGGCCATATCCCCAGCCCACATTCCTGATCTTTTGATGCCTATGTGAGAGTAATTCTCATGGGAGTCTGGTGATACAACTTTGCTTCCCTTTCTAGTAACTCATAACCAACCGCTTCCTTCACACAGCCAGGGAAGGAGCTTATAGAAGACTGCGCTGTATGAAAATGGACGGGCGCTGTGAAGCGGAATGCCTTACCTTCGATGTCAAGATCGGGGGCTGCAGATCTGAGCTGACACCCTTCTGCTGTAAGAAAAGTGTGTACTTCAAGACCTAGGCACTTGCTGCAAGAGGCAAACAGAAGATGCTCACAATGCTGGTGACATCCCAGGAGCAAAGCTCTCTGGATCTTCTCTTGCACCTCAGAAATTTGAGCTGCTTAATGTTATGGTGATCCAGATTTTAATGTTAGATGGAAATACTCTTCCTCAGCCACCAGCTTCTCCCAGATGCAAACAGTAATCAGATTTGTCTTTGTATCCCATCTCTCAGAGACATAGCCTATTCATTACTTCATTGAGTGATAACGTGAGAAAAATAGAGAAAAAGGAACAGGACAGAAAAGTTAGATGGATATTAGGGCACTGAGTTCTACACCTGGAACCCTGGCTTCAAACAGAGGTTTGCCTTCACAACAAACTTTTCTGCCAAGATTCTGATGTCTGTGATAGGAAGAGGTTGACCTACATAACTAATGGATTCCCTGCTATTCACTAACTTGTACTGCTCCAAAATTAACCCTGCTATGTCAATTAATCTCTTTCTCCCTCACACTCACAGCTAGGAAATACTTACAATATCTTCCATCTCCAGTATTTTCTATAATGTCAAGTTTCAGCAAGAAAGAGCGCCTATCAAAACTCAAGTTGGTTACATAATGAGTAACATGATGTGTTCACTCTGGTCACTTACAGTAAATATGTATCAATTTATGGCGTACTCAAGTAGCAGTGTGCCCCAAAGTCATAAAATTCAACCTCCTCACCACAGGTAATCTGAGGAAAAATGTCAGGCAGTTACTGTGTTAGTTATCCTCATAATCCGTCTTCAAGGTTTTAGTCTTACAATGTCAGAACATGTATAAACATGGTGTTTTTGTGTGTGTGTGTGTGTGTGTGTGTGTTTTTTTTTTGCCAGTCCTGGGCCTTGGACTCAGGGCCTGAGCACTGTCCCTGGCTTCTCTTTGCTCAAGGCTAGCACTCTGCCACTTGAGTCACAGTGCCACTTATGGCCATTTTATGTATATGTGGTGCTGCGGAATTGAACCCAGGGCTTCAAGTATAGGAGGCAAGCGCTCTTGCCACTATGCCATATCCCCAGCCCAGAACATGTATAAACATGGTGTTCTGGAAGCAGATAGAACAGAGGGCAGTCCTGCAGATGGCCCTCTTAGGAGCAAAGGCAAATATCTGCATGAGGAAATTGCTTCAACTTGTTAAGAAATGGACAACTACAAAACCCCTCTCATACTGCTATGATTCTTGCCTTATCGCGGCCATACCAAATTGGAACTTGTTCTTTGCTGTGACTTGCATAACCTTGGAGTCCAAGTTTTCAAACACAGCACATTGTGTTCCCCAGACAATTGTCATCACAAGAGACCTGCTTCTCCTGCAAGGGCAAGAGTTCTCAGCTCTGCTGGGAGGAATTGCTTACCCGCCCTGGTCGGTTAAACTGGCTTCCCAAAGACTCCTAAGGAAATCTGAAGAAAACAACTATGTGATGTTTTGAAATGTTTTAAAATAGCTCTTCAAAGATGACGTTAGCACTGGTCTGACTTTATGGCAATAAACTTGTCTTTCTTTTCGTGTGCTGAAGTCAGAGCCTAGGCACAGTCCCTTAGCTTTGTCACTCAAGGCTGAAACAGGGGTCCAGTTCTGGCTTGTTGCCAGTGAATTGGAGACAGGGCAGGAGCAAGGTACCCTCACCCCATGGAAAATTCCCGAGGGCTCCATCTGCTCAGGGGCCCCAGGCAGCCATGTTTTCTGTGATGACTTGGCATGTGACTTTTACACATAAAGAAATGTGCACACACTTACAGTGTAATTGTGTTAGCCCTTGGCAATGGGTGCCCTGAGCCATCTGTGCCTCCCTGGGATGCAATCAGCCTGGCCGGAGAGTGCCAGTCAACCCTATCGTGCCATGCCATGGAATTCCACTGGGCAGAGGAGACAAGATGAGGAATTTTAAGGGATTAGACAGAGAAATTACAACACTATTAATGATGCTTTAAGGAAACCTTTAGCCATTTTCTTCATTACTTAGTCTGTTGCCCTGTGTCTTATAGAGCTACATTTATCTGATTTAGGGAAGGGAAATAACAAAATGGTGAAAAAAGGACAGAGGGTGAACTAATGCAACAGCGATATGCACAAAATCCTATGTTTGAAATGAACTTTAAAATTTGGGGAGCAGGGAGTCAGAGAGGAGAGAAAGTGGGAGAAAAATGAGGGAAGAGAAAACAGTGTTCAATGAGAAATGTACTCATGGTGGCTGGAAATGTGGCTTAGTGGTAGAGTGCTTGTCTAGCGTCTATGAAGTCCTGGGCTCAATTCCTCAGTACCACATAAACAGAAAAAGCCAGAATCCGCGCTGTGGCTCAAGTGGTAGATTGCTAGCCTTGAGCTAAAGAACAACTAGAAGGAGATAAGTTTACATTGAAAATATGCTAACTGAAGCAAAGAATAGCTCAATGCTATTCTTTTCAAAGCACAGAGCCATGGGATTTCTGGTCAACTGATTGTCTTGCAGAGGGATTTTCCTAGGGCAGCTTTAACATCTGTGTTCCTCAAGCTGTAGATTAAAGGGTTCTTCATAGGAACCACAATGGTGTAAATCACAGAGAACTTCCCCTCATCCAGAGACCCAGGAATGGAAGGTTTGAGATACATAAATTCACAGAATCTGAAAAACAGAGATACAGCAGTTATGTGGAAGCTGCAGGTAGTAAAGGCTTTGGATCTACCCTCAGTAGATTTTATCTTGAGGATACTGAAAACAATGAACACATAAGAGATAATGATGATAGTACTGAACAAAATGATGTATTTGGTCCCTCCAATGAGAACCTCTATTTTGGTGGCATAGATGCTGGTACAGGAGAGCTTGAGCATTGCCATAACATCACAGAAAAAGTGATTGATGGCATAGCATCACAGAAGTCAGACTTAAGACAAATCCTGTTTCAAGCAGGGAATCAGTGAACCCCACGAAGTATGAAGAAAATACAAGATAGGAACACACTTTAAGGGACATGGCAGTGTTGTAGAGAAGTGAATGGCAGATGGCCACAGAGTAGTCATAAGCCATTGCTGTCAGCGTGTAGCATTCAGCAAGGACAAAGAAACCAAAAAAGTAGAGCTGGGCCACACATCCTGCATAAGAGATGGCATTCTTTTTCAGAACAAAGTTCATCAACATTTTAGGGATAATCAAAGTAGAATAGCAAAGATCTACAAGATACAAATTAAAGAGTAAAAAGCACATGGGTGTGTGAATTCAACGTAATTAAAATGATCAAAAGCATATTTCCCAAGGCAGTGACTAAATATATTACTAGGAACAGAATAAACAGGGGTATCTGCAAATCAGACTGGTCTATTAAACCCACCAGAATAAATTCAGACACAAGGGATTAATTTACAAGACCCATTCTCCTAGATCATTCTTCTGTAAGAGAATCTGTGGACACATAAACAAGTGAAATTAGAAGAGATTTAGATGTTCTTAGAAAATAGCACCCACAAATACTAGGTCCATTCTGTGAATATCTGGAACTCACTCACCCAGTGCATAAATCATGTCTTTAATTCTGTTTTCTAGAGTAACATCAAGCAACATAGCGTTTTCCTTATTATACTTTTAAACATAATATAATTTATACTATTGCCCACAGTCTACACAGCGAATCTTGGTGTTTTCATATGGTAGACGAGAGCATGGAGTTGGGGGGAGCTGACATTTTCTCTTATCATCTCCTCATTGCTTCAACCCTCTATTCAGTAGTCAAAGTAGAGACAGAAATCACAGCAACCATTTACTAAACACTGAGGTTGGCCATAATCTAGTGGTGGTGTATGTATAAAAGTTGCTTCTTTGTGATTCTTAGAAGGCTAATTAGGTCCCCCATGTCACAGTAAAATATGAAACTGTAGAAGAATGCAACTTGTGTCTGCAGAGAAAAGTCTGTTGTTTAAAACCCTGCACTTCTTGCATTTTCTGACTGTGAATTATCTCAATTTTTTTTCTCAGAAGACTCTTCTGCCTGGTTTACTTGAACATTACCATTGCATCAATTGTATTTCTAGTTCTTAGAATTTTTGCAAAAACATTTAAAAAATAGGACATGAAACAGAAACCAAAAATCATGACAATGATAAAAGAAACAAGAAAACAAACACTTAATGATTTCTCCTAGATGTGTTAGCTTCAAAAATATCATTCACCAAAGCAAAGTATAGATTGTTACCATAAACAGTGAGAGAGAAAAATCTGGTGATTTAATTTTTGCCAAGGCATAAGAGGGTTCAATTTTACACACAGTTATTTAATGCAACTAATAAACACCTCTTAACCATAATGACCAATATCACATTTTGTAATTGGAAATTGCGGAGGATCCATTTTAAGTTTATCTTCTTACTATATGTGCGCTTACATATTAAAAACACAGGAGTAGGCCTACAAGTGATGGACATATTCATTAGATATTGTATTAGATCATTTTGAACTATTATTTTGGGAAAAATGACAAGTTGTATGACATGTATATTATCTTTAATGTTAATTATATCTCAGGTTGGTAAATAGACAGATTACTTCCTAACAAATAAAAATTTAAAACTTACCCTCTTTGGAAGAGAAAACATTTTTCCTGCTTATAATGGTGATTTATCACTGTGGTCTTGGCTTCTAGGGCAGAACATGAATCTCAGGTTTTCTTCTTCAGATTCTAAGATGAGGCTGCCTGTACATAAGTATTCATCTATCTGTGCTGCTGGTCAGAATTTTTCATGAAAATGTGCAAATTTCTAAACAGATGTGGGAAACCAACAGATTTGCGGGAAAAAAAATATTTTCAAACTATGGGCCACTAGAATGTTCACATGAGTTTAAAGATTTAGTGAAATTTAGAAGATAACTCACATCTCAGTGAAAAAACTAGATCTACTAAGACCATAACGCTATTGCATTTACTGGGTAAAATATAATGTGTCTTTTGTGCACTAGGGAATCATTATTAGGCTGAAGTATTACATTCTCTTTAGGGATTGTACATCCTTTGTACTGGATCAATTATTGCATCTCCTTATCATTTTGGTCTCTTAAGGGACTTTTTTTTTTTTTTTTTAGCTCTTTTACTCTTTGTTTCCCTACCATTAATAGCAATGGTAACAACCAGATTCCCTGACTTATATTTTAAACATTTTCAACTTCACATAAACTTACTTCACATATTTTTTAACCTGAGACATGTCTGAAATCAATTTTATTGGTTTGCATCACTTCTAAAGTTTTATGTAACACTAAATGCATCCTGAATATTTTATCCAATCTGTAAATGTGATGAGTAAAGGTAGAAAATTTGCACGTCTTATTAAGAAAGAATGAGGGTTATGGACTTAGGGGATCTATTCTGTGTTTGAATATTTTCCTGCATTTCCTGACTCCAATGTTTTGGATATACAATGTAGAATCTCTGTGTCTCCTTATTTTTGTAAATAGGGGTGGTCAAAATAATATTTCATTCTTCAACTCAAATGTTGTTAAATAAAAAATTAAGAATGATGCTTCAAATAGTGTCCAATATATGGGAAATAGGCTAATATGAGTGAGGTACTCAAAGTGGAATGGAATATGGAGGGGTTAGAACCATTAATACACATTTTAGTCTAAAACAAGAAGGTAAAATACAATAGGAATGTTTTAGTTTGTGTGCCAAGACACAAAATAAACAAATCTAGTAGGGTGTAAAATAAGTGTACTGAGGGTCTGGGAATATGGCCTACTGACAAAGTGCTTGCCTCATGTACATAAAGCCCTGGATTCAATTTCTCAGCATGACATATATAGAAAAAGCCAGAAGTGGTGCCGTGGCTCTAGAGGTAGAGTGATAGTCTTGAGCAAAAAGAAGCCAAGGACAGTGCTCAGGACCTGAGTTCAAGCCCCAGGACTGGCAAAAAAAAAAAAAAAAAAAACTGTACTGAGAGAAAAATTATTTAATGCAACACCTAAAACTTCTCTATATGGGTTTCAGAGATTTTCCTACTAATATCCTTGAATATTTGGACTTCTAAAGGTGTAAAGAAGCTAGTATATCTCAAGGTCTTAGGGGTATATCTCAAAATTTGAGGAATTCATGCTAAGCATAATAAGCAAGACAATGGAAACTAAATAATGCTGCTCTATCTCTATGCTACTAATAAGCATTGAGTAATATACTGGGTGCCATGGTCAGTGCGAATGAAAACCCAGGTGCTGTATTCCAAAAGATAAAAAGATGTAATTGTGAAAAATTCTTAATCTTAGTATTTATAATAGAACATTTGTTAACAATAGTCAAAAATACTTCAATAGTTGACTGGAATTTGCCAGCAGGATACATTTTAAAAATAATCTTATACATACAGACATATCAAAAAAATAGAAGATATGTCTGTAGAGATGATTGAAATGTTAATTATCTTAATTGTTGGTTCATTTCAGAATGTATGATCCACATTACTAACATAAACACTATGATTTATCCTCATATATATGATTTTTTTGTCAAAGCTATATTAAATGTGCTGTTATCTTAAAAGTAAGACATTAAACTTGGCTTTGACATTGACTCCCCTTTAAAGAAAATAAAATCTAGGTTCTTGTTTGTCATGGAGATTTATTCCTGTGTCTGAAAGATAAATTAATGCTAGAATCAAGACTTCAATCCCTCTGGTTTCAAAAAGGAGCAGCCTAACCCTAATGTTGCACACTCCCTGGAAGTTATTTTCGAGCTATTGACTCTGGTTTACAGTTTTAACTCCTTATTCTGTAAAGTAGCAATGAAAGATAAACAAACTTTATTTTTGTCACAATTGCCACCTGATGAGACACTTCAACATCTTATGCCTTTAATTATACACAACTTCTTGCTGCAAGGAGGGTACAAGCAGGTTTGGTTTCATCCACCCTGCTCCCACAGTGTGTGTGTGTGTGTGTGTGTGTGTGTGTGTGTGTGTGTGTGTGTCTGTGTCTGTGTCTGTGTCTGTGTGTCTGGGTGTGTTGGGGGGAACTTCCAAACACTCGGTTTCTCAACGATTGAAGCTATTGTGATCTACTGCTTGGACTATCCTAACTGTTACCAATGAGGGAAACCATAGACTCTGTGTTTCTTTGGAGCTTGCCTCACTTCACTTACTATCTTTTCCAAGTCTTTCTATTTCCTAAGGAAGAGGGAATTGGGGAGGAGGGAAGGTAGGAAAAAAATCAGGGAGGAGGTAACCAGTTTGACGAGAAATGTATTCACTACCTTACATATGTAACTATAACCCCTCTGTACATTATCTTGACAATATTTTTTTAAAAAACTGAAAAAAATAGAATACTAGGACAAATATACCAAAATTTCCTGCTCTTTAACTATTAACAGAGAATGACACTGTTCAGGATCAATATTTTCTCCTGCTCAGACTTTTCCTCAAGGTAGCTTTAATATCAAAGTCATCCTCAAGTTGTAGATTAAAGGGGTCATCCAAGGGAAATGATTGATATAAAAAGACATCATTCATTGATATAGCAGAAGTAGTTTTGAGACTTTGGGACCTGCCCTCAGAGAAGCTGATATGGAAGATGTGGAAGAGGATGAAACCTTAGTAAATAAGGATTGTGATGCTGAGTACAAGGATGCTGATGCCAATAATAATGAAAACCTCCAGTTCATTGACACATATACCACACAGGAGAGCTCCAATGAAGGGAGGATGTCACACAAGTAGTGGTTGATGGTGTTTGCCTCACAGAAGGTCACACTCAGTAGGGGCCATAGCACTAGAAAATTCCATGAAGAGGGAACCAAGTCTAAGAAAGCAACACAGTTTGGGGGACATGTTACTGTTATACAGAAATAGATTACAGATGTCCATATAGTAATCAGAGGCCATTGCTGTCCGCACATAATACTCACATATAATAATGTACACTCTGTAGGAGATAGTATTCTAGCCTAGAAGATATTCTGTTCCCTGCTAGGCCTTCAACATAAGCTCATGAAGATAAGTTTGGACTTCAAAGACTCAATCTCTGAGAAAGGAAAGAAATTTAGTGTTCATGTCAGAACTGCTGTGATCTCCTTCTAAGTAAAAAGTAGATCACTGATTTCACTTTCCATGTGGGGTTGGAAAATTAGATTGTAATGTGTATGGGAAGCAGTGTGCTACCTCTTACATATTCCACTGAGACCACTAACTACAACCAAAATGACAATGGAATTTATTTCTGATGACACAGGAGAGAAGTATGGGAATACACTATAGGAAATACACTGTATTCACTTAGTCTTTCATAAATTATAAGTACACTAATCTGAATGCTTCAGACTTTTTTTCTAGTTAGAGTAGAAAGGAAAAGAAATGCTTGGCTTGATGAAAACAATAAGGAGACTAGTCACCATTGTGGTCCACTAAACTGTGCCCCTGAAGTTTTTTCCATAAAAATAGATTCAGGTTTGTTTCCATGCAAGGACCCACTAACAAGGATGATTAAAGTTGCTCTGTCATAATTACAGACAAACTTTTACTAAAATGTTACCTGTATAATTAGCAGAAATTGTAATGACTTATTATATTTTAATTTTTATCAATCACAGCACAGGCATCTAACATTTATGCCCAGGAGACTATAAATCCTTATTGGGAAGTTCACAGCTATTATCATCGAATAGGAGGTAAACACAGACACTAAGAGGAACTCTTTGTGGGGCCTTTCTTTTTTTTTTTTGAGATTTGTTTTTCTTTCATTGAACTCGACCTCACAGTCACTTTGGGGGCCTTTCTAATTACGACTAAAAGAATTAGAAGTCTTAAACAAATTCCAATAATGGATGATTTTGTAACTCTGGCAGCAAGGCTGGAAATTTTATTATTCTCCTGTTTGCCAATCTATTATTCAAAGTTTGATTTCTACTTCCTGGTTATTCTCAGGCACCTTAATTGTGAATGTTACATGATGACATTTTTGCCAATCAGTGGGGAACATTCTGTAACTGGATGTAGTCAGCGCTAACAATTCCAAAGCCAGTTCATCCTACAGAACAAAGGCAGGTGAGATTCATAAGAGAGATGAGTACTGATTTACTTAAGTTGTAGCCAGGTGAGTTAATATCATCTTCATTACTTTTGGTCACTGTGGACAATGAAATGAATGAAAAATGAGAATTAGTCTGGGGAATAAAAATAATCAATAGTATGGAACTCTGCTGCCTCACTGTGTCTCCTCTTAAACTCAGTGCATGCCCTCATCTTTTGTTGGGTAGCAAGACCAAGAAGAATAGCTCCAAGTGACATGAAGGAAACGGGAGTGTCAGTGGAGGGAAAATTTGTTCTTGTCTTCATATGATCTATGTAGAGAGAATTTGCATGTCATAAAAATACAGAAACATCAGTACAAATATCACCTGTACTGACGTCATGTGTTCCTTTCACATCTCCATGTAAGATCTTTGAAAGAACATTCACCGACCTTGCTTCGTTTTCCATCTAGCAAGAAAAAAAAATAGAAAAGTGAGTAAAAACATTGATGTTTATGATTAATTATAAATATTAAGCTACCACATCTCTCCCCCATACCTGTTATCATTTGGACAGACATCACTGATTTCAGGAAATCCTTTCTAGGAAGAATGTCTGTATGACTTGCTGTTCTACAGCAATTTCCTGTTTTATTCTGATCATCAGAAGGGAATAGAGTAGTGAAAACATGAATAAGGATCAGAATTGAAGATATTTTGAGAGACACATCTCCACAGACTCAGTACATCAGTAGGGAGAGTTTTACTTTAGCCACACCACTTCCTAAATCTCTAGGGAGGACAAGAATAAAGATTTTTCACAGTCAGCTCATGTAAAAATACAAAACGATAGAGTCATTGGAATGTTGATAAGTAGGATAAGACTCGTCATTCAGACATCATAAACAAAAAGAGAAATACTTGAATTGTACCACTTGTCCATAATTGAGAGATTGAAGGCTGGGATTTGGGAAACCTCTTAATGCATTAAGAGGTCATTTCAGATTTACAATGATGAAAATACTGGGTGGAAATGACTCCTTGACTGAGTTTATTCTTGCTGGATTAATAGATCACCAGAAATCAAACTAACCCTCTTTTACATATGTCTAATAATCTATATTGTCACCATAGTGGGTAATCTAGGCTTGATCACTCTTATTGTTCTAAATGCTCACCTCCACACTCCCATGTACTATTTCTTCTTCAACCTCTCCTTTACGGATCTCTGTTACTCTTCTGTTTTCACTCCCAAAATGTTGATGAATTTCATCTTAAAGAAGAATGTCATTTCCTACATTGGGTGCAAATTTCAGCTCTTTTTCTTTCTCTTTTTTGTAACATCTAAATGCTACATGTTGACCTCGATGTCCTATGATGGCTATGTGGTCATATGTAATCCATTATTATATAAGATGACCGTGTCCCAACAGGTCTGTTCCCGGCTGTCTTTTGCTGCCTACACAATGGGCTTTGCTGGAGCCATGGTCCACACGGGCTGCATGCCTAGACTGAAGTTTTGCAATGTCGAGGTCATCAACCACTACTAGTGCTTTCTTGTACCAGCACCTATGTCAATGAGATTGTAGTCATCATTGTTGTAGGCATTAACATCACAATCCCCAGATGTACCATCTTATTTCTTATGTTTTTAACATCAGTACCATTCTCCAAATTAAATCCACTCAAGGAAGAGCAAAAGCCTTCAGTACCTGTACTTCCCACATAATGGCTATATTTTTAATGTGCATCATTCATGTATCTTAAATACTCTTCTGGATCTATGGAGCAGGAATCTTTTCTTCTGTTTTCTACACTAATGTTGGGCCCATGCTCAATCCTTTGATTTATACTTTGAGGAACAAGGATGGCAAAGTGGGATTGAAAAACATTCTGGTAAAAATTCAAAGGGGAGACATGTTTAGAAGCAATAATGAGGCAACCAGCCACAAATTTTAATCATTTTGTAACCTTTATCTATTTTTTATTATTGAGAAACCTGTGACTGTACAAATGACGGCATGTGTTGTTTAGTTGGCTTTTCTTTTCCAGTGTAGCTAATATTATTTTTCTGTATTTTAGTATATCTAACTAATATGCTTCATAGTGAATAACAGATCCCTACAAGAGCATAAGGATTTGATGACTTCTTTATTACCAACCATGTAAAGGCAAATATGGAATCAGATCCTATTTATCTTACATTTAATTCTATTTTTCTTAACTTTTTTCTTTGCTATATGACATTTTTGTTTGTTTTGAGAAAGGTGAAATGTGCCCCACATTCTAGTTACTTCTGAAAGTATTATTCAATTTATTATTGAAGGGCATATATGTACTCTTAACCTTTTATTGTCAAAGGCAGCTTTACTGGAAGGTCAAGAAGGAGTACATGTGCATTTTAGATTTCAAGAAGGACCCATATTAGTTCCTATTGTAAATCTTGAATTCCTTACTTGCTAGTGTGGCAACCAGTATTCGAAAAGGAATAGATAGTTTTTGTTAAGAATCTTAAAATATTAATTCCCAGCATGGAAACACCAAATATTGAATCATTAGAAATACTTTATCCAAATTAGATGTACCCAATAAAGTTTACCATGAAAAAAAGTGTATTGGTCATGATGAACTCTCTTTGTACTTTTCTCCACATCAATCTGTATAATGCTAAAGTCACAAACTGTACTTAAAACACAGGCTGTTTTACTTAATTTCTTGACTCTACTACTGCTTTTTTCATCTGTATATTTAGAATGTTAGATATATTTGAAATTTAAAAATATCTTATTGGATAATGTCAAGAATAATTTACCATTATAACTAATATAACGCATTACAAAATGTTGGGGCATTGGCTTGGCAGGTCCTGAGAGACCGCCCCTTTCTCCTGCTCTGGGGCTGCGTGGCTGTTAGCCACTCCTACCTTTTCCCGGGGCCTGGAACTGGAAAGGCGGCTCTGACCAGCCCTGCCTTCTGCCTCAGCCACGTGTGTGTCAAAATGGCATGGGGCCAGGCCCAGGGGGCGGTCCTGTGGGCTGTGATCTCCGCCTCAGGGGGAAGTTCTGTGACATTACTGTGATGAAGAGCCCAGATCAGCCTATCCCGAGTGACTCCAGATCTCTCCTCTTTATGCCGCCATTACTGTCATATAAACCCCTCCCCTGAGTAAACCGGTGGATTTCCCAGAAGTTTTCCCTGAGACATCCCATGCGTCCTGCCTCCTTATTCTTAGCGATTGGGGGGGGGGGGGCGTCTCCCAGCCACACATGCCAAGGCTTGCACGTAGCCCTCACTCCAGCTTTGCTGTCTTCGGGATGGGCGGCTTACACTCGAGGGTGAAAGGGGACTACACAGGAGGTAACAAGGCCCAACAACAAAAACATATTAAAACTAATAACACATTTATTGCTGATAAGGATCATATGAAATGTATTTTCAGTAAAACACTTACCTCTGTTTAAATTGAAGGAAGTTTTGACACCTGTGAATAAAATTTCAATGTGTATCTATATGCAAAACTTTTAGACTAATCTTTCTTTCACATTAAAAATTATTAACAATATTTTATTTGGGCTTGAAAATTGAAATAAATTGCATATCAAAACTTGAAGAATGGGGCTGAGGATATGGCCTAGTGGCAAGAGTGCTTGCCTTATATACATGAGGCCCTGGGTTCAATTCCCCAGCATCATATATACAGAAAATGGCCAGAAGTGGCACTGTGGCTCAAGTGGCAGAGTGCTAGCCTTGAGCAAAAAGAAGCCAGGGACAGTGCTCAGGCCCTGAGTCCAAGCCCAAGGACTGGCAAAAACAAAACAAAACAAAACTTGAAAAATGCATTAACTAGTCAGTGCTCTGGGAAGTGAAGTGACTATAGTCCTAGCAGATCTTCACTTGAATCTGAGTTTGAGACCATCCTAGACAGTATTGAGATTGACAAATCCACTCTGTAGAACCATATTAAGATTAAATATCTTTGGGTAAAATTTCATAGCTTTTCTTTCAAATGGTTCTCCTTTCCTTCACTTCTCACGTCCCTTCTCTTCCCTTGTAACAAAGGCTTGAGTATCAGACATCAACTTCAATATATGGATTTAGATTCTCTTTCCATTTTATCTTACCTTGACACTAAATATTTTTCCTCTTATAACATCAGCCATATGTTTACATTTTGAAATACATGGCACTTTTCTGAGCATTTTTAGCAATTCAGTATCACATCCTCCATTTCACTTATAATATCTCTTAGTTCAGTTCTGTATTTTATGTGTATTCTGTATTTTATTTGATAATATGGTATGATTTAACTCTTTTCAGTTAAATTACCACTAACTTCTTTAAGGGTACATATTTTCATTTTTCAAAAAGTAAAGAAAGAAGAAAATACTCCATGATGTGTCGCAATTAAAGGGATGACCATTTGATATACTTTGCTGTAATTGACTATGACAATTATATAGACAAAGAAAGGAAAGTATTAGAGAATTCTGCAATGTAAGGACTAGGCTGGAATCTTTCTGTATTCATTCATTCAACGTTTCTCCATAGGTGCATTGATATTATTAAAGGCATAGCAATGACCAACATAAGCTCCAGCCGGGAACATAAGCTCTAGCCCAGACACAAGGACCTTCTGAAATACATTGATTTTGCACACTTTTATTTCATAGTACAGAGAACTGTTTCTGCAACAGAGAAAGTGTTCAGAAAGATGGAATCGGTTTAAGAAGTGAGGCTGAGTGTTGTACATACCATGGCTTTGGAGAATCAAAGAGTGTTTTCTCTGTTCCATTACTTCACAGATGACTAGGACTGCAAGTATGTGGCACAGAGATTAATAGTGTTAGAAAAAGACATGTAGGAAAATTTATGCTGTGTCATTCACAATTTTCTATAGGGTTACAGAGCTGTGCACAGTGCTAACTGCTAAAAAGAGTGACAAAAGTATTAAAACAAAGAGTGTTAGGATATTAGCCTGCCAGAATTGGCACACTGTTGATACATGTGTTAACTGAAGAGGAAATAAAAAGTTGAAAAAATAGTTTACATAAAGAAGAATATGGAAAGTAGAGAAGGTTAAGATGTAGAAAATGAAAGTACATTTTTGTTTGTTTGTTTTTGGCCAGTCCTGGGCCGTCAACTCAGGGCCTGAGCACTGTCCCTGGCTTTTTTTTTTTTTGCTCAAGGCTAGCACTCTGCCACTTGAGCCACAGCGCCACTTCTGGGCATTTTCTGTATATGTGGTGCTGAGGAATTGAACCCAGGGCCTCTTGTATATGAGGCAAGCACTCTTGCCACTAGGCCATATTCCCAGCCCCATGAAAGTACATTTATGATAGGAAATGCTAATGTGTTAGGATTACATGTACTTGAACAATTTCCTAATTTGTTTGAAAAAATGAGTGGAACTAAACAAGAACTAATGATAGACCACACTTCTCACCAGATATGGAGCAGTGTGTGAAGTGTACAGGTCATCAGTATTCCAACACAGAGAGAAACCAGTGCCTCCTAAGAGCTGTAAGTTTCCTGGCCTATGAAGAGCCCTTGGGGATGACCTTGGCAAGCATGGCTCTTGGTTTATCTCCACTCACAGCAGTTGTTCTTGGGATCTTTGTGAAACACCACAACACCCCCATTGTCAAGGCTAATAACCAGGCTCTCAGCTACATCCTGCTCATCTCCCTCATCTTCTACTTCCTCAGTTCCTTGCTCTTTATTGGCTGCCCCAACTCAGTCACCTGCATTCTACAGCAAACCACATTTGGTGTTACATTCACTATAACTGTTTCTGCTGTCTTGGCCAAAACTGTAACTGTGGTTATGGTCTTCAAGTTCACTTCTCCAGGGAGAACGATGAGGTGGCTGCTGGTATCAAGGGCCCCTAACATCATCATTCCCATCTGTACTCTGATCCAGGTGATTCTCTGTGCAATCCGGCTGGGAACCTCTCCTCCTTTCATTGACACAGATGCTCACTCTGAACATGGCCTCATCATCATCCTGTGTAATAAGGGCTCCCTCACTGCTTTCTACTGTGTCTTGGGATTCCTGGTCTCCTTGGCCCTGGCCAGCTACACTGTGGCTTTCCGGGCCAGGAACCTGCCTGACACCTTCAATGAAGCAAAGTTCCTCACCTTCAGCATGCTGGTATTCTGCAGTGTGTGGCTCACCTTCCTGCCTGTCTACCACAGTGCCAATGGGAAGATCATGGTGGCTATAGAGGTCTTCTCCATCTTGACCTCTAGTGCAAGACTCCTAGGCTGCATCCTTGCCCCAAAGTGCTATAGCATCTTGTTAAGGCCATATAGAAATGTTCTGCATGCCCTCCAGAATAAAATGCACACTGGGAAGAATAATCCATCTTAAGGCCACATGTATGAATTTTTGGATTAAAGCTACATTTCTTTATTCAAGCAGATATTATTTTATATATTTGAAATAATCTCAAGAATTACTGACTGCTTCTAATTTCTCTAATGATGGTACAATCACAAGTGCTGGCTAAAGTTGCATTTTTTAAATTTTTTGATATTCTTGTTTACTCTGCATTCATTCCATCATCCCAATTAGTATATTTTTCACTCTTGATTTGTTTTGTAATTTTTTTTCTTTATTAATCATTTACTTAAAGTTTCTGTTTGGGCATCTGTCTTGGGACTTGAACTTAAAGCCTATGTACTGTCAGTGACTTTATTGTTTTCTAAAACTATGGTTTTCCCAGTTGAGTCACAGACCTCTTTTTGGCTCTGTGGTGGTTAACTGAAGACAAGAGTCTCAATGGACTTTTATGCCCAGGTTGGTTTCAAAATCTGACCCCTGTATCACACCTTCCTAGGTAAATGAATTCAACTGAGTTGTACTGACATAATTTTAAAATACATTAAATTCCTCCTTCTATATCACTACACTGCTTAATCCCCAAATATATTATATTAATATTTTCAATTTATTTCTATTCACATATCTGCCTTTTGCAACATTCCTCAATCTGTTTTGTTTGATCATTCTCTCCCCATTCTCTGTATCCCTTCCCTCTCTCTTTTCCTTTCATCCTTTGTCTTCTTGTCCCCCACTTTTCTCTCTCTATAGTTTTAAAATTTCAAGAATGGTTTTTATATGCAGCAAAAATACACTTCAATTTTATAACACGATGTATTGGATTAATGGAGTATTGGTGGGAGAAAGTATAGATTCATAATAGTTTGATTATATATGGCTGTATATACATTAAACTTATCCTAGCTTAATCACTTAAGAATATTATACATACAAAGTTATATATATATATTCAATATACATGTATGCTTTTTATGTTATCAATTGTTGTTACATCAGTTTACAGCAAGTAAATATTATATGTACAGTATCTTAATTTTATACGAGATGCTTTATTCATAATTAAATAGACCAAATTACTGAGTTTTATACTAGGTTTGACTACTGAAAACACATGGTCACATAATGGAAGCCCTTTTTGCCCTCTTGTATTGTTATTGTGCCTTTATTCTGAAATCTTTATTTCTAATACATAATTCCATAATGACAGTGGATTTCTATTGCTTTTGTTTAGAGTTGGAAATACAACTATGTATTGGCAAAAATAAACCCATCGTGTTCATGTTCATTTTACATATATTACGACTTATCAAATATTTCTATATCTTTAGTATTTTTATCAGGACACAATGTGATTCAGTTTATATTGAAATTCCTATTTTCTCTTTCTTCTTGATTTTGACAATTTCATCACTAAGCTTGATTACTGTTGTTGAATAAAACACTGATTGCTCATTCAGTAGCAAGCACTTAACTCTTATTACAAAATATGAGCTCCCAGTACCCACTATGCAGAAGTCAGAGTGCATTTTGGCCATCAGGAAGGGGAGCAAGTTACCAAATGTGAGTAAGAAAAAGGACATAGCAATGATACTTACAACATCCGGTCCATGTTATACAAATATTATAATCAATTGTAAAGGAAAAATTCTTGTGCTGACACTGGTGTTAATAAGGAAAAAGTATCACAGGGAAGTACATATTAAATGTATACATATAATAATGTATGTATGCACAAGAGTATTCAATGACAGGAGCAGTGGATTGAGATTGGAACCCATACGAGTTCCGTCACAGATCTATAGGATGATGTCCTCAGGCTTTGGCCCATCTTATTTTCATGTGAGGCACCAAATGAGTGAAACTGCGCTACCATCAAGATAAAATGATGTCTGTCTCATACTTTTACTTTACAGTTCTACAGGAATGATATAGAAAGACATATTCTCATGCACACACACACACACACACACACACACACACACTAGCAAAGGAAATAAAATCAACAGCTCTTTTAGATGCAAAGAATATCAAATCCAACTCATAGTATCTAGGCCAGTGATAAAACTAGAACCAGCCAGCCAGGTACACACCTGTCATCCTAGCTACTCAGGAGGCTGAGATCTGTGGGTCATGGTTCCAAGCTAGCCTTGTTAGGCAGTCCATGAGACACTTATCTGCAATTGACCCACAGAGAACCAGAAGAATGTTATTATCTCCAGCCCCCAGATGCATCAGCACAACACCCTCCACTCAGAAATGAGCTCTACTGTGCCCTTCACAGGCAAAAGAGAACTCTTCCCTGGGCTCCTACTGCTTTCTCCGGGATCAGTCCCAATTCCCACTGTCCATCAAGACCTCGACTCTATCCTGCCTATGTACTGTTTTCAGTGACCTGCACATGCAAACTAACTCCTACCTCCACCCTCAATGCTCTAAGGATGGTCCTGAACAGGGAGAAGCCACATTTCTCCCTCTCCAGTGGGTGAGGTGGCCTCGTCATCCTGGCCAACAAATAAACTGTTTCCCTGGAAATGATTGTGTCTATGTGCTCTTTTGGGACGGGTGCTTTCATTGGTGCCATGACTAGGATGAAGGCTCCCCTGGTGAGTTTGTTTTACACTACTGGGAGTTCCAGCTGACCCTGGGAAGTTGTGCTGGTTTCAGGGCCACCCAGAGAACTGCCAATCCTAATCCAGGGCTCTACTTCCATTCACCACTCCAGAGATCGATTTGCACCTCTTCCTGGGTGAGTGACCATTCACAGCAGGGTGGGGGCTCAGAATCCATTTTACATAAGGCCACCATGCCAAAACAGGGAGAAGAATCATGACGCCAAGGTCTGAGCCCTAACCCAGAGGAATAAGTCACCAGCCCATAGGTCAAGGGACTAGACAGATCCATGCGATGATGCCTCTTGTGCCTGTTCTCTCTGTGTTGGCTAAACAGACTGCTTCTTGGGGTTGCCTGTCGTAGCTCCAGTGTCAGCTCTGTTGGTCACTCATCATGGGTGGGACACAGTATAAAATTCCTCAGTACACAAGCTACAATGGCATGAGTTTGATTCCAATCTGAAACCTCATAATCTCATATTCCTATACAACCAAATTTGGTTCCAATATTCACTGGATAATAACTCCACGTGGCCCCTTCATGGGACACTGAACCCCCAATATTTTATGGAACTGACATAATTTCTGGGAGCATTCAGGGAAATGGAAAATGTTGTCTATTAATAGGCCCTCCCTCTTTTCCTCTATCTCTCTCTCTCTGCTTATGTCCTTGAAGAGGAAGGGGTGGTTTGTGGAGGCCTGTGCACATGGAAATTTAGGGCAACTGGCCTGGATCAACCAGAAATGTTCTGTCAGTGTTCTGCATAGTGAATTTGTGAAGTGAACTTCGTTTGATATCCCACTGGCATATATTGTTTTCTGGCCATTTCAACATGCATGTGACATGGCTCTGCTGATGCAATCCAGTTGCTTCAACCCAAAAGGTTTTCATACAAATACTATCAAGACTCAGATGTCTGACAAAAATCTATCAAAGTTAACTTCATCCCAAGGGCCTCACTATCAGTCATCTTCGAAGAAAGCATAGCACCTGCAATGAAGAAGGAGAATCTGCAAACATGTTTTCAATTTGTGTTTTCCTCATGGACACAAGGCCTCAGATGCAGAGCCCCTGGGAAGAGTTTTTCACATTCTTCCATGGGACTTATAAGAGCTTTCCAAGAAAGGTATTCTACAGTACATACCTCTGTCAATAAAAAGGCACTTATGCACATATACAAAGATAATATGTATATATATACCTGAAACTGTAGGCCTTCCTTCCAGCCAGGATTTCAACTTGGCAGATGCTTCAGGGATGTGCCTTTTGATTTTCACATTCCTTCTTCTCCAGTTTCCCCTCCCGGTCAGGTCCTTGGCTAGAAATAGCTGCTTTTCTACCATGAAGCAGCAAGCCTACATAGATGGAGGTGCGATGATTGCTGGTTTTTTTCCTTCTCTACACTTTGGATGCAGATTGCAGTAACAGTGATGCTTGTGGGCATGAGGAGAACAAGCCATAACTTACTAATCAATTTATTTCCATTTACTCTTTTTTTCTCAGGACACGCAATGGCTGGGGGAACTCTGCGTAGATGAGTGCTTTCTGTCTTCTTTACCCTGACAACCCGTCTGTACTACAACAAAAGAGCTCATTTTCATTATTTTATCTTCCATCTACTGTGGAGTAAATTTCTATCTGCTAGCTAGAAAAGGAATTTGATTTCCTTCCATATACCTTGTCTTTCCAGGGCTGTAAAGTACTTCACTTTAAGCTGTAAGCACTTCACAATGAAGTGATATTATTAAGAACAACCTGAGTTGGTATAATGCTGCAGAAGCAGTTTGTTCCCCACAGGCCAGTGGAGTCAGACCTTGTCTTTGGTTACACTTACATTTTCAGGAATCTGAAAAAAAGTCTGTATTTTAGACTGCTAGGTTATGAGGTAATACTAACTACTCAGGATTGTGGTATCTGAGGATCAAGGTTTGAAGCCAGACCAGGCATGATAATCACTGAGACATTTATATCCATTTAATCAGCTGAAGCTGGAAGTGTGACTTTGGCTGAAATGGCAAACCTCTAGTGTTTAGCAATAAAGCTCAAAGACAGGGTCCAGGATCTGATTTCAAGCCTTTAGATGCATTTTCTGACTCTGTTTCTTTTCCTTTCTTTCTCACTCTTTTACTTTAGACAAACCAAAGTTAAGTGTTATTATTTCCTGTGACATATGCTCCACAATCCAGGTTTACCAAGAATTATTACAGAGACCTTATGGGAGAATTTTATCTACCTAAGATGAGATCTGCTTTAATCATTCAAATACATATCCTTGGCTATGGTATGTACCTGAGGGTCTCACTGACAAACAGCTGTGCAAGAAAAATAAGAACAAAGAAAAAAATGATTATGGAAACCTTCAAGGAACCCTAGCAACCTACTGGATACTTATTTCAAGAGAAAATGTCATTGCCTCAATCAGGTGTTCTCCTTTTCTTTTCTTTTTTCTTTTTTCTTTTTTTTTTTTTTTTGCCAGTCCTGGGCCTTGGACTCAGGGCCTGACCACTGTCCCTCTATTCTCTTTGATCAAGGCTAGCACTCTGCCACTTGAGTCACAGCGCCACTTCTGGCCATTTTCTGTATATGTGGTGCTGGGGAATTGAACCCAGGGCTTCAAGTACACGAGGCAAGCACTCTTGCCACTAGGCCATATCCCCAGCCCCAGGTGCTCTCCTTTTCAACTGCTGATATGAGTGGGCTCAAGATAGCTGCCCATAGATGGGAGCACTAACTAGTCACTGATCAGTAGTAGTGTGTTTGCTTACCATTTTGTTTTGGTTTTACTTTTGTACTTGTCCAGGGAATTCAGAGCCTTGACACTGCCCCTGAGCAGTTTGCTGAAGGCTAGTCCTCTAGCACTTGAAAAACAGCTTCATATTGGGCACTTTTTGGTTATTAAATTGATATGATTTCTCTAATTTCTTCTGATCATGTTCAGCTTTCTAAAGTAGCTAGGATTCCAGGTATGAGCCATCTGTGTTTAGGTCGCTTTGCAGTCTTGAATGGTCTTGTCTGTCAAGGCTAATGCTCAAGATTGGAGCCACAACACCACTTCTGGCTTTGTGTTGGTTAATTGCGTCATGGACTTTTCTGTCCTTGTTTCCTTTTAGTCAGGATCCATAGGGCTCATCCTCCTGATCAACTAGTAATTCAGGCATGAGCAAGCTTCACAGGTTGCTCATTGATTTAATTTTCTGGCATCTATCCAATCTTTAGTTTCTATATATCAATACCAGCACTGCAGTGTTGGGGACTTAAAAATATTTTGTTTTGAATGTGTAAAACATATTAAGATGGGGATCCATTGTGATACTTCCATACAAGAACAGAGAACATTTGAAATAAGTTTACTTCCTATTTTTGGTTTTTCTAATAAAGAAATGCAGCAAATTTCAGGAGCTCCCTCTGGGTTTGATATCATCTGTGCGGACAACTGCATGATTTGATTTATACAGAAGTAGATCCAGGTAAAATATTCATGAATGACAAATAGGAGTCTATATTATCCTCACATGAATATATTGGAAAAGTAATTCTGAAATGTGAAGCCTCTAGTTCCCATAGCATTATAAGAACTTTACCAAGACAAAAATAAACAATGAAAGTATAAACTCATTCTATCTCAATGGGACCCTTCAAGTCACACATAGGGAGGGCTTTTCTTAACATTTTTTTGAAATACTGGAATCTGCAGATATTTAATGCATTATTTAATTAATATATATGAAGTAAATACTTTTTCACTTCTACCACAAGGGAGCAGCATTTAAATGTCATGTTTCTATCATGTATTTCCAGCTCAGACCTCGCCCCTCAGTTATTGTATGCTTGATATAATCATTTAAAAATGCACATTTCTTCTGCCCAAACTTCCATCTTCCAATTCAAATTAAAGTTTTCTGGCCCTAAAATTTCAGCCTCATGTTTTCCATTTCCTCATTGCCTACATCCATTTTTCATTTCCAGTGAAACTGCATTTTTTTTTTTTTTGCCAGTCCTGGCACTTGGACTCAGGGCCTGAGAATTGTCCCTGGCTTCTTTTTGCTCAAGGCTAGCACTCTGTCACTTGTTCCACAGCACCACTTCTGTCCATTTTCTACATATGTGGTGCTGGGGAATCAAATCCAGGGCTTCATGTATATGAGGCAAGCACTCTTACCACTAGGCCATCTTTACAGCCCTGAATCTGCAATTTTTGTCTTGCTAGATGGGAAACTCATTGCAGCTTTGAAATTTATTGTTCTAAATGTTTAAATGATTAAACTTTTTTTCTATATTGGTTTTCCAGTTGTAATTTTTAATTTTTAATGTTTCTAGTCATGTGCCTGTTCCATAACTGGACTTTTTCTTCCTGGTATTTAAATTTTGGAATTGTTTTATACTGTGGTATTAATCCTTTGTGAGATAAATAGGTAGCAATAGTTTCCGTCACTCATTTGGCTCTCTGTTTCATTCATTGCACACTCACACACGTAAACACACCAGATAGAAGACAAAAACTTACATGCAAATTATACAGGATTCTAAACATTCACACAGTGGGACTAAAGGAGGATATTCTCACAGAAGAGGACAACATAGGCTCAATAGCTATATGCACATGATGATAAGATGATGTTTACTAAAAATAACTCCCAAGAAATGGAAATGAGATTTTTTTTGTTATTTTGCTTGTTGAGGTTGATTCTTTGTCTTCTTCTTCATTACTGTATTTAATTTCTTTCTTGCATGTATTGCTGATGGTAATGGGGATCACAGAAATGGTTTTACAAATGATGAACAATTGCATCAGTGACACTCACTAGACCCTGGCTTAAAAATGAAATGTACAATTTCTCAGGGAATGGATCTGGAGTGCAAACTGAGAGAAAATGAGGGGAAAGGTGGAATCCTTCAAAAAGAAATGTACTCACCACTTGATTTATGTAACTGTTATCTCTGTGTACATCAACTTTGCAATAACAATTGAAAAAATAAAAAAAATTAGAATGAGTCAGTCCATACTTTGCTTTTTTTCTTTTCCATCTAATTGGTCATTTTTGATGGTTTCAGTATATTTACTGAAGTTTCATTTTTCATCTTACATGGACCCCTTTGCTACTTTGATTTATATTTGTCTTCTCACATATCTTTTGCTGGGAGACTATATTTTCATTGGACCCATATCCATCTTGTGATATTCTTTTAGGTTTCTCTTTGTAGATACCATGAATTCTTTTTTTTTTTTTTTTTTTTTTGCCAGTCCTGGGCCTTGGACTCAGGGCCTGACCACTGTCCCTCGCTTCTTCCAGCTCAAGGCTAGCACTCTGCCACTTGAATCACAGCGCCACTTCTGGCCATTTTCTGTATATGTGGTGCTGGGGAATCGAACCCAGGGCTTCAAGTATACCAGGCAAGTGCTCTTGCCACTAGGCCATATCCCCAGCCCAGATACCATGAATTCTTCTAATACTCTTTAGTTAATCTCATCATGCTCAGGAATTCTATGGTCTATGTTTTCTTTCTTCTCATAAACATATATATCACAGTGTTTTTAAAGCATTTTTACAACTATCTCCAGGTCTTTCATTGTCTGCCCTATAGCCTGGTTAATTTCTGTAAGAATTAAGCTTCCTTTAATTGCCACTTTTCTTGTATTTCTATGGATTCTTTCTGTCTATTTTGCATCATTTGTGTTTCCATGTTGCCTCCATTGTTTATTTCTTTGAACAGCATGGATTGACTTCATTATATTAATTTCTTTAGAATGTGTAATCAAACATACACCATTGCATACATAGACATGCCCCCAAAAAGAAATGAATGATCTTTTATCTTTTTTGCCCTGTTTTCTTCCTTTCAAGCATATCAATCTAAATATAATGGTTAGAGGGTGGGATTACTTAAATTTCCCATGCTGGCATAGGAATTGGATTTCCATGTAAAGCTTCTTCAAAATTCATCCTTCATCCCTCATTTTGGAGGTTCCTCTCTCCTTAATGAGTGTGTTGGAAGTGGATGGCTGCCTTTGGTATCATTACATAAATAAGAATAGAATTATATCAACTTATATTTTACCTCTGATTCTGGTTGACAGTGCAGAAAAAGCTTCTCATGATGTTGGGTCTGCAAGCACAGCTTGGTATAGAATCTTTATTAAATGACACTTTGCTTCGGAATAAAGTTATTCATTGAACATTTGTTAGTTGGACCTACAATATAACCATACAACATAAACTGGTGTCTTGAAAACAAGATTTTTCAAAAAAATAGAGATAGTTCCCCGATGTGAATGTAACACAATATTTGTTGTCTCATGGGAGCCTACTCCATGTTTACTGGAAAAATTTTGCTGTGGTCCCTGTGGTGATGGAAAACAAGAAAGCTCCATGTCAACTTAACTACGTTTCTAAATGTGATTCACGACGAATTCTTTTCATGTCCTTAGATAATCCTATACACAAACACAAGCCACTACATTCATATTCTGTCCCAATTGGCAGTAATATTATACATATTTATTGGCAGAGAAGAAAGGATTAAATCAATCCAAGTTGTAAATTTAAATATTCCTGAATTTCTCTGCTCATTATACAGTTTTACCTTCAAGAACTACCAGTTTATTTTGGCCTTGGCTTTTGCTATTGAAGAGATCAATGAAAATCCTGACCTTTTACATAACTTGACCCTGGAATTTGATATTTATGATGTTCAATATGGAATATGGACAGCATTTAAAAATCCTTTCATTTGCCTCTTTGGGAAGTACAACATTCCAAACTATAACTCTATGAGAGACGGAAAGTCTATAGCAGTGCTTACAGGACTGTCAGGAGCCACATCTTCCCTGATTGGGACACTGCTGAACATCTACATGTTTCCACAGATGAGAGTGGGAGTGTTAGGGGATATTAAAGATGCCTAATTTGGTGCCACTTCAAATGTTAGAAGACAATGATAGGAAGAAACTGGATTTATGAACCTATCAAATTTTATCATATCAAAGAGTAAGTATTCAAAGATAATGTGATATCTATAGTACCATGCATTTTGAAAAGGCGATGGAGAATTTAGAGCAGATAGACTGATTATTTTGGAGTTTTAAGCCTTATATTTATTTTAAAAGTCAGGTAATGGATAATGACGTTAAAATGTCAAAATATGTTGAGCTGGGTGCAGGTGACACATCTGTAACGCCAGAAACTCAGGACAGGTATTTCTAACCTGAAAATAGCAGATGGTTATGTGTGGTTCAGTGAGTAGATGGTAGCTTTGAGGGAAAAAGCCATGAGATGCATGAGGCCCTGTGTTCATGGCCCTGTACCACCACCATTACCCTGAATACACACACTAAAATGTAAGATATATTCAATGAAGTACGTCAGGCTCAGACAGAGAAAGGAGGTAATTTTTCTCTTATATCTAATGTAGAGTTGAAAATAGGAACATGAAACATTAAAACATATATAGATTATATACACATCCACTTATAAAGGTACATAATGAATCTGACTAAATTATGGTACATATTGGGCAGAATTTAATGGTGTACAGACAGTATAAAAAATGAAGATCAGGGACTGGTAATATAGCCTAGTGGCCAGAGTGCTTGCCTCATATACATGAAGTCTTACGTTTGATTCCACAGCACCACATATATAGAAAAGGCCAGAAGGGGCACTGTGGCTCAAGTGGCAGAGTGCTAGCCTTGAGCAAAATGAAGCCCGAGTCCAAACCCAGGACTAGAAAAACACCGAAAAAACAAAAAACAACAAAACAAAGAGGGCGCTGGCCGCATGGCTTTGTGACGTGACCCGACGTAACCCGGAAGTGCACGCCTGCGTTCCGGCGAGCAGCGGTCGCGGCACTGGTGGGTCCCGGGAGCTCGGGCCTCCGAGTGTGGCAGTTGGCGCGGGGGTGGCGGAGCAGCCGCCGGGACCATGGTGTTCTACTTCAGCAGCAGTGGCGCTAATTCATCCACTTACACTATTTACATGGGAAAGGATAAATATGAAAATGAAGATCTGATAAAGTATGGCTGGCCAGAAGATATTTGGTTTCATGTGGACAAAATCTCTTTGGCTCATGTATACCTTCGATTACATAAGTGTTCTGTAATAGAACTGAAGAGCCCCTGCTTGTTATAACCTCATGCCTGCAGGGAGAGAAGATAGAAGACATTCCAAAGGAGGTGCTAATGGACTGTGCCCACCTCGTGAAGGCCAACAGCATTCAAGGCTGCAAGATGAACAACGTCAATGTGGTGTACACACCGTGGTCTAACCTGAAGAAAACAGTGGACGTGGATGTGGGGCAGATAGGCTTTCACAGGCAGAAGGACGTAAAAATTGTGACAGTAGAGAAGAAAGTGAATGAGATCCTGAACCGGTTAGAAAAGACTAAATCAGAGAGGTTCCCAGACCTGGCAGCAGAAAAGGAAGGCCGAGACTGGGAAGAAAGGAATGAAAAAAAAGCCCAAATTCAGGAAATGAAGAGAGAGAAAGAAGAGATGAAGAAAAAGAGGGAAATGGACGAACTTAGGAGCTATTCATCCCTAATGAAAGTTGAGGATATGTCTTCAAATCAGGATTGCAATGACTCCGATGAATTCATGTGAAAAGAGGAAAGGACCTTTGAAAGGTGTGAATGGAGGGACAGTGGCAGAGCTTTTGATTTCATCTATGTTATAATGATAAAAAAAAATCCACCTTCATTCTACATTGATGTTATCCATTTTGGAATTCAAAAGAAATGGCTCCGGTTTTGCTGACAGCAAAGGAACAGTTATTACATATAATACAGTTGAACTTGAAGACAGTCTATAATTCTAGGGAAACAAAGTATTTTGGGCAGAACATGTCTCAGTACTTGGTGGAAGCTGGCTGCCCCTGTTTGATAGACTTTAGAGCACATTGATTCCCATTTTTTTAGGGAAAGTTGGTCGTGGGTAATATATGCCAGTGTTCTCCCTTCCCTGATTTTGATTAGATAAAAGGATGGATGGGTTTTGAAGATGTTGGCGAGACATCAGTGTTCACATCCCCTCTTGTCTGAGTCTGATGACTGGTTGACCCTCAGCTGTCTGCTTGCCCCAGCTCTGGTGTCCTTGCTTTTGGAAGTGAGGCCTCCATCTTAGCCCCATTGTGTTTAAAGAAAGAGTTGACATTAATCAAGGGCGGGGGAGGGGTACATTTGCTTCCTGAGCATGAAGTAACTCCATATGGCCATCCCCAGTCAGTTTGGAGCCCGAGATAGAGGAAGGGGTGTTTTCAATATTGGTGGGAGAGATGAGTTACCAGATACAGCATGAAGCAAAATCTACCTTAAGTTGTTGTTTTAGAAAGAAAGTCAAGCATTCCTGGCCACACAAGTAATTTGTTTCATTACCTTGAAATAAGTGTTTTGAGATGTAGCTTCTGTGTTGAGATTTCATCATTGTGGACTCCATGACGCAATGTTTCCATTGCTATTCATGAGCCCCACTCGCCAGCCAGTGTGATGCAGACCGGAAGATACAGAAAGCAGCACCTGTAAGAAGAGAAGAGCGCCTGCAGGACAGCAAGCGTGCAGACTCATGAGTGCACCCCAAATGCTGCCTCCAGTGCTGTTACTCTAAGTCGGCTGCACTCTCCTGGAGCTTCCTGCCCTTCATGGCTCTCTGGAAGAGGTAAAGACAGAAGACAAGCATCGCCACCTACTTCAAGTTTGTATATGGGGTTGAACTGGAAAATTCTCTGAGGCATAGTCACTGGCCAAACCTGGAAGGAGTGTGGAAGGCAGCACCACAAATCAGTGATTTTGTGTGTTTCCGTGTGTCTGGAGTTCTGCTATTAAAAAAAAATCAAAGTAAAAAAAAAAAACACAACAAAAAAATGGACTGGCAAAACACCCAAAAAAAAAACAAAAAAATGGACACCAGAAAACAGAAACATACCTTCTCTGAATGGAGGGGGTGGTGTTACGTGGATGTGGAAAGGGTAAGAGCAATAAACTATAGGTGGTTGGGGAAATAAATGTAGTATTCATCATATATATGTGAAAATAGACCCAGTAAACTCAAGGAATAAATGAGGTCTATATAGATGACAAGAGTGGATGTAAACGGTGATAGAGATCAAGAAAAAAATGTACAAACTTTTTTTTTTTTTTTTTTGGCCAGTCCTGGGCCTTGTACTCAGGGCCTGAGCACTGTCCCTGGCTTCTTCCCGCTCAAGGCTAGCACTCTGCCACTTGAGCCACAGCGCCGCTTCTGGCCGTTTTCTGTATATGTGGTGCTGGGGAATCGAACCTAGGGCCTCGTGTATCCGAGGCAGGCACTCTTGCCACTAGGCTATATCCCCAGCCCAAGAAAAATGTACAAACTTTTGATACATTGTACATTAATTTTCTAAAAATTTTCTTTCAAAACCTAAAAGCAAAACCTACCTTCCACCAATTTCACATGACAATATACATCATGACTGAGATTATGATGGATGTTAATCTTCTCATTCATGGTGCATACAATTTTCATTCCCTGTAGCTTACCTCTGGGCCTTTTGATCACAGCCTGAGTGACCACAATATGTTTCCTGGTCTCTATCATCTGGCCTCAAAGGAAACATTGCTAGCAACTGCCATGGTCTCCTTACTGCTTCACTTCAGCTGGAATTGGGTGGGACTGTTAACCTTTGAAGTTGAGAACGGTTTATGGGTTCTTTGTGAATTGAAAGCAGAAATGGCCAAGAACAGAGTTTGTGTAGCCATTGAGCTAGTTATCCCAAACTATGCCATTTCAAATATTTTCAAAATCATGACACATTATAATCAGATTAATATCTTCAGCGAATGTCATAATCATATATGCTGATAATGAATCCCTACCATATCTGATATGTGTTGAACAATTATTAATAAATGGCAAAGTTTTTATCATGAAAACAAAGTGGGATTTCACCATGAGGAAGAGATATTTCATGCTAGGTTCATTGAATGTACCTCTCATTTGTTCCCGTCATCACCCAGGTGTTTCTGGATTCACAGATTTTGTCAAGGCAGATAACACTTCCAAATACCCAGGGGATTTTTTTCCTTGCTCAACAGTGGTTAGTCTCTTCAATTGTTCAGACTCTGATTCTGACTGTGAAGCGTGGGAGAACTGTCCTCCTGAGGCCTCCTTGGACTGGTTGACTGTGCACATTTTTCACATGACAATGTCTGCAGAGAGTTACAATATATACAACACAGTTTATGCTGTGGCCCGGGCTCTCCATGAGATGCTTCTTTATCAAAAAGAAGTACAAACAGCAGAAAATAGAAAAAGGATGATGCCCTCCCCTACACAGGTAAGGCCTTCTGTTTGGAGGGCACATACCTAGAAGAACATCAATACATAGAGGGCTTACTTATTGTATGAAATTAAACATTTCAGGTATACTTCCAAAACCCCAAAAGCTATACCTCTTTAAGTATATATGAGATCTCTGTACATGTGTTCTTAAAGAAAAGCTGGCCATGAAAAAAGACAAAATGTATTCTCTGTTTCTAAAAATTCTCATTTACAAACAACATCAAAATGCAAATACCTAATATTTTGAAAAGTGTAACAATCACCATTTCCCTCTGTATTTCTCAAGTAATTGCAAATGAAGACCTCCTGCATAAAATTATCTGTATGTCTCATAAGTGATTGTTTTGTTCTATTTTACATACTAAAATGTAGTAAGCTTAAACTATAGAGAATCACTGAATGCAGGCGAGTGGACACTTTATTTCAGGAGGGCCAGGGTTTATACATGGTTAGAAATCAACTCACTACTTCCAGGGTAAAAGTTAATACAGCATGATATCTATCTCAAATACAGAAATTGGGGATGCTACAACTGGGAGGAAGGAAACTAATACAAAAGTTTACCTACTACAAAAGGTTGCTACTTCAAAGAGTGTTTACTATTAAGGGCTGAGCTACATCAAAGATTTTTTTTTTTACTTTTTTTTTATTAATTGGACATAATTTTTTTACAAGGTGTTGTGCAAAGAGGGTGCAGTTACATAGTAGGGCAGTGTGTACATTTCTTATGATATCTTACGACCTGTTTTTCTATCCCTTGTCTAGGTCAGGTTGACATATATGCAATATACAATGTATCAAGAACATATACAGTGTTCACAGACTTGGTCTCTACTGTCTCTCCGTCTCCCTTTGTTAACAGTCATATATCAGGGAGATCATGCCCCTTTGTGTTTTCTGTGTTCTAGGCTTGTCTCACTCAACATTATTTGTTCGAGTTCTGACCATTTCCCTGCGAATAACATTATTTCACCATCCTAATCGCTATGTAGTATTCCATTGTGTATAAGTACCATATTTTTTGGATCCATTCATCTGTGGAGGGGCATCTGGGTTGTTTCCATATTTTAGCTATTGTGAATTGTGCCGCGATAAACATGGAAGTACAAATGCCTTTTTGATATCTTGGATTTTGCTGTTTAGGATAGATGCCTAGAAGTGGTATGGCTGGGTCATAGGGTAGGTCTATATTGAGCTTTTTGAGAAACCTCCATACTATTCTCCAAAGTGGTTGTACTAATTTGCACTCCCACCAACAATGGAGAAGGGTTCCTCTTTCCCCACAGCCCCTCCAGCATTTGTTGTTTCCTGAGTTCAGAGTATAGGCCATTCTAACTGGGGTGAGGTGGTATCTCAGGGTTGTTTTTATTTGCATTTCCTTTACTAGCAGGGATGTTGAGCATTTCCTCATATGGTTCTTTGCCATTTTTATATCTTCTCTTGTGAAGTCTCTCTTTAGCTCTTTTGCCCATTTCCTAATAGGTTTATTGGGCTTGGAGGGGCTTAGTTTTTTGAGTTCTCTGTAGATGACAGATATCAGGCCTTTGTCTGTTGCTGTGCTGGTAAATATCCTTTCCCATATCGTTGGCTGTCTTTCTATTTTGGTGGCTATGTCCTTAGCTGTGCAGAAACTTTTTAATTTGTAGTAGTCCCATTTGTCGAGTCTTTCCCCTATTTGTTGTGCCCCTGGGACTCTATTCAGGAAGTTCCTTCCCGTGCCTATAAGTTCTAGTGTCTTTCCTACTCTGTCCTTCAGTAGTTTCAAGGATTCAAGTCTGATATTGAGGTCCTTGATCCATTTTGAGTTGATCTTGGTGCATGGTGATAGGCTTGGGTCTACTTTGAGTTTTCTGCATATGGCTGCCCAGTTCTCCCAGCACCAGTAGTTGAAGAGGCTATGTTTATTCAATTGTATGTTTTTAGCTCCTTTGTCCAATATCAGTTGGCTGTAAGAGTGCAGTTTTATTTCTGGGTCTTCAGTTCTAATCCATTGGTCTTCCAATCTGTTTTTATACCAATACCATGCTGTTTTTGTTATGATGGCCTTGTAGTAGAGCTTGAAGTCAGGTATTGTGATACCTCCTGCACTGCTTTTTTTGCCTAGAATTGCTTTGGCTATTCTAGGTTTTTTGCTGTTCCATATGAATTTATGGATTGGTTTCTCTATTTCAGTGAAGAATGTGGCTGGTATTTTGATAGGTATTGCATTGAATTTGTATAACAATTTGGGCAATATGGCCATTTTCACTATATTGATTCTGCCTACCCATGAGCATGGGAGGTCTTTCCATCTCCTTGTGTCTTCTTTGATTTCCCTTATTAGATTTTTGTAGTTTTCATTGAATAGGTCCGTCACGTCCTTGGTTAAGTTGATCCCTAGGTACTTTATTCTTTTTTTGGCTACTGTAAATGGAATTGTTTCCATAATTTCCTTTTCTGTTTGTCTATTGCTGGTGTACAGAAAAGCTGCTGACTTCTGTGGGTTGATTTTGTATCCTGCTACTTTGCCAAATTGGTTTATTAGGTGTAGGAGTTTGGGTACTGAGTTTTTTGGGTCCATCAGATATAAGATCATGTCATCTGCGAATATGGATAACTTGATTTCTTCCTTGCCGATGTGGATCCCTTTGATGTCCTCCTCTTGCCTTATTGCTATGGCTAGGGATTCCAGCACTATGTTGAACAGAAGTGGGGAGAGTGGGCATCCTTGTCTTGTTCCTGAGTTTAGGGGGAATGATTTAAGTTTCTCTCCATTTAATATGATATTAGCAGTTGGTCTGTTGTATATGGCTTTTATTGTTTTGAGGAATGTTCCATCTATTCCTGTTCTCTCCAAAGCTTTTAATAGGTATGGATGTTGTATTTTGTCAAAGGCTTTTTGGGCATCGACTGAGATAACAATGTGATTCTTGATTTTAGTTCTGTTTATGTGGTGAATTACGTTTATTGATTTACAGATGTTGAACCATCCTTGTGACTGAGGGATGAAGCCTACTTGGTCATGATGTATGATATTCTTGATCAGTTTCTGGATCCTGTTAGCTAATATTTTATTGAGGAGCTTTGCATCTGTGTTCATTAGTGATATTGGTCTGTAGTTCTCTTTTTTTGTTGGATCTTTGCCTGGTTTGGGAATGAGTATGATATTAGCTTCATAGAATGAGTTTGGGATTTCTCCCTCTGTTTCTATTTCACGGAAGAGTTTGAGGAGTACTGGAATTAGCTGCTCACTAAAGATTTTGTAGAATTAGTTGGTGAATCCATCTGGGCCTGGGCTTTTCTTAGTAGGGAGGTTCTTGATTACCTCCTGTATCTCACCATAAGTTATTGGTTTATTTAGTTGATTTATTTCTTCTTGGTTCAGTTTGGGCAGTTTGTACTTCTCTAAGAATTGATCCATTTCTGTAAAATTATTGTTTTTTGCTGAGTAGAGGTTTTGGAAATAGCTCCTTATGATTGTTTGAATATCGTGTGTACTTGTTGTAATTTTTCCTGTGGAGTCCCTGATTTTACGAATATGAGTCTCTTCTCTTCTTTTTTTTGTAAGTCTTGCAAGGGGTCTGTCAATTTTGTTTATTTTCTCAAAGAACCAGCTTTTAGTCTTATTTATTTGTTGAATGGTCTTTCTATTTTCAATCAGATTTATCTCTTCTTTAATCTTTGTGATCTCTCCCCTCCTAGTCGTTTTAGATTCTGTCATTTCTTGTTTCTCCAGTTGTTTTAGTTTCATCGTGAGGGTATTCACCTGCTCTGCTTCCATTCTTTTAATGTGGGTGCTGAGTGCAATGATCTTGCCCCTCAGTACTGCCTTAGCTGTGTCACATAGGTTTCTTTGTGATGTGTTTTCTTTGTCATTGTGGCTTATGAATTCGTTGATTTCATCTTTAATTTGATCTGTGGCCCAAGTGTTGGATAGCAGCGTGGGGTTTAGCCTCCAAGAGTGTGTATAGGCTCTGTAGTATCCTTTGTTGTTGAGGGTTACCTTTAATCCACTGTGATCAGATATAATACATGGGATGACGTCAATACTTTTGTATTTGCTGAGGTTCTTTGTGTGGGCTATGATGTGGTATATTTTGGAATATGATCCATGGGCTGCTGAAAAGAAGGTGTATTGGGTCTCTGTAGGGTGAAAGGTTCTATATAGGTCTGTTAGATCCATTTGGGAAATGGTGTTATTTAGGTCCTCAGCTCCCTTACTAATCCTCTGGGTGTTGGATCTGTCTCTTGGAGACAGAGGAGTATTAAAGTCACCCACTATGATTGTGTTTGCATCTATCTTGCTCTGTAATTCTTTGAGAATTTGCTTGACATATGTCGGGCCTCTTTTGTTTGGTGAGTATACATTTATCACCGTGATTTCTTGATTCTGGATTTTTCCTTGTATTAATATGTAGTGTCCTTCTTTGTCTTTTTGAGTGGACTTTAAAGAGAAGTCCAGCTTGTCTGAGATCAGAGTGGCTACACCTGCCGTTTTGGTGGATGCATTTGCTTGGTAGATCTTGCTCCATCCTTTCACTCGAAGCCTGTTTTTGTCCCTTGCTGTAAGGTGGGTCTCTTGTAGGCAGCAGATGTCAACTTTTTGTTTGCGAATCCATTCTGCCAGTCTGCTCCTCTTTATCAGGGAGTTTAAACCATTTATATTTAAAGAGATCAAGGATAAGGGTGTTTTTTCTCCTTCCATTTTCTTGGTGGGCTGTTTTTTCTTCTTTTTTTTTTTTTCCTTGTCTTTAGTGAGCTTGTGTTTCTGCTGGACTTTGGCTATTGAAGTTTCTTTCTGATTCTGTCTGTGTGTCTTTTACGATCTCTGTTGGGTGGGGATCCCCTCTTAATATCCACTGTAGGGCTGGTTTTTTATTCACATACACCTTTAGCTCCTCTTTGGTGTGGAAAGATCTGGTTCTCCCTTTGAATGTGAACTCCAATTTCGCTGGATATTTGATCCGAGGTTGTAAATTGTTATTCTGGAGTACTTGGATGGTGTTCTTCCACTCACTTCGAGCTTGATAAGTTTGTGTGGATAAGTCGGATTTTATTCAAATCCTCTTCCCATTGAAAAAAGTTTCCTTCTTCGCTTTGGCTGAATTCAGAATTTGCTCTTTAATCTTGAGGTCTGTAGTCTTGAATATTATGTGCCTCGGTGTGGCTTTCCTGGGGTCTGGCCTGCCAGGTGTCCTATAGGCTTCGGTTACCTGGATGGGGTCCCCTGTGAGATTGGGGAAGTTTTCTGCAATAAGTTTATTGAGAACATGATTAAGCCCTCTGCTCTGGTATTTGGCTCCTTCTTCTATTCCAATTATGCGCAGATTATATCTCTTGTCTTTGTCCATTAGTTCCTGGATTAGTCTTCCCTGAAGCTTCACCTTTTCTTGGAGTGTGGTCATTTTCTGGTTGTTGTCAGCTGCTTCATCGTCCAGGCGAGAGATTCTGGATTCTATATGGTCTACTCTTTTTGTTATGGTTTCAATTGCGGAGTTTATGGATGTCAGAGAGCTATTTATGGTTGTCATATCAGCTCTGATCGTGGAGATTTCTTTCTTTAAAGAGTTGTATTTTAAATCTATTTTTTCATGCATTTCAATTCTCAGGATGTGGAGATTTTCTTTAAAGGCAGCTTGCATTGTATCTATTTTTGCTTCCATTTCTTTAAAGCAGGCTTGCATTGTATCCAGTTTTGCTTCCATTTCTTTCTTGGTTTCCTGGGTGTCCTTCCAGATTTCCGCTCTAAATTCCTGGAATTGTTGTCTGATTTCATTTCTGACGCTTTTGATCATTCCTGTTAACATGGCCTCATTTGCATTTTTAGTCTCCATCTCCTCTTCAGTCGTGCTGCTTTTTGGAGCTGGCGAGTTGGCTTGCCCTTTGATGGACTGAGTTATGTTTCTTTGTGATTTGCGCACCTGGAGATCTGGATGGCTTCTCAGGTTTGGTTTGTAGCTCTTCCCTCCCTCCTGTGTAGACGTGTCTACGGCAGCAGGTGCTGCTGCTGTGGCCCCGCCCACCAGTGCAGGGTACGCCTACCAGAGCGGGCGCTGTCGCCAGGGGCCCCACCCTCCTGTGCGCTGTGCATCCACTTCAACAGGCACTTCGGCGGGATATGCCTCCCAGAGCAAGTCCTGGGTTGTTGGGTTGTGCTTGTGCCCTCCCACGAGTCCGTTGGGGGGGGGGCGGTATGTGTGGGGTCCAGTGGGATCGACTGTCTGGGTTTGGCTTGGCACCTTCAGTCCTCACCTGTGCTGTGAGTGGGGGACGTGATCAGGCTCAGGTGACCCTGCTGGGCTGGTATTGCCCACCAGCGCCTGTGGTTTTAGTTGTAAGAGTCTGCGAGGTCCAGGCGCCTCGGGTGGGGTTTGCACAACCGGCTGTCTCCTGGCCCCTGTTGGGAAGGGGGCGGGGCTGGTTCTGCCAGTTCAGGAACCTGTGGGTTGTTGGTGCTGCTGTGACCTTCCTCTGCTAAACTGACTTCCCAGCGCCTGATGGGAGCTTCCCCGCCTGATTGGGGGGTTCTTTGTTCCCTCAGGGGTGGGGGAGGGGGAGGGAGGGCACTCACTTTTGCTGCTTTGTGTGTGTGTCCCGCGCAGCCCTCCATGGGTTGGCTAAGTGTCGTGGTGGCTTCCCTGGTTCCTGATTTCTGCCGTGCTGTGTTCCTTTGTCCGAACCCGGTGTGGACCCGAACTTCTCGTCGCTGCTGGTGTGTGTCTTGGTCCGCACCCTGCCTTGTGTCCGTGGGGTCTCCCACTATTTGAATTCTGCGCTCCTGGCAGCCTGTCTGCTAATCGCCGGGTTCCCCTTTCCCAGCCTGACCCTGTTTGGGCCAGGGTCGGCTGGTGGGGGGAGGGTTCCCCGGTGAATCTCCGGCTCCGTGTAGGTTTTTGGTTCTTCTTTTTTGCTCCTTTTTGTTTTCCTGCGTTTCTCCACTGCTTCTGGCTGCTGGTTTTGCTGGGTTCTTGATGGGATGTTGGGTGTTGGAGTTCCCAGCTCACTATGCCGTTGGAGCGAGTCGGGGTGCCTCCCTATTCTATCGGCGCCATCTTTCCTCCTCTCACATCAAAGATTGTTGACAGAGGAATAAACCAGTCAAGGCAAAACTTTACCACCTAGCTACTATTTGCTCAAGACTTTGACCAAGACTCTATTAACTGTGAAGAGACTTTCCTATTTAATGTGAAGAGACTTTCACTAATGGCAGCTGGTCAAGCAAGTCTCCCAAGGGAGGCTTGGTACAGGGAAAGGGGAGAGTCTCATAACAAAGAGTGTTTTCCTTTGGCCAGCAAACACAGGAGACCCTGAATGGACATGTTTTCCCATAGGCCTATTAATTTGCTAATAAGACATCAGAACTTCTGTGCTGAGGCTGTTTTCCACTGGACAGAGAAGTTATTCTCCCACAATTCCCCCTTTATTATTTTTCAACAGCTGCTTCTCTAGTAAGCTTAAGGGAAGTGAGTAAAACATCAAAAGATCTATTCTTAGCAAAATGCTTCATTACTGCTACGATAGTACAGTATCCTAAGGTAAAAACACCTAAGTATCTAAGGCAATAGAAGTACTTCCAACACTATGTGTAATACTTTGCCACCACCCTCTGGGGTCTAATCCTTCTAAGGTCTGGGCTAGTATGGGCTCAGAAAGTAAAATATTATCAATAATATAAATTTGTTTTTGAAAGAATTGCCACAAAGGGCTAGAAGGTAAATGGTATGCAATTTCTCCAGTAAAGCCATTCAAAGCCAAAGGGAGGATATCAGAGATTTGTAGTGCAAATTTGAATTGCTGTTTAGATACAGGGATTATAATTAAGTATGTGTCTAGCCCACTGATTTGTAGGCACCTTTCATGACCTAGTATATTAATAAAACCAATCATTTTCAGATGTGTGGTTAGCATTTTAGAGACTGTGGACCTGGTATATATCCATGCCAAAGGATTATTGTACTGTGCTAACACCCCAGTAGGGTAGTCTTTGGTAAGTAAAGTTAGTATCCCAATAGGGGTAGACAAGTCTACCCGAGATAAGGAATTTTGAGTCAGGACTTTTTCTAATAAAAGTAATTACTGATGTACCTCACTAGTTAATTTACGAGGGCTATTTGAAGCTGAATCTCCTAAAAGAACATAGGTAGGGATCAGTTAATGTTTCCCAGTAACTTTAGAAAATCATTAAGTGTTTAATTCTTCAGTCTGAATCTTTATTAATTGGGGGATAACTGCTTGTCTTCTAACTAAATAGCCTAGATTCTTAAATGGATCTTCTGTTTAAATGAATTTTATCAGGGACAATTTTTAAACCATACTGTTGCGAGTGTAAAGGCAAAATTTGCAACAATTCTGATACAATGTTTTTATCAGGTGCAGCAAATAATAAATCATTTTATTGAAATCCTGCAAGACAAACTGGAGTATCAATTAAACAATCATCTTGGTAGCCATAGTTTTCCTATATCCAACTTAAAACAACCATTTAGGACAGGTCTGTTTTTCAATTCTTATATCTAGAAATCCATTTTTGATCTCTAGTCTTTTACCAAGCCTGGGTGTATTTGAAGAAATCTGGAGCCTAGGTGCCAGCCATTGATCCAGGCTTGTTTTCACTTCCAAATTTCTTATCTAGAAAGGCATTCTAAAGCCTTTTATTTTTTTTTTCAAATTTATATTATCAAACTGATGTACAGAGAGGTTACAGTTTCATATGTTAGGCATTGGATACATTTCTTGTACTGTACCTTGTCCCTCATACCCTCCTCCCCCCTCCCCCTTACCCTTACCCCCCCTGAGGTGTTCAGTTCACTTACACCAAACACTTTTGCAAGTATTGCTTTTGTACTTGTTTCTCTTTTTTTACCCTGTGTCTCTCAATTTTGATATTCCCTTTCAATTTCCTAGTTCTAATACTAGTATACACGGTTGTCAATATACTCAGATAAGATTACATAGATAGTGTAGATACAAGCCTTTTAAAGTAGAGGCTTTCACACCTTCACCTCAGCCTTTATTTGCATAGAAAAACTGAAGCCCAGGGGGCACATTGCCTCCTGGCTGCCTGTTTTAAAAGAGCCAGAGATTTAATGAGAGTTGTATACTCCTATCCCCATTTGTTTATGTACTTTAAAATATTTACCTGATTATATGTAACTTAAGATAGTCTTACCATGACATCACAGTGTACACTTATAACATTTAGTACCTAATTCATTAAACTGATACCCAAAACAATTGTAACAAGAGTACACAAGAGTGTGCCCCAGAATTATAAACATGAGATTCCAGACTTAGCATGTTTGCCTTTTTAATACATCCAAATTGCAAAACTGTACAGAATCAAATTGTATCAGGTAATTAAACTTTTAACTCTCCTTTATGATATTCCAGTTTGAATCAATCCTAAGGGGCAGTTTTTAGAAGCATCAGTCAAATCATTCATTTTTACCAGGAGGTTTCCAATGTTTACATGAAAACAAAAGAAACGAAAGCAAGGCCTCCATTGGCCTGTCCTATAGAATGGGCCTATCTCCATCCTACTCCTTAGAGCTTGATGAACTGCCTTGGCGCCAGCTTGCCTTCTTCCACCATGAATGGACACCACCTATGGCTGTCTTACCACATGGACTGGCTAAGCTGCACCTTTGTCAGTTTACCCCTCACTCCTGAGGATAGGCTCAAGGGCCCATGCTAAGTTCTTATTAATTAATTAATTAATTTTTAAACATGAATTAAAGAATTTTTAACTATAGTTCTTTTTAAAAATAAAGTAATAATCCTTCAATACTTTTGGTAATGCCCAAACTTGATGACCTTTTGAAGTTTGAAGTTAAACTAACCTATTTTTACATCATACAGTTTCAATCTTGAACACATTCACACCCACATACACTTGTGCGTGCACACACACATACATATATTCACATATACAAGTATTTATGTAAAAGAACTTAAAAGCGTTCAAAATAACTATCGGCCGTACATTCTTTAGTGGCAAGAGGTATTTTTGCCAATCTTACTCTTGCAATGACCAAAACTTAAGACAAAAACTTTAATGAATGATTTTAGCATTTTTTTTTGTCTGATTCACTAGGGCCTGCTAGTTTTAGCAAGATATTTTAGCATACTAAATACTTTTCAGCTGAAGATAACTGGGTTTGGGTCCCCTGGAATATAACTGAGCCCACCCAGCACTTGACTCTAGTGTTTAGCCCAATTTTAGCTAGGGGCATTTTATAGTTTTGAATTACTCTTATGCCAAGATTAGCCGGCTTTTTTTACCTGGCTCTTAGCAGCCTGCACTTTTCAAATGCCTTCTTGCAGAAGGGGACACACCACATTGTAGACTCTGATGTTTTGTCCATAGACTGAGGTGCCAGACTTTGAAGTCAGGCCCCACCACGTGAACCCCATTTTAGAATCAAACCCTGAGCCAATCAGATTTGTACCTGTGTTCTAATCTTGCTTGCACAGCTGATTGTTGTAACCTTGTTTTTTGCCTTTATAAGCCCTGTGTAATCACAGCTCGGGGCTTCCTCCTAACCTCCGCTGTGTCGGTGGGTAGGACGAGGCCCGAGTTGGCAGCTCGTTAAATAAAACCTTGCCTTGCTTTTACATTTCGGAGTGTCTGAATCTCGGTGGTCTTCTTGGGGGTGGTCTTGCGACTTGGCACAACAAGACATGTAAATGGAAAACAGAAATATGGGAAACAAAAGTTTATATTTAAAACTAGTACCAACCTCAAAGACAAAACTAGTCAAGACAAAACAGGACATAGAAATAGAGGCTTTGTGCCTTGGATGGCATGTCCAGCATCCACAGGCTGACAGCCAGAGTGATGGAAATTCCATAGGGCCCTGAAAATTCTCAGAGGAATCCTCCCCAGAGGAGATTTCCATCCCCCAGCAATCAGGTCCCTGGATCCGGACACCAGTTGTTGGATCTGGGTAAGTGCAACTGTAGTCAGGACACGGGGGATGCAGAGGGGAGTGGACCAATTCACACTTTATTTCAGGAGGGCCAGGTTTACACAGGGTTAGAAATCAATTCACAACTTCAAGAGTAAAAATTAATACAGAATGATAACCATATCAATACAAAAGTTGCAGATGTCGCTATTGTGAGGGAGGTGGCTCTTACAAAGGTTTTCACTACTACAAAGTATGGCTACTACAAAGGGCTTAGCTACTACAAAGATTGTTGATACTAAAACAAAGGATTAAACCAGTCAAATCAGAACTATTCCCTGACTTAGTTTTGAGATGAAGGCCGGTCCGTTGTCCAACCCAATGGTGGATGGGAAGCCATACCTGGGTAGGATTGCTTCCAGGATCTTCTTAGCCACTACATTCGCAGTCTCATGCTTTGTTGGATAGGCTTCAACCCGTCCTGAAAAGGTGTCTACAAAACTAGCAAATATTTGTAATTTCTGTGAGATCTACTTCCCAATTCACGCCTGGTCTATTCCCAGAGAGGCGAGCTCTTTTAGTAACCTGTTGATTGGGGGCATTGGCAAGCTGCCAGGCCTTGCAATTTTTAACAATATCTTCAATAAGTTGATGTTGGTTTTTTTTGCCCCTCCCGGCTCGGACTCTTACTTCTTCCTTTCCACTCTCCTTTTCACGCCCTCTCCCCTAGTCATTCAACCTGCAAATAAGCTAGAGTGGAATGGAGGAGATAGCTCCGACCTGACGCACACGTGATCTGCCACAGATATGTGCTTGCCTCCTTATGCTAGAAGTCTGGTGAACATATGCAACGGGGCCGGCTTCTTAGAGCGAACTGACTTTATTAAGAGAATGACAAGGGGAGATGATTCCGAGGGAGGGGTTTGGCCAGGATGTCGATAGGCTGAAATGTATCACCTGACCCCCAAGGGCTAATGTCACTCGAGCACGCCAAACCAGGGCGGGTTGGTAGGCGCCGGGGTGGCTAGAAGTTTGGGGGCTGTTTGCCCAACCGGTTTCTCTGGATTCCAATCTAGAGGGGGCAGCAGGGCCGCATTCCCCAGGGCTGGGGGAGGTGCATCAAGCCCCTTCCATCAAGGGGAAGGATGGATCCCAACAAGTTGATATCCTTGTCTAATTTTCACTTTGGAGTGTTGGAGCAAGTCCTGCATTTTTTGGGTTCCCATGTGAGAAGCTCAGTGGATTCTCTTAAGGATCCCCTTACCCAGCCCTTGTGGCAGGATAAGTTTCCCTTCACAAGTTTTCCACCAGTCACTGTTTCCTTCTCTGTCCAGGGGTTTTGTGGGCCATGGGAATTTTCTTTATCCACTCCAAGCCTTCTTGGGAATACTGGGGCACAAGAGGCAAAGCTCATGGCCCTGGGTCTACTAAAGTCTGTTCCCAGGAACTCTGACTTGTCTGGCTGATTTAGACACAGGGATTTTCAGCACAGTCTATGTGCATCTGACAGCCAATGCTTGCTCTCTTTTAATATGAAGCCCAGATGAGTGACTTCAGGTTTACAAATTTGTGCCTTTTAACATTCTAGTTTGTAAAAGCATTTTCCTGACTGGCTGAGGAACTGATCTCTGATGACCTAAAAAGTTACCTTTGCAGGCCGTTAACAGATCTCAATCAGGACACAATCTCAGGTTTACAAGCTTTTTTTCCTATACAGATGTATCAGCTTAAAATTCTCACTGCCAGTCAGAGCTTTGAGTAAATGCGGGGGGTGAGATTTTAATCTATCCTCTCATTTGACAAACTTACCCTTACTAATCACTATCACAGATGACTGGCAAGTTCCTGCCCAGTAGACAGACATGGGCATTAGAAAGGCATGCTTGCAAACTAATCTTCTAGGACTTCCCGGCTTTGATTAACTTTTGAAAGGCCAAACAGGAGTGACTCTAGGAACTGACACAATCTCTGCCATCCAAGCAGCGTCTTACTGCCTCTGGATGCTCCATCACTTTTGTCCCAGGAGGAGTGACTTTCCACTGGACTTGGACTCAGGGCCTGAGTGCTGTCCCCCAGCTCTCCAGCTCAAGACTAGCACCCGACCACTTGGAGCTCCACACAACTCCGTTCCCAGCACTCTGCTGACTGCTTAGAGACAAGTCTCTGACAGGGACCTTTCTCTGCCCGGGCTGGCTTCGAACCGCAGATTTCAGATCAGTGAGTCTTACAAGAGACCACTTTACTCCAATTAGAAGCAACAAGGTGGTCTACACAGAAGTAGTTTTTAAGCATGCTCTCTTACCTGGAATCTATTAAGGGTCAGTATTAGATCTTGACAAACTTGTAGGAATCACCTGTGCTTCTCTGTGGGCCTGCTGGAAACTGTTACAAAAAACCTACAAAGAAGCTGGAATGTCAATTAAATATTTTGGTAGCCATAATCCTCCTTTTCTCACTTTGCAATAATTATTTAGGACAATTTTACTTCCAAATTTCTTATCTAGAAATGTATTCTTGATTTCCAAAGCCTTTTTAACACTAACACAACACTTTAGCTTTTATCTGCATCGGAAAAACTGAAGCTCACAGGCATTCTGAAACCAGGTGCCGCCCTTTGCCTACGGCTGCTTGTTTCAAAAGAGTCTCTTTTTTTTCTTCAGTCCCAGTTACTGCATGGCATGAAGACCTGTGAATTTTTCCTTAATGTAAGAATTACAATTAGAAATACTTATCCATTCAGCTTTCCAATATATTAGTGAGAAACATTGGCCCATTTTGCCATTTCTTCCTACATACATAGAGTTAATGAGAGTTTACTTCTATCCCCATTAGTTTAATATATATCCTTTTAAATCCAAATTTCTGACACTTAGCTCTGATTTTTTTAATTAAACATTTTAACTACAGGTCCTCTTTAAAACAATGCACTAATCCTTTAAAGCACTTGGTAATGCCCAAACTTGATGACCATTTAACTTTAAACTTAAACTTAGTTTTGCATCATACTGCAGTCTTGAACATGTTCACACACACATGCACACACACATACATTTTCAAAAGATCTTAAAGCGTGCAGAATAAGCATCGGTCGTACATTTTAAGACAAAAACCTTTAACAAATGATTTTAGCATTCTCCAGCCTCATTTTCCAGGGCTTGATAGTTTTAGTAAAACATTTAGTCATAGTAAAACATTTTAGCACACCAAGTACTTTTCTGCTTAAGAAGGCTGGGTGGGGGTCCCCCTAGAGTTCTTTTTTGCGGACACTCTCACTGATTGACTGATTGTGGGCTGTCACATGTACATCTTTCCAGTGAGCTAAAGTCAAGTGCAGGGGAGTGGAAGAAACGTTCCCCATCATCCATTTGTCAGTCAGGCACAGCGCAAGAAAGAAACACACAAAAATAATCACAGGCACAAAGACCAGACAAGACTCACAGACAGACTTAGGGAGTCGAGGCTTACAGGTTCGACTGTGTCTCTCCTGCCCCTGTGAGGGGGCAGACCACACAGTCTCACTGTGTCTCTCCTGCCCCTGTGAGGGGGCAGACCACACAGTCTTGAGGCTCTCTCCTGTTCCTGTGTAGGAGCGGACGAGACATAGACGTCCGCTCCTGTGTAGGAGCGGACGAGATAGAGTGGACTGGACGGGCGCCCATTAGAAGGGCCTCCCGGTCCAGTCCTTCAGGTTCAGGGTGGTAGTGGGAAGCCTGAGCCCCCTGTGGAGGGCTTGAGGTGTCCCCAAAGTCCTCCAGGACTGCCCATACGAGCGTGTTCACTCTGGCTGGTCCTTCACTACCCTGGTCCAAACAGAAACAAAACTACAAATCACACAGACACAGACACACAGAATGAACAGTGCTATTTTCTTACCTTCGGAGTCTGGGGTCTCGGGCTTCTCTGGGGCCATCCCGGACGAAACCCCAAATGTTGTGCCAAGTCGCGAAACCACCACCAAGAAGACCACTGAGACTCACACATTCCGAAATGCAAAAGCAAGGCAAGCGAGCTGCAAGTTGGGCCTCATTCTACCCACCGACATAGCGGAGGTTAGGAGGGAGCCTCGAGCTGTGATTACACAGCAAAAAACAAAGTTACAACAATCAGGTGTTCAAGCAAGCAAGATTAGGACACAGGTACAAATCTGATTGGCTCAGGGCTCGAGGCTTTCTGGGGGCAGTTAGAGTTAAGCATTCCCAGTGCTTAGAGTTCTTGACCAACTGGGCCTTAATAAGATTGTCCTGTGTTTGCTCACAGGGCCTGCTTATCTCAGGTTCACGTGGTAAAGTGGGGTTCCCGTGGTAAAGTGGGGCCTGACTTCAAAGTCTGGCACTTCATCATGACAAAGTGCCTTCCTTAGGCCAACAAACAGTGGAGATTCCTAATGGAAATTTTTCCCCATAGGCCTATTAGTTTGCTAATAAGGCATCAGAACTTCTGTGCCAAGGCTGTTTCCCTCTGGTCAGAGAAGTTATTCTCCCACACTGGTCGGTTTTCTGCAGTGTCTGGGTCAACTTTCTGCTTAACTACCACAACAGCCATGGGAAAGCAAGATTGCTATGGAGGTCTTCTCTTTCAATACTTCTATTGCAAAGCTCCTGCATTGTATTTTGGCTCCCAAATGCAACATCACCTTGATAAGCCCAAATAGAAATTTTCTGCAGTACTTCAGGGATAAATGACATAGAATGAGAAATATGAATGCTTAAGATTAAATTCATATGTTTCATTAGTATCTAGGTCTGATGTAAATCTACATCAAATTTTCAGTATTACAACAGAATATATTGTGAAATTTTACTTCAGTGAATGAGGGTCTGTTACTCCTTCTTTTAGTACTACCGTGTGTCGGTTACTGTTTTAATTGGGATTTTTACTTGTATAATTCCTATAATGTCCCATTTTCATTTTCCTTCTAATGTTGACTTTGTCAATCATTTTCTTGATTGTTTTTGTCAGTTGTGTGGCTTGAACTCAGGATCTTGGTGCTGTCCTGACCCAATTTGTGCTCAGACATAGAACTCTGTACTAATTGAGCCATAGTGCCACCTATATTTTGTGAGAGGTTAATTAGAGATAAGAGCCTCCCAGGAACTTTTCTGTCTTAGTAGTCTTTGAACCACCATCTTCAAATGTCAGCCTACTGAGAAACTGACATTATAGGCATGAGTAATCTGCACATGGAACTTTAAAATGTGTTTACATATACTAACTTCCTAACTAAACAGTATCATACTGTGTATTCCTCTAATATATTCTATTACTGTTTTCCTCTTCACAATGTTTCACCTTTTAACATCATTCTTAGAGATTATTTTGGTCACAATTTGTATAGTTCCACTCACACATTTATATTCTCCAGTAAACTTGAGGCTCTTTTATGGGACCTGCCTCTATGTCTATGTCTATGTCTCACTTTCTACTTGTGCCTCTTCATCTCTTTTCCTCTCTTCCTATTCCCTCTCTCTCTGTTTCAGTCATATGGCTTTAAATGTCTTGGAATGGCTTGTACAAGCTACAACCATCCATTTCAATTGAAGATTACAATGTAAAAGACTATTTTTGACTTCTTTTCAGAGATAAATTGATAATGCTTCATAGTCTGCTCTTTCATCACTAAAATACTTTAAATTTTCTATTATTTAGTCACGTTTAAAATGCCACACAGAAATTTGTATACATTAAGTAGATTTTACATTTTTGTCATAATGTTATTACTTCTTGCTATCTCTTGAAACATGACAATGTGTAGGGGATGGCTATGTCTTTAAGACCTGGGGCGGCTAGCCAGCAGCTAGCCCATCCCACCTCCTTCCAGGTTCAACCAAAAGAGAAGCTAAAGCAGCCCCCACCTCTCGGTGGCGAACACATGTGTTGTGATGGCGCCGGCTGACCCAGGAGGCAGAGCCAAGAGGTCTCCGCCTCTGCCGGAAGTTCTATGACATCACTGTGATGGACACACTCATTAGCCTATTGTTAGCACCTGGCCCGTCCCTCTTCTTCACGTGTCATTACTGGTATAAGACTGTTAGCCCCTCCCTTGAATAAACCAGAATGCTCATTGAAGCTTCTCCGGGAGCCTAGGCGTGCCTTTCTTCCTTGGTGGGTATAAGGGGAGGGGGACTTCCCACAACCACATGCTGACCGAGGCCACGCATGGGCCTCATCCCTGCAGTCAATTCCTACTGGCCAGAGGATATGCGTGAGGGTGTAGGGGACCACACGGAGGAGGCAGATTTGCCCAGCATCCCTACACAGAAGAAGGTAGAACTTAGCTCAGCAAAATTGTGCCCAATGTGGGGCGGGGAAACAATGTCCGGAGCTATCGGTAGCCCTCAAGAAATTGGAGTGGATTCTCCAGGGCATGTTGGTTCCCCCATTGGACAGCTAAGATGGTGGGGCAGAATTGATTCGTGTTCTAAGGGACTGGATTGGAACTTTGGGACATTCGGGCCAAGGGCAGAGGGATTTCTGCTGCCCATGAAGATGGGTGCGCACTCGAGCCACGGACACCCAGTTTGGCGGGTTTCCCGGTGCTGGGCGGGGCAGGACGGCATGGCTTTGCATGTCCCTCAGGAAACCTGCCTTAGAGGCTGTGCAGTAGAGAAGCACAGAGGGTGTGTGGGGCGGCGGCAGCAGTGCACGAAACTATCCAGGCTGGGAGCCCCCCCACCCGAGATTTCCAGGTCCCGATTTGTGAGCAGCGGCGGCTTTGTGCACTGGGCTCTGGGGACATGGGGCCCGGGACAGGCGGCATGAGTTTCACGGCAGGTGCCGCGGGGGGGGGCGGCTCTCGGCCCTGGAAATACTTGGGGCATGGCAGGTGCAGAGGCAATGAGGCACACAGGGCGCCTGGAGCGGCTTGCCCTTGCGCTTGCCCCCTGCTTTGCCTTTCTGCTTCTGGGGTCGCCGCCGCAATGGCAGTGGCAGTGGTGGCACCCTGGAGTGTGGGGTTTTTTGGGCTGAAAGTGCCTTAATGCCAGCCTGGGCAAAAGAAAATCTCTCTAAAACTCCATCTTCCAATTAACCAGCAAAGAGCCAGACTGAGAGCTTGGCTCAAGATAACCAGCAAAAGGCTGAAAGCAGCACCGTGGCTCAAGTGGTAGAGCACTAGCCTTGAGCAGAAGTACTCAGGGACAGTGCTCAGGCCCTGAGTTCAAACCCCGTGAATGCGGATGGGAGCATGCCATCCCAGCAACAAGTGCCATAACTCCTGGGACTCAGCCAGTCCAGGAAAACAGGGATATGGAGAGGAGTGAGAGGAGAATGGTGTCACATCCTAAACGGGGTTGCCTTGTCTCGCCCTTTCAAAACTAATCAGAGCCAGGAGGCCAAAAAGAATAGTATCTGTCCATTTTCCTTTTTTCTGCCAGTTGTATATATGTATACATATTTATCTTAGCCTCTGACTGGCTACTCCAAGCCGGACCACTAGCACTGGACACTTCCTTCAGTTATTTCTCCTTCTGTGTAATTAGCCACAATTGGGTTTATGCTCTAGATGGAAGTTTTCTGGCCTATGCCCAGGGTATGTTCTCTTATGCCATTCATGTTAACTAGCTCTGAGAACTTGTCAGTCTTTTGGTGATCCTTTCAAAAGTCTCTCTTAACAGAATAACATCTCTCGCTGAGGTCACCACCTGGGAACTTGCGGTTCAAGGCCATCACCTTTCTACACTGCTGTGCCAAGTTACAGAGGCTGGCCAGAGGAGACCATAGCACCCTCTGGCCCTAGTGATCATTCTCGTGGTAACGATGGGGACTTTTGCCAAACACACTGGACGGTACCAGGCCATAAGTCAAATCAGGGGCCCCTGACCACTTTGCCCCCTTTCAGCAGGAAGTAGTTTCAGAAGAAATGACCTTCGCCCATACTCCCACCCTGGTGCCCTCCTGTGTCATAATTTTAAAAAAACAAAAGAGGGGGGATAAGCCCCCATGACTAGTTAAGGATAGCTATGCTTACATTAAATATCTTAAGAAATATCTTAAGAAATTTTAAATCTTCCCAAATCAGTGTAGGAAGGAGCCTTGCATGTGCCTTTCCAGATTGGAAAATTAAACCCAGAGCACTCGCTCTGGAGAAATGTCTTCTTCTTGTTCTCTAGGAAAACAAGGACCGTGCTGGATTTCTTCTGCTCTTCCGAAGGGAATATGGGGAGCCTGCCTGCATACAATAGCGGCAAACAACACCAAAGGCAGCCAGCTTCCCTTCCTTGCTTGCTTTCTAGACTCTTCCTTGAGCATCTCCTGTGGTGCAATGTTTTGCTGTGGCAGTGTCACCTGTGGCTTTGCACAAAAACTAAAAAGAAGTTTTTATACCATTGTTTCTCCTTTTGCTCTCCCCTGCTGACTTAGGGGGTCCCGTTGGAGGGAAATAGGAGCTGAGGGTTTTGACACCTTACTTCAATGTTTTTGATGATGTTTAAAGAAAGGTAGGCACAAGGGTTTAGTGCCTTGCCTTCAATGTTTATGAAAAAAATGTTTTACTAACTACATGTGTTAAGTTATCAGCTGCTGTGGACTAATAGAGTTACCAGAATATAAACCTGCTTCTGCCTCACCACCAAAAGAGGAAATAATGTCTGCATTCATCTTGAGTGGCACGGAAACGGGCTAAGGACTCCAACTTCTCTGGACTGAGCCAAATGGATGGCCCCTTCACCTACCCCTTTTGTGGAAGAGGCCCCATATTTATCTTATGTCAACATTTGCCTCATGCCTACATATGCCATATGTTTACAGCATCTCCTGCTTATTAAAAAAAAAAAGAGGGAGATGTAGGGGATGGCTATGCCTTTAAGACCTGGGGCAGCTAGCTGCCAGCAGCTAGCCTGTCCCACCTCCTTCCGGGTTCAACTGGAAGAGAAGCCAAACCAGCCCCCGCCTCTACGTGGTGAACACGTGTGTTGTAATGGCGCCGGCTGACCCAGGAGGCAGAGCCAAGAGGTTTCTGCCTCTGCGGGAAGTTCCGTGACATCACTGTAATGGACATGCTCATTAGCCTATCATTAGCACCTGGCATTCCCTCTCCTTTGCGTGTCATTACTGGTATAAGACTGTTAACCCCCCCCCCCCCAAATAAACCAGAATGCTCATTGAAGCTTCTCTGGGAGCCTATGCGTGCCTTGCTTCCTTGGTGGGTGTAAGGAGGAGGGGGGCTTCCTGCAACCACACGCTGACCAAGGCTATGCGTGGACCTCACCTCTGCAGTCAATCCCTACTGGCCAGAGGATATGCGTCAGGGCGACAGGGGACCACACGGAGGAGGCAGATAGGCCCAGGATCTCTACACGGAAGGAGGTAGAGCGATGTGCCATATTTCAAAACTATTAATTTGTTAAGGAAAGCATTATGTGTTGTTTCAAATAGGTTAGATGGTGGGTTCTATACTTCTTTACAAAATCACAAAACTATTTAAGACATATGAAAGCAATTGCAGTCATATCTTGTCTCTTCAGATGTACTTTTGTATTTCTTCTGATATGAATTATATTTATCTATTCATGATGGTACTCAGGCTTGAACTCAGGGCCTAGCCTGTATCCTTAATTTTTCACTCAGGGCTGCTCAGTTACTTGAGCCACATGCCACCTCTGTCTGTCCAGTAATTGGACAAAAGAGTCTCGTGGTCTTTCCTTCCATGGCTAGCTTCAAACCTTGATCCCAAGAGCTTAGAATCTTGAGTCCTTAGGATTCTCTTTTCATATTTACATTTCTAATGGATAGATGATGATATCACTGAATATAGATTTCTACTAATTAAAATTTAGTTGAAAATACAACAACATATTCCCCAAAGTAATATTTTACATGTGTTCTTTTTGGAGGGCATGCTGTTTAACAAATGAAATCATGTAATTATATTTTCAACACTCACAGTATATTTATCCATATATCATCAAAATATTCCTGTTTCTATTGAATGTATTTGTCTATCTTCCCTGTTTATTTTAGGAATTTCCTTAGTAGAGTTTAATATAACAAAGTAAAACACTGAATCTTCATTTTGTGATATACGCTATGAGGCTGTTTGGAGAATATTTGAATTTCTTTATCCTTAGAGGAAATAAAAGAAATATTGGATATAGGTGCATTTGATCAAGAGATTTACACTAGTAAAATGTAATCTTATACAAAAATAAAATTTCACAATTATTCTATTTAGAATATTTGTCAGTCTAGCCCAATTTTGTTTTCTTTCTCATCCTTCAAAATAAAACAAACAAAAGATTAGCCCACAGTTCATTTAATATATTTCTTCAAATGTCATCTTTCCCCAAAGAAGTACCTAGACTGTCAAACTAAGAAAGGATTATAAATGACCTCTCTGATGAAAAGTAAAGATTATGAGACAGAAACCGAGTACGAATCAGAATGTACTCAGACTTCCTGTAATCAAAATTTGAATTGAATTGAAATGATGAATGATATATATTCCCAAAAGTACTTGACATATTCAATACTACCTCTCTGAAAATTTCAGTTAATTGATTTTTCCAGAGAAAATTTAAGCCTTAAACATAAACCAATACAAACAACTACAATCCTAGTTAAGAATAAGAAGATTGCTGTCTCAATCTAGGCTGGAAAAAAGTGTTATGGGATCTCTTACCTAGGTGGGGTGTAGATTTATTATCACAGCCGTGTAAAAGGTGTGGATTCAGTGAAAGAGAGTTCCAGTCCAGTTCTATGTGGATCATAGTCTCAATATTGGTGGATGCCTGTAATCATTGCTTTTGGGAGTGTAAATAAGGATTCACCTCCATTTGTTTGTGGAGCCAGAGAGTGAAATATTATTACGAATATACATAGAGGGACCTGGGTGTTGGTGGCTCATTTATATCCTACCTACTCAGGAATCATAGATCTGAGTGTTGTGGTTCAAAGCCAACCTAGGCCAGAATTTCACTGACATGCTTATCTCCAATGAAACACACCAAATCTGGCAATGGCAGTGTGGTTCAAAGTAGGAGACCATGAGCTTTGAGCACAAAGGCACAGGTATAGTGCCCAGGTCCTGATTTCAAGCTTCAGGACTGGCACAAAAAACTACACATAACAGAAGAGACATGGTGAGATTTTGATGGGATAACACAATCTTTTAGACATCCTTATGTGAATACTCAAGTAACAAGAGAGTCTCACATATGACTTGCAGCAGAAGTGTTAAGAAAGTGAGAGCTGGAGTCAAAGTAGTTTTGAATCCATCAGTAGCCAATGAGTAGAATTAAGGTAGAGTAAATACAAAGATCATGGCAATTGTTGCATACTAAAAACAGGCAAGGAAGAGCAAACTTCGGCACATCCACTTTACTTAGCAAAGAAACAATGGATACACCTATATAAAATCTCTCAGTGAGACAAAAGCTATAGTCTTCAGCTGAGATGGATAGGACATTGGGGTCAGCTATATCTTTTGGCTTTCTTTTCAGCTGTTGATAGAACCACAGGTCCACAGCTTCCAAGGAGAAAAGCAATGGCCAAGAGCAAATTAAAATGTTAGCTGCTGCAGGAATTGCCTGAAGAAGAACCCATAATCTTGGTAAGAAGGGCGAGAGAGTAGAGCCTAATGACTGAAACATCCAGAACTGTCATTGGAGATGCTGGATTGGTTCCAGATGATATTGACTCTCAGGAAGCCACTGCAATTCTGGAAGAGGTATTGAGGACTTGTGTAGAAAGATTTCTTGGACAGTAGCAGCCTCAAATACAAGACCATGTGCTAATGCGTGCTTTGGCTCTAGGTCTTGATCTAATGTGAGTATTCCCAATGCAGGGTGAATCAGAGAAAAGTCTACCAACTTGTCTTTGTGTGGCCAAAAATTTAATCCCTCAGTTGATTGTCAGAGATGAAGGTGAATATGAGACTGATCATGGTTCACCTACTGGGATATGTGACAAACTCAGTGAGGTAGCTAAATCCATCTGTGGAATTTGATCCAGAAACCAAAGTGGAGCTGAGGATAGAGCCACATGTGACAACAAGGTGATGCACATTACTGTTTTTGTCTAAGGCTTTGCAAAAACCAAGGAATGCTTCATTCCATATGATACCAAATGTGCAACCTTCAATATTAAACTTTTTTCTTCCCTCTTTTATATTTCAGGGTCCTCTTCCTCTTGGCCCATGGCTAGGTTTGAAACCTTCTCCCAGCAGAGTGCTCCACCACCCATGCCAAAATATACATTCTTCTTCAGCTCCATGATCTGAAACATCAGGCTTCGCATTGAATGGAGCTTAGAAACAGCACCCAAAACCAAATTAATGAAGTAAGGAAGTCCATACAAGACTTAAGAGAGAATTGCAGCAGAGATATGGAAGCCATCATGAAAGATCAATCAGAATGAAGGGAGGCAAGAAACCAAGTTGTATGTTTATGGAACAGACTGGATCATTCAGAGGATTGAATCTCAGGCGTTGAGGACAGCCTAGATTTTATGGAGAAAGAACAAAAAATAATGCAAAATCAGTCCAAAAAGCAAGACAGATCGCTTCAGGATCTCCAAGATACAATCCAGAAACCCAATATAAGGCTAATAGTATTGAAGAAAACCTAGAGAGGAAGTTAATGGAACAGGCAATTTGTTTAATCAAATACTACCTGAGAATTTCCAAAATATCCAGAAGGATAGGACCATTCAGATACAAGAAGCATTTAAGACCCCAAACAGACCAGACCAGAATAGGACTTCCAATCGAAACAATATAATCAAAACAGGATCAATAGAGACCAAGGAAAGAATCCTTAAAGCGGCTAGGGAAAAGAGAACAATCACATATAAAGGAAAAACAATCAGAATTACTCCTGATTTTTGAGCAGAGTCCATGAAAGCAAGGGGAGCCTGGAATGAGGTATGCCACCCCCTAAAGAAATATAACTATCAACCAAAATTTCTGTACATAGCTAATCTCTCATTCATAGCCAAAGGTCAAATAAAAGTCTTCCATAGCAAGGAAAAATTGAAACAATACATCTCCACCAAACCAGCATTACAGAATATCCTCAAATATGTCCACCACATTGAAAAATCAACAAGACCATGATCCAGACAGAGAAAGGACACCTAAATAGAACTTTAGATTATTAGAGCAAAAAATGGGATGACACAGCCCCTAGAAAAATAGACATAATGGAAGGAATAAACAACCACTTCTCAATCCTAACACTCAATATTAATGGGATTAACTCTGCAATTAAATGATATAAATTGACAAGTTGGATGAAAAACAAGATCCATTTTTCTGATGTCACCAAGATACACATCTTGCCAACAAATGCAAGCATATTCTATTTTTTTTTTTTTTTGGCCAGTCCTGGGGCCTGGACTCAGGGCCTTAGCATTGTCCCTGGCTTCTTTTTTGCTCAAGGCTAGCACTCTGCAACTTGAGCCACAGTGCCACTTCTGGCCATTTTCTGTATATGTGGTGCTGGGGAATCGAACCCAGGGCCTCATGTATATGAGGCAGGCACTCTTGCCACTAGGCCATATCCCCAGCCCCTGCAAGCATATTCTAAAAGTGAAAGGCTGGAATGAAATCTATCAAGCAAATGGCCCCCATAAGCAGTCCGGCCTTGTAATCTTAGTATCAGATAAAATTGAAAGAAGTATAAAGACACAAAGAAGGTTAATCCACACTAATGAAGGAATTGCTCCAACAGAAGGACATAACCTCCCTAAACATCTCTATACCAAATACAGGATCACCCAACTTCATTAGCCAAACACTACTGACTCTAAAAACACTTATAGCTGCAAACACACTGATTTTAGAAGACTTTAAGAAACCACTGTCACCTCTGGACAGATCAACATGCCAAAAACTGAGAAAAAATCCTCAGGACTAATCAACTGCATAGACCATCTAGACTTAACTGATATCGAAAGGATATTCCATCCAGCAACACCAGGATATACATTCTTCTCAGCATCACATGGGAAATTCCCCAAAATAGAACACATTTTAGCATACAAAGCAAATTTGTTCAAATTCAGAAATATTGAAATAATTCCCTGTATTCTCTCAGACCACAATGGGATAAAACTAGAGCTCAACACCAAATGCCAACAAAGAAAACCCTACAACCCATGGGGACTGAACAGTACATTGCTGAACCACCAATGGATCATCAAGGAAATCAGAACAAAATTTCAAATATTCATGGAATTAAACCAAGATGAACACACAAAATATCAGCTCCTCTTGGATACAGCAATGTCAGAAATCAGAGAAAAAGTTATAGCCCTGAGCACCTACAGCAACAAATTGGAGAATTCTCAACTCAACAACTTAAGGAAGCAATGTAAGCTCCTTGCAAGAAGGCAACATGCCAAACACCAAGCCAATAGACGGAAGCAAATAATAAAATTAAGTCAGAATTGAACAACTTAGAGTACAAAAACACCATAGAAAGAATCAACAAAACAGAATTTGTTCTTTTAAAAAATTACCCAGTCTGACCAAAAAGCCAAGGCAGCACACCCAAATAAACAAAATCAGAAAGGAAACAGGAAACATTACCACAGAAACAACTAAGATTCAGAATATTTTCAAACCTATATGCCAACAAATTTGAGAACCTGAAAGAAATGGACAAATTCCTAGCAAAAATGATGTGCCCAAACTTAACCAAGAAGATTTAAACTTACTAAACAGACCCATATCCAGCAATGAAATGGAAACTGCAAAAAGTGATCTCCCATCCAAGAAAAGCCCAGGTCCAGATTGGATTCACAGCAGAATTCTCTAAGGCCTTCAAACAGATCTCACACCAACACTCCTCAAAGTCTTCAGTGAAATAGAGAGTAAAAGTTTGCTACCAAAAACAATCTATCATGCTAGTAGAAACCTTATCCCAAAACCAGACAGGAAAGAAAGAGAACTTTAGACCCATTTCATTGATGAACATCGATGCAAACTTCTCAACAAAATTCTGGCCAATCGATTTCAACAAGTTATCAAAAATATATACACAATGATCAAACTGGATTCATTCCATGGATGCTAAGTTGGTTCAATATATGCAAGTCAAATAATGTAACCCACCACATCAACAGGAGCAAGGTAAAAAATCATATGGTTGTATCCCTAGATGGGGAAAAAGCATTTGATAAAATCCAGCACCCATTTATGATAAAAGCATTGGAGAAACAAGAATTTCAGGGAACATTTTGAATATAATAAAGGCTGCCTATGACCAACCCCTAGTGTACATTACTTTTAATGGGGAAAAGATAAAGTCATTTCCTATAAAATCAAGAGCAAGTCAAGGTTGTCTGCTCTCTTCTCTGTAACATAGTACTGGAATTCCTAGCTAGAACAATAAGGCAAGAGGTACCCATGAAGGGGATCCAAATAGGAAAAGATGAAATTAAACTCTACTCTCAAGTTACTTGAGCTGATCCAAAGCCTTGGCAAGTTATCAGGAAATAAAATAAATCCTCAAAAATCAATGGCTTTTCTGTATGCCAATGACCCAAAGACCGAGACTGAAATCAGGAAAGCAACTCCTTTTGCAATAGCGTCAAAAAGCATAAAATATCTAGGAATATCCTTAGCCCCTGAAGTGAAAGAACTCTATGATGAAAACTTTAAAAACCTGAAAAATGAAATTAAAGTAGAATTTAAGAAATGGGAAAAACTTCTGTGCTCTTGGATTGGGAGAATTTACATTGTGAAAATGGCAATATTGCCAAAAGCTATCTACAAATGCAGTGCAATACCCATCAGTATTCCAACACCATTCTTGCATGAAATAGAGGAAGCAATCCATAATTTCATTTGGAACAATAAAAGACCCCGAATAGCCAAGAAAATCCTTACTAGAAAGCACAGGAGAAATTTCAATGCCAAACTTCAAGCTGTGCTACAAAGCCATAGTAATAAAAACAGCTTGGTATTGGCACAAGAACAGGCCTGAGGACAAATGGAACAGAACTGAAGACCTAGAAATGGACCCTCAGACCTATGGATATCCAATGTTTGACAAAGGAGCTAAAAAGATAAGATGGAAGAAAGACTTTTTAACAAATGGTGCTGATGAAACTGGGTCAACACGTGTAACAAACTAAAACTAGATCCCTATTTATCACTCTGCACCAAAATCAATTCCGAATGGATCAAAGACCTCAAAGTGAAATCAGATCCTCTGAAAACACTGCAAGAAGGAATCAGAGAAACTCTTAGACTCCTTATCACAGGACAAAACTTCCTTAACAAAGGCTCAGAAACACAACACATCAAATAAGGTTTGGATAAATGGGACTGCATCGAACTGCAGACATTCTGCTCAGCAAAAGACATAGGTTGCAAGATAAACAGAAAGCCCACAGATTGGGAGAAGATCTTTACCAACCATACCATGGATAAAGGCCTCATATCTCAAATTTACACAGATTTCAAAAAGTTAAATTCCTCCTAAACAAATATTCAAAGAACCAATGGTCCCCTCCACAAATGGGTTAAAGACCTCAAAAGAGACATGTCTGATCAGGAAATGAGAAAAGACACATGAAAAAGAGCATGACATCACGGGCCATAAAAGGAATGCAAATCAAAACAACACTGGGATTCCAGCTCACCACAGTAAGAATGTCCATTAACAGGAAAACTAATTATAACAAATTCTGGACAGGATATGGCCCAAAGGAACCCTACTACATTGTCGGTGGGAATGCAGACTTCTTCAACCACTCTGGGAAGTATTGTGCAGGTTCCTAAGAAGGCTAAATATAGAGCTCCCATACGACCCAGCAGCCCCACCCAAAAGATTACAAGCTAGACTGCACTAAAGCCACCAGCATAACTATGTTCATAGCAGCACAATTTTCACTGTTAAGATATGGAACCAACCCAGATACTCCTCAGGTGATGACTGGATCGAACATACACACACACACACACACACACACACACACCAAAACATGATACATATACACAGTGGAATTCTACGCATCTATCAGAAGTAATGATACTGACCCAATTCATTAGGAAATATATGCATTCAGGAAAAAGCATACTAAGTGAAGTGACTCAGACCCAAAGAAATATAAAGCCTATGGTTTACCTCATAGGGAATAATTAGTACATATCTAGGATAGACATAGCAGAAGAGCACAACAGCTCAACAGCCATGCACTTTTGAATGCATAAGATAATGCTAAGCAAAATGAACTCCATGTTATGGAAATAAGAGGTATATCATTGTTCTAGTTAATTTCAACATACCATGTTAAACTATAACTTTTGTTCTCTTGTATTCCCTTCCTGTGATTTTACTTCTGCTATTCCTGTAACTGATCTTAGTACCCCCGATAATGTATAGACCTGTATTGAAACTAGGGAAGGGAAAGGGGATAAGGACAAAAAACCATTGAAAAAGTGATATTTACAAAACCAATTGGTGTAAACTAACCTTATACCTCAAGGCAAGGGAAGGATCTGCAGAGGGGAGAGATGGGTAAAAATGAGGGAAGAGATTACAAGTTGGATAAGTAATGTATTTGCCTTACATATGAAACTGTAACCCCTCCTGTACTTCTTTTTGTCAGTAAAGAAAAAGTTCAAAACATAGTTTTATGATGCATTGATCTGTGAATTTGTGAGAATATATTTGACACAAATTCCATACCGACACGTCAATAAGCTGCTGCTTGTTTAAGCACCATCATTGTTTCCCAGGGACTAGTCAGCAGGTGCATTTTTGGAAGCCTGTGCATATGGGAAGTTTATGAAAACATGCCTGGATGAACCAGCAATGTTCTGTGGTTGTTCTAAACACTGAGTTTGTGACCTGACCCACAGGATGGGATGCCCTAGTAACTTTCATTGATACCACACTACATACATTTTTTCCTGCCCATTTTATCATTCACCTGATTTGGCATTATCTGCTGTAAGCCAGTTGCATCATCCCAAATGGCATTCATGCAAGTAGTTTCTTAACAGAGATTTTGGACCAAAACTATCAAAGTTTACTTCATCTCTAGGGCCTCACTATCATTGGTCTTGGAGGAAATCATAGCACCTGTGATGAAGAAGAAAAACTTGCAAACATGTTTTCCAACTTACTTTTTTCCACCTTGATGAAAGGCCTCAGGTGCAGAGCCTCAGGGAAAAGTTTTACACATTCTTCCTGGGGATTCACAAGAGGGTTGCATGAATGTTGGGCTTCATACCTCTCTGTCACTAAAAACACACAAAGTAAAGTGAATATATACCCAAATCTGTGGGCCTCACTTCCAGCCAGGATTTCAGCTTGGAAGAGGCTTCAGGGATGTGTTCTTTGAAATTCACATTCGTTCTTCTGCAGCTTCTCCTTCTTGTCAGGTCCTTGGCTGGCCCTAGCTGCTTTTCTGCATTGAAGCCCCGAGCACAAATGGATGGAGATGCCAGGATTTCTGGGTTTTTCCCTCTGTACACTTTGGGATCCGAGAACACTAACAGCCATGGATCTGGGCATGGACAGAATTACATGTAAGTAAGTCATTTTTGTTCATTTATGGTCTTGTACTCAGGACAGGCAATGACTGAGGGAACTCTGGGTATGCATCTGAGGGTTCTCTGTGTTCTTTACCCTGACAAACATCCTCATTACACCAGAAACAGCTCAGATTCATTAGATTCATTATTGTATTTTCCATCTACTGTTAAGGATGTTTCTACCTGCCACTGACAAAAATTCTCCTTGTAAGCTTATAGATATGAGGTAATCATAACTATTCCAGAGGCTGATGTTTAAAGCCATCCCGGGCATGAATATCTCTGAGACTTTATCTCCATTTCATCAGCCAAAGCTGGAAGTGCAGCTGTGGTGCAAGTGGCAGTGTGCTAGCATTGACCAATAAAGTTAAAAATCATGGGCTGGGGATATAGCCTAGTGGCAAGAGTGCCTGCCTCGGATACACGAGGCCCTAGGTTCGATTCCCCAGCACCACATATGCAGAAAACGGCCAGAAGCGGCGCTGTGGCTCAAGTGGCAGAGTGCTAGCCTTGAGCGGGAAGAAGCCAGGGACAGTGCTCAGGCCCTGAGTGCAAGGCCCAGGACTGGCCAAAAAAAAAAAATAAATAAAAAATAAAGTTAAAAATCCGTATCCATGCTCTCATGTGAAACCTTAAGACATGAACACATGGACACAAACTGTCTGTGTGTCTGTCTCTGTCTCTCTGTCTCTGTCTCTCTCTGTCTCTCTGTCTCTGTCTCTCTGCCTATGTCTCTATCTCTGTCTCTCTCTCTCTCTTACTGTAGAGATATAGTTACCCTTAAAAGGAAGAACTGTGTCATTATTTCATTTCACATATACACTACAATGCAGATGCTATCAAGCTGTTCAGCATTATCAAAGATCCCTAAATTGGAAAATTTTATCTGCCCATGATGAGATCTCCTTTATTTGTGCACATGCATATCTTGGCTTTTGATCTGTTTGCAGAGGGCCTCACTAATAAATGGCTATACAAAAGAAAGAAAGAAAGAAATGTGGTTATGCAAAACTCCAAAAAATTACAGCAGGAAGTTTGATAGGTGTATCAAGAGAAAATGACATTGCTTTATCATGTACACTCCTTTTCAAGTGGTGATATGACAAGTGTCACTGAGATGCCCACATCTGGGAGCAAAGATGGCAGGGTCAGAATTACTCTCTTCCCTGGCATAGAGTATATATCCTTATCTTAAATATCACTAGCATGTTTGCTTGTCTTTATTTCTTTTGTGCTTCATCTGGAAACATAGGGCCTGTGCACTGTCTGTGACCTCTTTTCATCACCTTGGAAGTAGCTACTTTTCCCTCAGGTGAGCAGCGTTTAAACACCAAGTTTCCAGCATTCATCTCTAGCTCAGATTCTTTACCTTAGTTTTATTTGTGTGACACCATTTTTAAAAATGCATATTCCTTCTACCCACAATGTTATCTTCCAATTCCACTCAAACTTCTCTGGCCCTAAACGTTCAGCTTGATATTTTCCATTCCCTCATTGTGCAAAACCACTTTCCAGTTCCAGACAAATACAATTTCTGTCTGCCTTGATGGGTAACTTATTGCAGCTTTGATGTGTATTGTCCTGGCTGCTCAAATATTCTACCTCTTTTTTTCTATATTGGTTTACCATTTTTAATTTGTAAAATGTCTGCTCATAATTGTCTTTCTTAATTGGATTTTTCCTACTGGAATATACATTTCAGGAATATTTTCTAAAATTCTACCAATATTCTGAGAGGTAAATAAACAGCAGTTGTTTCAACCATACATTTGGCTGTTACACTGCTTCATTCATTGTGCTGAAACTTTCTTATCTGATACAATCAAAACTATTTTACATTTCCCATGTGGGGTGGAATTTAGGAATTCTGCCACTTAGACAAATTCAAAGCTAATTCTTGCTCCTGTTTTATGATGGTTTGAGTTCTATTGAAGTTACCAACATAGGTATGTTAGCCCTCATTTTTTCCACTTCTTGGCACAGTTACCTAAGAGAAGTATGGGTATATTGATAATTGAGTGTAGTTCGTGTGTCTTAAGATAGGTCTAGATAATGATGATTAACTTCTCATAAAATTTAGTCTTTACTCTTCTGTGTCTCTGAAGGAAGTGATAGGAAATGGGATGGAGAATGCACTAAATGTGTACAAGAATTTCAGTAACATGCTTTTATTCACCTCATTGTTAGGTTCATCCAGAATCTGGGAGGTATGTGTTGATATGTGTAATTATATAGTTTTCTGCTGTGATTGTTCATAGGTTTTTCTTCATTCTCATCACCCTTTTATTTTTGTACAACCGCCATTTGATTCCTTTCTCATTGCAATTGTGATTTTATCCTGCATTTCTTTTTTTTCTTATGGATGTCATTCTTTCTATAATTTGGGATTATATTTCTAGTTCATTGACATGCATGGTAAGCTCTCCTTTCAATATCTGTTTTCTTCATTTAAGCAAGGCTGTTCCTTTTAAGCCTTCATTTTCAATATCCATAGCATTATTCTGTGCTCTTGTCATTTTCATGGATACAAAGGGTCAATTTATTTCTTTTAACTTGCTTTGAAAAGCAATTCACATTACCTTGCATTAATCTTTAATTACACTGAATACTTTAATTTAATTTTTATTTAAATATGTAGTAATATTTGGAAAATAATTCATTTGATTTCCATGTTATGTGCCTATTTTTCTTCACAATTTGCAGCATTACTACAGTGTGATCTGCATGTGTGCTCAGTATACTTTCATAAACTAGCCAGGTGATTTGTCCTAGCCATCATCTCTCCTGGATAATGTTCAGTGTGCTGATTAACTGTGTTTCATTCTATAGTATTTCACTGAAATAATCTCTTTTTATATGTGGAGTTCAAACGATTAATGGTAAAATTTAATGCTGATACCATCCTGTTGGTTTTGTTGGGAAGATCTTTCTGTGAAATCTTCAGCTAGTATTGTATTGTGGAATATCTTAAACTCTGCTAATAGAGCTCAGTTCTTGGTGAGCATGAAAAACAACAGAATTATTATGTCATCTTGTTGATTTGACTCCTTCATCATGGCATTATAAATTGTGGCTTTTGGAATCTTTCAGTAAAGTTTATTGCATGTGATGTGTTACATATACTACCGCTTCTTTAAAAAAAATCCTCTGTATGGAGTGCTTTATTCCAAATCTTTCTTTTCATACTTTAAATTGTCATTTAAAAAGTGTTATACAGAGTGATTACAGTTTTGTAAGTCAGGTGCATTCCTTGTAGAATGGTGCCACCTCTTTCCTCATTTCTCTTAGTTCCGTCCCAAACCGCCCCCCCTTCCCCATCCCATCCCACCCCCCGCGGCCAAACACCTCTCCAAGAAGTTAAATATTTGAGTTTCATTCTAGTGTCTGGTATTTATCACTGCTGCATTCTTTCATCATTTGTCACACCATTTCTGTGCTCATCCTTAAACTCAATAAAACAGAAAAACTTACATACAAGAAGGAAATCAAAACCAGTGACAAAAGAGAAAACAAAGAAACAAAGTGACACAGCAAAATACAAAAATACCTTGTTTCCATTTCTTAGGACTTAATTTCCATAAGCGTGATTTTATAATCATCTCACTGGGTAAATGTTTAGAATCCTGTATAATTTTTCATGTGTACATGTAAGTATTTGTCATTCACTATTCAGTGTTCTAACGGATGAATACCCAGGATGGGAATTGCTGGGACATATGGAAGCTCTATGGTTACTTGTTTGAGGAACCTCCATATGGCTTTCAAGAGTGAACAAGTTTACATTCCTACAAACAGTGTGGTAGTGTTTCCTTTTTTCCACATCACTGCCAACATCTGTAATTGTTACTTTACTTCACAGTGGGCAATGTAACTGGGATAAGGTGTTCTTTTCTTTTGCAATTCTTTTGTGGCCAGAAATGTCTAATATATCTACATGTAGTGATTGGACATTCTTATTTCTTCCTCAGACATCTCTTCTTGGGTTTTTGCCCATTTATTAACTGGGTTGTTGTTTCTTTGAGGATTAGGTTTTACTTGAGTTCAAAATTTTTATCTGTGAAGATTTTAGGAATGAGGCCATTGCCTTAGGTGCAGTTATTAAAGAGCTTCTCCCATCTGACGGCTTATTAATCTTGGTAGGTATTTCCTTTGCCATGCAGAAATTTGGAGGCAATCCCAGTCGTCTACAATTTCTTTGATTCTTGTCATTGTGGATATGGACTCCACCCTGTTTATGGGGGTTATTTTCTTGAAACATGTTATTCCAGGCTTTCAGTTTGAGCATGTTAACTTTTGTTGGCAGGATGGGTCTCTTGTAGGCATCAGATTGACGAGTTTTGCTTTTTGACCCAATTACTCAATCTGTGTCATGTATTTGGAAATTTAAGTCCATTGAGAAGTGAGAAGTATTTGGTAACTCCTGACATGTTATCCACTTATTCTATGTCTGCGGCTCATATTTTCTGACTATATTGATTTGATTATCTAAGCAGAGCCTTTTTCCCTACAACAGTTGTATTCCAGTTGGTTTTCTACATGTATGATATCTTTTCAATTCCTGGACTAGTTGAGAAAATTATTTCAATTTTTGCTGTTATGCAGTTTTAGATGTGTCTTTCAGATATGAAAGAGTGCTTCACTGGGTTCATTCTACTTGGTTATTTGCCTGTAAGCTGTGGCATACACCATGTCAAGCTTTTCTTGCTTTCATGGTTTCAGATGAGCAATTTGTACTCATTCTGACAGATTTTCCTTCATAAGCAATCAATTGCCTGATTCTGACAGCTTCCATAATTCTTTCCTTGGTCTCTACTGATCCTCTGGGAATTACAATGTGGCAACAAGATTTCTTTTTTCTGTTCTGGTCAGTTTGGACTTCTATGGCTTCTTGTACCTGAATCTGCTTATACTTTGTCACAGTCAGGAACTTCTCTGGTAGACTTCTGTTAAATATGTTAGCTTTGTATTTCATTGCGTAGTATTCCTCTTCCTGAAAACTTGATCTTAAATTAGGGCTTTTGATTGATCCCTGAGCTTCTTGCACGCTCCTACATTGTTTTGTATATTTGTAGTACCACAGTGTCCCCTCTTCTACGTTTTCTGTCTTGTGTGTCTTAAATTTTGCTATCAAGACTTTCTACTTTTTTTTATTTTTTTTCCCTTATACTTGATTATTATTGATGTCTTCTATCCCTTTACTGAAGTTTTCTTTTAGGTCTTATATGGATTCCTGTACTTCCTTGGTATATCTATATATTCTCTGATACCATTTTGCCAGGAAACTATGTTTTCTTTAGACACCTTTCCATCTTATGATATTCATTTATGTTTCTTTGTACATGACATGAATTATTCTGCTAATCATTCATTTAATCATACTCACTAATTGCTTTCTCTACATTCTGTTTCTTTTCATAAACATTTTTATCATTATGTTTTGAAAGCATAGGTAGAACTGTCTCCTCGTTCTTTCACTATTTGCCCTGTAGCCTGCTTATTTTCTGTAAGAATTAATTTTCCTTAAATTGCCATTTTTCTTGTATTTCTGTGCATTCTCGGTCCTTTTTGAATCATTGGTGTTTCCATGTTGTTTCCACTGTCCCTTCTTTGAACAACGTGCATTAATTTTATTTTTTCATTTCTTTAGAATGTTCACACACTCACGTACCATTGCACACATAGATATGACAAAACATACAAAAATACTCTTATCCTCTTTACTTCTCTATGTTCTTTCTTTCCAGTATCTCAACCTAAATATATTGGGAAGAGAGCAGTGATTGGTGTAGTTTCCCATTGGTGGCCTTGGAAGATGGATTTCAATGTAAACCTTCCTCACAATTCGTTCTGCATCTCACTTATTGGAGGTTCCTCTCTCAATAATTATTGCCTTAAATTTGGTTGGTTGCATTTGGTTTTGCTACATAAAAACTTCCCTCAGCTTTTATTTAAGCGCTTTGTATGGCCCACATTGCAGGAAGAGCTGCTCATGAAGTTGCTTTGTGAACACAATTTCCAATAGAATCTTCATTAAATGAGGCTTTGCTTCTGAAAGATGCTATTAAATTGAAAATATTTTAATTAGTGTCACATGCACTATAACTACATAACATAAATGGGGAGACTTAAAACACAAATTTTCACACAGGTGGAGATTCTTACCCAAGGTGAAAGGACCACAGTATTCGGTGTCTCATGAAAGCCTACTCTTATGTTTAATGGGAATCTTTTGCTGTGTTCCATGTGTGGTAGTGAAGACAAAGCATGCTCTCTCTCACTAAACTAAGTTAATAAAGGGGATTGACAAATTTCTTTCCTGTCCTTACATAGTACTATACACAAGCACATGTATATTCCATGTGGATTGGCAAAATGTTTTAACATATTTCCTGGCAGATAAGTACATTCAGTCCATCATAGTCATAAGTTTGAAATGTTCTCCTGAATTTCTATGTTCATTATGCAGGTATTCCATCAAGAACTATCAGTTTGTGTTGGCCTTTGCTTTTGCCATTGAAGAGATCAACAATAACCCTGACCTTTTACATAACTTGACTCTAGGATTTGATATCTATGATATTCAATATGGACAATGGACATCGTTTAAAAATCCCTTCACTTGTCTCTTTGGGGAGTACAATATTCCAAACTATAACTGTATGAGAGAGAGCAAGTCTATAGCAGTACTTACAGGAAATTCAGGAGCAATATCTTCCCTGATTGGGACACTGCTGGACATCTATAGGATTCCACAGGTGAGAGTGGGAGGGGAGTAGGTTATTAAAATTTTCTAATTTGGTGTCACTTCAGATATTAGAAGAGAATGTTAACAAGAGACTGGATTTATGAACCTGTCAAATCAAAGAGTAAATATTTAAAGAAGGTTGTATATCTAAAGTGCTGTTGTTTTGGAAGAGGTTATGGAAGTATTAGAGCAGACAGAGCAACTTTGGGGGGGAACTTATAGTTTCACCATTAATTTTACTTAAGAAATCTGGAAATGGAAAATGACTTTAAAATGTCAGGAGATCTTGAGCTGGGTGCTGGCCACTCACATATATCATCCTAGGGACTCAGGAAACATTTCTAATTAACAAGAAAATAGCAGACAGTCATGTGTCACACTAGTAGTAGAGTGATAACTTGGAGGTAAAAAGGCAAGAAGTGCATGAGGCCCTGATTTCCTGAACCTGTGCTGCCACAGACACAAAGAAACATACACAAAGTCAAATGCATGCTCCGGTGTAAGATATCTTGAATAAAGGATGTCAGCCTCAGAAAGAGAAAGAATGTATGTGTTCTCTCATGTGTAATGCTAGGTATAAAATGGGAACATGAAATATTAAAAAATAATATGGAAAACACAAATTCATTTACATGTATATATGACTACTCTGGCTAATTTATGGTATATATCAGGGTAGAATTTCATAGTGCAACTTCTCTGAAAATAAGGTCACTATAAAAATCAACATCAGAATACTGAAGTATATCTTTTCTGAAAGGGGTTGGTTGGTTTTAAGGGGATATGGAAAGCAGCAGAGGAAGAAGGAGTAAATAGGTGGGAAAATAAAATATAATACTTAATGTACATACGGGAAAATGGAATTACTGAAGTCAGGGAGTACATGGGTTAGAGTTATATGACAGAACTTGCTGGTAACTGACAAAAATGAAGAGGCATCATAAAAGAAATTGATATTTTGTACAATAATTTGTGAGTTTAATTCCTTTTCAAAAACTAAACTAAAAAACTACGTTTCACCTACTTGACATGGTTATAGAATATACATCATGTGTGGGATTATGGTGAATGGAAATCATCTCATTCATGAAGTGTCCTAATTTCATTCCCTTTAGATTACCACTGGGCCTTTTGATCATACCCTCAGAGACAATAACAAGTTTCATGCTCTTTATCAGATGGCCCCAAAGGACACATCAATAGCAAGTGCAATGGTCTTATTACTGCTTCACTTCAGGTGGAATTGGGTGGGACTGATAACCTTACAAGATGAGAATGATTTGTGGATTCTTCCTCCATTGAAAGAAGAGATGGCCAAGAATACAGTTTGTGTAGACATTGAGCTAGCATTCCCAAAACATTTTCTCTCAAACATTTTAAAATTCATGGGAAGTTATATTCAGATAAATAACTCTACATCAAAAGTTTTCATCGTACATGCTGATAATGAATTCCTACACCATGTGTCGTTATGTGTTGAGCAATTTTTAATAAAAGGCAAAATTTTCATCATAGATTCATTGTTTGACTCAAGTATGAGTAAAAAATATTTTATTCTAGGTTCATCACATGTATATCTAATTTTTACACAGTATCACCCAGATGTTTCTGAATTCACAAATTTTGTCAAGGTAGTTAACCCTTCCAAATACCCACAAGACCATTTCCTTGCCAAACTGTGGCTTTCTTCTTTCAATTGCTCACAATCTGAGTCTGACTGTGTAATGTTGGAGAACTGTCCTCATGATGCCTCTTTGGGTTGGTTGCCTGGGCATATTTTTGACATGGCTATGTCTGGAGACAGTTACAATGTATACAATGCTGTGTATGCTGTGGCCCAGGCTCTCCATGAAATGCTTCTTCATCAATCAGAACTACAAACAATGGGAAATAGGAAAGGGACAGTGCCTTCCCTTGCACAGGTAAGGCCTTCTGGTACATATGGCACACACCCAGAAGAAACTCACTTCATATAGGGGTTTCTAACTACATGAAATTAAGTATTTCAGGTAGTTTTAAAAAACCAAAGCAACTGTACTCAATTAAGTGTCTGTGAGATTCTGTAGATATGCCTTCATGTACTAAACAGGAAACACAGGCCACTAAGAAGGACAAGTTGTATTTCATGTTTACAATTTTTTTTTTAGTTACAAATAACCTCAACAGGCTAATACCTAGTGTTTTGTAAATTGTGAAATCACCATTTTCCCCTGCATTTCTCTAGTAATTGCAAAGATGACATCCTGTACATAATTATGTATATTTTTCATAAGCAACCATTTTTGTTCTACTTTACATATCAAAAATTTTATAAAATTCAAGATATAGACAATGGTAAAATTAATGATTGTGGAAAACTCTAGATAACCTAGATGACCTAAAATTGTCTCACTCATGACTATTTGCATGGAATTCCTTTCTCTTGAAAATAGTCCTTCTATTTCTTTGCTGAGTGGCTAGGATTCAGAAAAACTATTTATATTCCTCTGTACATTTTCTTCTGGGATATTTCATTACATGCCTCTGGTATTCTTGAATTCTGAACCAGAAATTTAAAGCAATCAGGAACTTTTCTTAGTTCAGGTCTTCCACCTTAACTCTGGGTGTACACAATCAATGTATCTCTTTTAGTTGCATCCTTTTCTGAAGAAGATCCAATTTCACAATCCTGCTGGTGATCAAGTGGTTTTGCATGATGAAAGGAAATTGGAGCCAGAGTTTGATCTTGTGAATATTTGGAATTTTCCAGAAGGTCTTGAACTTAAAGTGAAAGTAGGAAAGTTTTCTCCATATACTCTACAAGGCCATCAACTATCTTTATCTGAAGATATGGTAGAGTGGGCCATGGGAAGTACAGAGGTGTGTTGGATAACTTTGTGATGGTTTTCAGAATATATAATTAAGCAAAATTCATCAGTAAATTCTGTGCCTGGTTGAATGCTAGCAACTTACTCCTGTAATAATCCACTTAGCTGGCTGAAGTCTGAATATCATATTTCCAAATCAGTCATAGCAGGAAAGCCTGGGAGATGTATCAATGATTACCCATGAATTCAGTGGGAAGTAGAGTCCTGGGTCAATCATTAGGGTAAGCCTTAAGGAACAAACATCAGATACACAGCCTAGGCTCTCAGTTCAAGTTTTAGTTTGACACACACACACACACACACACACACACACACACACACACACACACAAATGTATGCCATATGTACTTACTAACAACCAAGGATTTTCCCTTTAAATATTTCCAATTTAAGAAATTATATGGATGGATTATTGAACAGAATAATTTAATTGGGTTGGGACCTTATGGCACAGGCTTGTAATTCTATCTTCTTTGTCCTCTGTCAGCCTTAGATCTAAGATTACAGGTCTGGTTAACTGGGTAGGAAAGCCTGTGAGACCCTTATCTCAACTAACTGCCAAAGACCTCAAGTGGAGATTTGCCTCAAGTGGTAGAATCCCGAGCTTGAGCATAAAAATTCTCAAAGGCAGGGACCAGTTGGAGTTCATGCCACCCTACCTACGAAAATGTAACTCCTCTGGCACATTACCTTCACAACAAAATTACATTAAAAAGTTAACAATGTGTTTCTGAATGTATATTGAAAAAGTTATCATAAACTACACATTACTTTTTTTTGTCTGTCATGGGGTTTGAACTCTGGGCCTGGGTGCTGTCTTTGAACTCTTCAGCTCAAGGCTCTACAACTTGAACCATGGTTCCACTTCTGATTTTTCTGGTGGTTAATTGGAAATAAGTGTTTCATGGACTTTCCTGCCCCTGCTGGCTTTGAACTGCAATCCTCAGATCTCAGCCTCCTGAGTAACTTGGATTACAGGCATAAGCCACTGATACCTAGGTAAATTACATTTTACTTAACAAGTTTCTATGCTGTGACAAGTTATCAGAGCAATTGATTTTTGTGTTTTAAAAGTTTGCTTTCGGGGCTGGGGATATAGCCTAGTGGCAAGAGTGCCTGCCTCGGATACACGAGGCCCTAGGTTTGATTCCCCAGCACCACATATACAGAAAACGGCCAGAAGCGGCGCTGTGGCTCAAGTGGCAGAGTGCTAGCCTTGAGCAAAAAGAGAAGCCAGGGACAGTGCTCAGGCCCTGAGTCCAAGGCCCAGGACTGGCCAAAAAAAAAAAAAAAAAAAAAGTTTGCTTTGATCCATCTCTTTGAAGTTTTATTCAATTGTTAATTGCCTGCTCCTTAGGCACCTTTGTTGAGAGGAATCAATGAAGGAGCTTGAGCTTCAAAAACAAGTTCTCAGCATATGGTCACTGGATGATTTAGAAAAAGATAGGATAAGCTTGGGGTTCAAATAACCCTGAAAAAGGGAGGCTTGTGCATTATATTGCAGCATACTTTGAATGCTTCAAAGATGACTTTCCTCCTTACTCCTCATCATTCACAAATGAATTGGCAATAACAAATGATAACATGTATTCAAGAAATCCCATAGGACTGGCCAGTAGGAGTTATTTTCTTACCATTTTTCACAGTTCTCGATATTTCAACAGGTTAGATAGAGATCAAGGTTATAGAACTTATGTCTTTTGTGGTATAGGAATCTAAAACAGCATTCCATTAAATGACAAAATTTATGTGCCTAAAATACTATGCTTAGTAATTCTATTCTTTATAATAGTGGAATTTTTAGAGTGTCAGGTAAAATCAGAAGGGTAACTGAGAAATATCTGATTTTCCTCAGCCAGCTCATTCTGTCTGCAGTGAGAGCTGTCTTCCTGGATTCAGGAAATCCCCTCGTGAGGGAAAGGCTGCCTGTTGCTTTGATTGTACTCCTTGTTCAGAAAATGAGATGGCTAATGAGACAGGTAAGTGTATAAATTAGGGAGAAAATTGATATTCTTTTTTATTGCCAATCCAGGCAATGCGAAAGTTGTGTATTAGGATTGCAGCTTCAAAGATTTCTTCCTTCACTTAGTAATTGTGACCAGGATAAAATACTGCTCCTTGAAAAAGAAATTACAGTGTGTGAATTGCATGCATCTTTAACTTTTTCCACATTGTTGTGATTCAAGTAATCACTAATGGAAATTTAATATTTGTGATATTAAGTATCAAGCTGTTTAAAGATGTCATCATCATTTTCTTCAAAATTAATTTAAAAAAAACAGAGATCTCGCATAACTTTATTTCCTAATTCCCACAAATATTTTTGAAACAGAGCAAGTACATGGGCTGAGTTCTGTGTAAGAAGCCAGAACAAGATTTGTCCATAGCTTGAGTTCAGGTCTTCAAAAGTGATTTTATTTTCAATTGACCAGTGCTTCCCAAGTAAGTAGGAGAGAAAAATACAGCAATTGCAAGGAAGGGCTACATGGTTCCAATTTTTTTTTTGCATACAAGCTTCAGGGAGGTTCAACCTTACTAAGCACAATTTTACATGAGTAGTTTTCCTAGTGCACACAAGGCTAAGAAAAACTGTGCAGCATGAAGTGGTATAGAACATTATTATTGGGATATTAGAAACGGCAGTAAATGACATGTTTGATAGTCATTGTGGTTAAAAAAGAGAATGATAGAAACTCAAGATATGATGATGACCTAACATAATACTGAAAATCTGGTAATATTTGTTAACAGTTATGTTTATGATAAGTATTGATAGGTCGTAATTATCTCTATGTATGCATTTCCTAATTTCATTGTGAGTAGTGAAGAAGGCCTAATGGTTATTTGACTTCCTCACCAGACATGGAGCAGTGTGTGAAGTGCCCAGATCATCAGTACACCAACATGCAGAGAAACCAGTGCCTCCAAAGAGTTCCAAGTTTCCTGGCTTATGGAGAGCCTTTGGGAATGGCATTGGCTTCCATGGCTCTTTGTTTATCTACACTCACAGCAGGTGTTCTTGGAGTCTTTGTGAAACATCAGAACACCCCTATTGTCAAGGCTAATAATCAGGCTCTGAGCTACATCCTGCTCATCTCCCTCATCTTCTGTTTTCTCTGTCCTTTGCTTTTCATTGGGCGTCCAAAAAGAGTCACCTGTATTCTGCAAGAAACCACGTTTGGAGTTGCATTCACTGTAGCTGTTTCAGCCGTCTTGGCCAAAACTGTAACTGTGGTTCTGGCCTTCAAGGTCACTTTTACAGGGAGAAGGATGAGATGGCTGCTGATGTCAGGGGCTCCTAACTTCATCATTCCCATCTGTACTCTGATCCAGGTGACTCTTTGTGTATTCTGACTAGGGACTTCTCCTCCCTTCATTGACACAGATGTAAACTCAGAACACGGCCACATCCTCATCCTCTGCAACAAGGGTTCCCTCATTGCTTTCTACTGTGTCTTGGGATACCTGGTTTTCCTGGCCCTGGCCAGTTTCACTGTGGCTTTCCTGGCCAGGAATCTACCTGACACCTTCAATGAAGCCAAGTTCCTGACCTTCAGCATGCTGGTGTTCTGCAGTGTTTGGTTCACTTTCCTGCCTGCCTACCACAGTGCAAAGGGGAAGGTCATGGTGGCAGTGGAGGTCTTCTCCATCTTAGCTTCCAGTGCAGGGCTTCTGGGCTGCATCTTTGCCCCCAAGTGCTACATCATCTTGTTGAAGCCAGATAGAAATGTTCTGCACAGCTTTAGGGACAAAATACATGCTGGGAGAAATAGTTCTTCTTAACATGAAACTGACATATACAATCAAATCTATACATGGTTGAGACTAAATCTGCATTTCTTTCTCCCATAAGATATTAGTTTTTGTATTGGAATCAATTCAATGAGCAAGTGACACATTTCTTTAGTAATCATAAAATCACAAGTTGTATCAGAGCCATTCAATTTTAAATTTCAGTCTATGTATTTTTGGTTTGTTCCATGTAGTCTCCATGTATGTAATCATTTCAATTAGTGTATTTCCATCATTACTCATTTTTGAATTGTGCTTTCTGAATTGGCTCACTAAAATACCTTTTTTATTGCCAGTCCTCAGTCTTTAACTTAAAACCTGGGTACTGCCCTGTGGGTGGTTTTTTTTTTTTTTTTTTTGGTTTGTTTGTTTGTTTTGTTTTCTCTCAAGACTCCACTTTTATCGCTTGAAGCACAGCTCCACTTTAGCCTTTCTGGTGGTTAAGTGGAAATAAGTTTCTCTTTACTTTCCTGCCCAGATTGGCTTTAAACCACAATGACCAGACCTTGGCTTCCTATATAGCTGGGCTCTAAATTTTAAAGTACATTATCATCCTGCCTGTACATTTCCATTCTTCTTAATTACAATTTATTTATATTTTCCTCTTTAAAAAGTTCCATGATTCCATGTTCCCAAATGATTGTATTTTGTTTAATAGTTTTGTATTTCTGTACACATATCTGGGATTTTCTGTACTCCTTAATCTGTTCTGTTGGATCAGTCTCCCCCATCCTCTCTAATTCCATTTCCTCCCTCTTCCTTTTATTCCCTTTCTTTTTCCTTCTCACTTTCTGCTTTCCTTATATTGATTTAGAATTTCAAGTATTGGTTTTATATGCTATGAAAGTATTCAATTATATATCATAACGTATTGGCTTTATGAAGCAATAAATAAGCAAAGTAGAGATTCATATTAGTTTGCTTGCCCCTGGCTGTATATACTTTGCAACTTACTCTTCTTCAATCTCTTTAAAATGTTATATGTACAAATTATATATGTTTTATCTGTCTATGTGTTTTTTTATGTTATCAATTGATGTTACATCTCTTGATAACCTGTAAATGTTGCATTTCTAATATTTTAATTGTATTAGTGATGCATTATTCATTATTTAACAGTCTGAATTATTGGGCTCTATGTTATATTTAAGAAATATATGTCCAAAGGCATAAAGAAGAAATTTAAAGCTAATTTCAGGACTTTAAATAAGAAGCACAGACCAAAATAAACATGGCAATTACCTTGTTATAACATAAAATTAACACTTTGAAAACCAAAACAGATAACATGGACAACTCCATTTCATCAATGAAGACCACAATGAAAGCCAAGTGTAACAGAATCAATGAGATGGAAATTAGAACATCAGTAAATGAAGACAAAATAGAGAAGCTGGAGAAGAAAAAAAATTTGAAATGGAAAAATGACTCCAAATGTGCCAAAGGAAAGTCCAAGAAGTTACAGACAAACCCAAGAAATCTAACCTACATATAATTGGAATTGATGAGGGGCAGGAATTCCAGAACAAAAAAATGGAACATGTATTTCGTAAAATTACAGCAGAAAACTTCCCCAGTCTTTAAAGAGAAATTCTCACCCACATAACAGAAGCATACAGAACACCTGTTGGACAAGATTCTAGAAGAAAAACCTCCAGACACACCATAGTAAAAAGATTAGATCTGAATAGCAAAGAGATAATTTTCAATGCAACAAAGTCAAAGAAGGAGCTATAACACAAGGGAAAGAAAATCATAATCACTGCGTACCTTTCCACACAAATCATCAATGAAAGAAGAGCCTGGAAAGAAACTATCCAAGCCCTGAAAAACAATTAAAGCTGACTCAGGTTAATATACCCAGCATAGCCAGAATTTAACTTTTATGGAGAAACCAAAACTTTTCATAGCATAGAAAAATTAGGGGAATAAATGAAGAAGAGGCCAGCTCTGCACAAATATTAAGAGGAGGACCACAACTAGAAGAAAACAATCAACAAGGGATCACACCCGACCCAAGTCACTAAGGGGTCAATATAGTAAGCACAGGTAAAAGAAAGAAAGAAAGAAAAAAATGGAAAAAAGGAAAGAGAAAAGAATTACAGGAAACATAGCACACCTCTCTATAATTGAGTCCATTAATATAAACATTAATGGACTCAATTCTCCAATCAAAATAAAAAGAACCTTGGAGTGTATCAGAAAATAGGACCCATCTATATGCTGTCTTCAAGAGGCCAATTTCATAGCCAAAGACAGAAACAAATTCAGAGGAAAGAGATGGAAAAAGATCTTCCATGCAAATGCACTGAGCAAAACGGCAGGGGTAGCCATTTTGATCTCAGAGAAGCTTGAATTCTCAATTAAATCTGTTTAAGAAAATAAAAGGGGCACTTCATATAAATGTAGGGAAAAATTCAAGAAATTATCACAAACATCAATTTATACTTACCAAATAATAGAGCACCTAAATATTTAATACAAATACTATCAGATCTACAGAGCAAGATAGATCCAAATACAAAAGTAATGTGAGAATTCAATAGTCCACTCTCACCAAATGACAGGCAAACCAAACACAGTGTAAACAAAGAAGACTAGGTCCTAAATGATAGCATAACTGAAAGGAAACTAACAGACCCACAGACTATTGCACCCAACAACAACCCAATACAAATTCTTCTCAGCCACGCATGTAACATTCTCCAAAATAGACCACATCATAGTTCACACCAAGAACTAAAGCAAATACAACAAAATTGACATAATCCCTTGCATGCTTTCTGATCACAGTGGAATAAAACTTGTTCTTAACAACAAAGCATACAGCAGATATTACTCAAATATCTGGAGGCTGACAGAATAGTACTGAACAACACCAGAGTCACAGAACAAATTAAAGAAGTAATTAGAGAGTTCCTACAATTCAACAAAATGAAAATACATTACAAAGGAACCTCTGGGAAACTGCAAAAGCAGTTCATAGCCCTAAACCCATACATCAAGAAAACAGAAGCAGGTCAAGTCAATAACCTCACAATGCAACAAAAACTGTTAGAAAAACAGGAAAAAATTAAACCTAAAGCTATGAGATAGAGAGTAATAATGAAGATTAGGGCAGAAATCAATGAGACAGAAAATTAAAAGCCTACACATAAAATTAATAAAATATAAATCTGCTTTTTTGAAAAAAAAATGATAAAATTGACAACCCTCTTGCAAGATTAACGAAAAGAAAAGAAGAGAAGAAACTCAAATCAATAAGATTAGAGATACCACAGGACAAATCACAACGTACATCCAGGACATCAAAAGGATCATAAAGAACTATTTTCAAAACCTATACTAACTGAAGTAGGAAAACTTAGCAGAAATGGATGCATGTCTAGAGAAATACAAAGTACCCAAACTTAACTAAGAAGATATAAATCAACTAAATAAGCCAATAACATACAAGGAGATAGAAGAAGCAATCAAAGGGCTTCCAATAAGGAAAGCCCAGGCCCTGATGAGTTCAACACGAAATTCTACAAGCCATTTAAGAAGAATTAATACCCATACTCCTCAAGAACTTTTATGAAAGAGAAGCAAAGGGAGTTATCCCAAACTCATTCTATGAAGCTGATATCATACTCATCCCCAAACCAGGCAAGGATCCAACAAAGAAAGAAAACTACAGACCAATCTCTAATGATCACAGATCCAAAGCTCCTCAATAAAACATTAGCCAACAAAATCCAGAAACAAAGTTTAAAAAATCATACACTATGACCAACTAGGCTTCATTCAACAGATGCAAGGATGATTTAAAATGCAGAAATCTATAACTATAGTGAATGGCATCAATAGAGCAAGGTCAAGAACCACATGGTTATCTCAGTGATGGTGAAAAGGCATTCAGCAGAATATAGCACCCATTTATGTTAAAGGGTCATTTGCAGTAACTTCAAGAAGAATAAAATATCTAAGAATTAAACTAACCAAAGATGTAAAGGACATATTCAATGAAAACTACAAAAATTTAAAGGGAGAAATTAAGGAGTATACCATGAAATGTACAGACATTCCCTGCTTATGGATAGGCAGAATCAATAATGTAAAAAATGACCATACTGCCAAAAATGATATACAAATTCAATGCAATCTCCACCAAAATGCCAATGACATTCTTCACTGAAATACAGAAAGCAATCCAAAAATTTACATGGGGCAGCAAAAGACCTAGAGTAGCCAAAGCAATTCTAGGCAAAAGGAGTAATGCAAATGGTATAACAATCCCAGATTCCAAGTGCAACTACAGAGCCATAATAACACAAACAGCTTGGTATTGACAAAAGACAGACCTGAAGACCAATGGAATAGATTGGAAGACACAGAAATAAAAAAGTTTCTGCACATATAAAGATATTTCTACTAAACTACAAAGACAGCCAACCAACTGGGAAAAGATATTTACCAGCAAAGGCAACAGACAAAGGCTTAATATCCATAATCTACAGAGAGCTAAAGACACTATCCTCTCCAAAACCTAATAAACCAATCACTAAATGGGCAGAGGAACTAAATAGACATTTCACAGAAGATGATGAAAGAAAAATGACAAAGAAACACACATCCCTGGCCATAAAGGAAATGCAAATAAAAACAAACCTGAGATACCACCTTACCCCAGAAAGAATGGCCTATATTCTAAATTCAGACAACAGCAAATGCTGATGGGGATGTAGAAAAAGAGGAACCGAACTACGCTGATGGTGGAAATGCAAACTAGTACAGCCACTCTGGAAAGCAGTCTGGAGGTTTTTCAAAAATCTAAACATAGACATACCCTACAACCCAGCCATACCACTCCTAGGCATCTATCCTGAACAACAGGAACCAGGATATGACAAGGACACCTGCACCTTTATATTCATTGCTGCACTATTAAAATATACAAAGTATGGAAACAACCGAGAAGCCCCAGTACAGATGAATGGATTTAAAAGACGGGGTACCTATGTACAACGGTATTTTACCCTGCAATTAGAAAAGACAAAATAATGGCATCTGCTGGAAAATGGATTGAACTAGAACAAATCATGCTGGGTGAGACAAGCCAAGAACAGAGAGACAAACAGCATATGGTCACCCTGATGTGAGGTTGTTAGAATTAAAATGCAAAGATACAGAATAAAGTAAACAGGTCTCAAGATAGGAAAACACAGTAAAAAGCAAAGAGCACACAGAAGGAGTGGAAAGTGTATGATAATATCAAGAATAATGACAACAACAATAATATAGCAGAGGTGACCATTGCAACATTGGACACAGAAGAAAAGGAACTAAGCAACTCGAGAGTGGCTTGAGCAGGAAAGAATGAGCAAAGGAGGGAAGCGATGGTGCTCAACTAAAGGAAAGTAATATACACATAATCTGAAATGGAGAAAAATGATTGTATAGTTAAAGATACTAGATTTCATAAACTATGTAGAGAAGAATGACAATTGTCATCAGTGTGAGTGTCAAAATGTATACTGAAATATATTTAACAACTTAACCCCAAAAAATTGAAAAAAGGAATACATGACTATTTAAGACAATTGATCATATAATGGCATCCCATTCTCCTCTTTCCTATAGTTCCTTTCACATTTCTTTCTTCTGAAATATGCATTCCTTACTAAATGTTCATTATTATCTTTACATACTTTTATACTGCTTTCCAATTGAACATGTCAGTTTATGAGTACAATGACATTTCCTTCCTACTCCATGAGTGATTATATGCTAACAATGGACTTGTATTGCCTTAGTTTTAAATTAGAATTATTGGCCCAAATAAAATGTCACATCATGTTCATGTTCCTTTCAAAAGGCATACTATGATTTCTAAATTATTAGTTTTTTTTTTATCTTAGGATGGTCAAAATATTTCTGTTTCTATTAAAGTTCATAGTTTATCTTCTTTATTTTAGTAATATCATCACTAAAAATGTATTACTATTGATGAGTAAGCAAGCAGTTAACACTGGTCACAACATAAATCCCCAACTATCCATTGTGGAAAAGTGAAAGTGCATTTTGGCCATCTGGAAAGAGAGCAAGTTATCGAGTCTGAGTAAGAAAGTTGAGAGAAGTGAGAATTCTTACGACATCCTGTCAGTGTTTTGCAAATGTTATAGTCAATTGTAGAGGTGATATTCTGGAGTTGAAATTGTTGATGAAAAGACAAGTAAAAAATGACACACAAAAGATTAATACCCACTTCAATGAGTTATAGAGGAAGCAAGGCACTCAAACTAGTAGCAAATAACCCAGAGTAGTACATATCTCAAATCTTTAAATTTGACTACACTTTTGAACAACTTGTATAAATAAAACTAAAATTACCTTGATTTTCTGTATGGAATACTTTTCCTTTTTTTGTCTTTCAGTTTCCTACTGGTGGCTTCTGCTCAAGTTTGGGTCAATCTAGCAGTCAAACTGTAATCTGACAAAGGTGAGGGTTAATGAAGTTTTTCTTTAAAAGTAGAGACTCTAAATGAGGGAGGAGGTAATAAGTTGAACAAAAAATGTACTCATTGCCTTACATATGAAACTGTAACCCCTCTGTACTTCACTTTGACAATAATGGGGGGTAAGTATGGAGTCTTCACTTATTGTAAGGTAACTCAGTCATAAGAAACAGAGAAGCCACATTTTGAGAGGTTGAATTGGGAGTCAATATTGGAAAGGTGACAACTTCAGATAGGCTTTTGTCACAATGATCTTCAGCCCCTTGACTACTCTTAGCACAGCCAGAAAATGGAGCCATGACTGGAGTAAAACATACAAAGAGCAGAGAAACAATTCCAACAAACCAAGTCAGTTCAAACAGAGGGCTGAAATGGGATGCCATGGTGACTAGGGAGAGCCAGGAGACACAGGGCATGAGGCATGCCATTATTTCATCTGAGGTACTCTGAGCATAAATGGGGTCAAGTCATGGAGCAAGGTCACAGGGAGCTTGAGAGTTTCTGTCCACCAGCCCAGAATGAAGCCTTGAAGAAATCTTATGAGGCAGGGGCTGTAACTTACTACGAAATGAACATGAATACTTGTCAGAGTTATTGCTGTAAAACTGCCCAATTTCCTTTTGCTTGTGGACCAGATCAAACCCAGAATGGCTATGCTTTGAGAAGGAACCTAGAGTGGGGATGGGGGTCCCCTGGATCCCATACTGTACCTTTCCAGTCTCGATGGCACAAGCCAAAATGTTGGTTTGTGAGACGGATACTAATTTTGACTTTATGGAATAGCGTGGTGAGTACATGGGAGTGCAAAAAGATGTAGAGGATGGTCCATAGGCATGTAGACAGGGATCCAGAAGGACATAGGGAGACCAAAAGGAAGTAGAGGGGGCCTGCAAGGACATAGAGGCAAATTCTTGATTCATGCATCCCTAGAATGAGAATAGACTGGCCAAAACCTTATAAGGGTTCCCTATGGCATGGTCAGACAAACAGAGGACCTGTAGCTGGGAGTCACTCACTGGACATGGAGACATGGCATGGTGGATGTGTAGCCAGCAATGGTAAAAGCAAGAAGTCTGAGGTGAGGTCCTCCAGCTTTTGGCACATTGTTCTGAAAAGGGACAGTCAGGGAGGCAAATTAACTCTCAGAAGACAAGAGGGAGGAGAGCAGCTTGTGACTCCTGGCTCTGCCCACTCCTAGGTTTTGGTGCCAGATGTGAGGTTTGCCAGAAAGGAAACCACCACACGGTTGAGGCAGAAAGGAGTTTATTGGTGGAGAGCAAACTGTCAGCTGGCACAAGATGAAGGTGTATGGAGACAGATGGGAAGGAAAAAAAGAGAGAAAAAGAGCAAGAGAGAGTAAGAGAGAAAAGGAAAGAAAGGGAAAGGTTAAGAGAGAAAAGGAAAGAAAAAGGAAAGTTAGAGGTGACTCGTGGGAAAGGCAATAGGGATGACCAGGTGGATTGAATATGACTCAGAGAAGGGGGAAGTAACTGCCTCCAGGTGGTGCAGTTACCTAGGAAATTCAGGTACTTGGCACAGACTTGAATAGGTGGGGGGCATCTGCATGAAGCCCTCCTGCTCATGGATATTACAACCTTCAACACACCCCTTCTGTTACTTTAAAAAAAATTTAAACACATTCAAGGAATGCTTGACTGCATTCTCCTCCTTTCTCCACTTCATTCTTCTAACCCTTTCTCCTCAGTCCCCTCCCATACCCATTATAAGTACCCATCCTGGTGCTTATCTTGTTGGGTTTTGTCCTATTCTTGTTAACAAATTATACTGCTTCAGCTCTCTATAGAGTTGGTTATACTTCAGTTATTGATTTGTAACCTCTTGCACACCACCCATCATGTTTACTTATATGTTTATAGGGCATAGTTAACAAGCTAAATAGAAGCCCACAAAATGGAAGAATATGTTTACCACCTATATGTTTGACAAGGGCTTAATATCCAGAATGTTAGGTCTGTCTGGGAGAACTGCCCCTTCCCCTTACTCTTCACCTGCTTGAAACCATTAATCACCTGACTGTGAATCAGCAAATGATTCTAGGCTCTGAGGTTACTTTGAAATGTGCTGAGGTTATTTACTGATCCAACCTGGTTACATATTCCTTGAAAAGTGATAGGTTTCCCAGGCTCTGAGATCACCTCCATGCGTTCCTGCTTCCTGCCTTTTCTTATGCAATTGGGCTCAACAAGAGTCCCCTCCCTCGTTTTCTCTTCATCCTTCCCTCTGTTGCTGCACACTACCATCTTGTGCTGGTTAGAAGTTTGCTTTCCCCGTCAATAAGCTCTTTTCTCCCTGAAGCATGTGGTGGTCTCCTATTGCAAAACTTTGTGCATAATGTCCTTAAGCTAAAGAAAAGTTTACCCTCAAAATCTAAACCCGCAAAAACACAACAACCCAATTAATAAATGGGGTAATGACTTGGAGACTTCTCAATAGAAGAATTAAAATGACCAACAGACATATGAAGAAATGGTCAAAATCTCTGGGCATAAAAACATGTAAATCAAAATAACACTGAGGTTCCACCTTTTCCCAGTTACAATGAATATTATCAACTAAACTGACAATAAGAAATGTTTGTGGGGCTGGGAATATGGCCTAGTGGCAAGAGTGCTTGCCTCGTATACATGAGGCCCTGGGTTCAATTCCCCAGCACCGCATATACAGAAAACGGCCAGAAATGGCGCTGTGGCTCAAGTGGCAGAGTGCTAGCCTTGAGCAAAAAGAAGCCAGGGACAGTGTTCAGGCCCTGAGTCCAAGCCCCAGGAATGGCCAAAAAAAAAAAAAAAAAAAAAAAAGAAATGTTTGTAAGGCTTCAGAGGACTGATATACACGGCTAGCGGGGAAAGTAAAGTTGTTCAGCCTTGCTATGAAGCAGTATAGATGTTCCTCAAAGACTAAGCAGAGATTCTTCCCTCCTATGTCTCAGCATTCCACTCCTGGAAATTTACCCAATAGAACATAAACCAAGATATAGTATGGCCACAAGCACAACCATGCTCATCATAGCACTATTCACCACAACCAACATACGGAAAAAGAGACCCCTCAGTGGAAGAAATGATTTAAAAAATGAGGAATAGATACACAATGGATTTTACTCACCCATCACAAAAAATAATATTATGCCATCCAAAAGGAAAAGGAAACAATTTAGAAAATTGCATGAAGTAAAGTAAGCCAGGACAAGAGAAATACAGATTGTATGGTTTCCTTCATTTGTGATAGGTAGAAAGTGAATATAAATCTGTAGGTCAACACAGCCTTTTGCAACATTTATGGTTCAATCCACATTGAAGAAATGGATTCATTCCTCACAAAAAAAAATGAATTCTCAAAATTCACTTTACTAATATTGACAGCTAAAATATTTCATTGAATTGAATTGAATTTTTAATTTAGCTCTCTTCTATCTAGATTTGGGACAAAGGCAGACAATTACCTAACTTAGTAAAAATAGAAGTTGGATAATGTATCAACCATTTTTACAAGACTCCCAGTCCCCCAAAATTTACACATTTTCTGAAGAGATTAAAAAAGACTGAGTAAAAATGTTTAGTAGATCAAAAGTTGCTGTCATCATTTCAGTCATTTTTTAAGAAAATGGAGGAGAAAGGAAAAGGAATAGGACAGGCTTGGTGATCAACAGGCAAGAACTGTTTATTGAAGACCAACTAGGGGCACAGAACTTCTCACAGGATTAGAGGTTGTACTAGGGGATAAATTGGAACCAGAATTTTATGGGATCTGATCAAGAAGGAGAGAGTATTGAAAGTCCACTAGGTCTAGCATGTTGGTGTCTTTTCCTTGGGCCATCAATGGATTGTTTATAGCTGGGCTTAGGTGAACTGCCTTGCCTGCATATCAAAGCAACTTCACATATACCTGAGGTTTTGCCTGGTGTCTGTATGTTCCTGGGGAAATAGGGTGGGGATCAGTTCTTCAATTTGTTTCAAACTGACTTAAGTGTTGCAAATGAATTTTGTCTTGGTTCCCAAAATCATGACACATCAAAAAATGTTCCTCCAGCATTTCTGCCTGAACCATGGCTTGGCAATTACCCAACAATCAAGTAATTGGATTGATGTTTTAATTAACCACTTGGTTTCTTAAATAAGTTTGGAATCTGTGCCCTAGTTTTAAATAAGTGCACTAGGGTAAGCTACCACTTGCTTTTAAAAACTATAAACGCTAGTACATTGCCAGCACTGGAGGATTCAGGAAGCAATTGGTTTTCTATTATTACACAAATCTGTGTTTTGGACTCCACCATCAAAAATCAAATAATTATACCTCTAAGTTCCTCCAAAACTTACAATCCTATCCACTTGGGAGGCTGAGATATAACGGTCATGGTTCTAGACAAGCCCAGGCAGGAAAATCTGTAAGACTCTTATCTCCAATTAACCAGCAAGAAGCCAGAAGTGGAGTTGTGGCTCAAGTAAAAGAGTGTCAAACTTCAGTGAAACAAACTGATATCACCCAGTCCCTGATTTCAAGCCCCAGAACTACTGTATACTTACAAAAATTTTAGAAATAACAAATTAACATTACCATGTCTCACAAAGTAGATTTTAAGTATCAATGTACATACTCCATTGTATGAAAACAAGTTTCTTTCCTTCCTTTGTTTCTCTCTCTCTCTCTCTCTCTCTCTCTCTCTCTCTCTCTCTCTCTCTCTCTCTCTCTCTCTTTTCTCTCTCGGTGTGTGTATGTGTTTTAAGGATTTTTAACAATGAATTAACAATTAAGAGTCAGAGAACAGTCCAGTTCTAGTGGCTTGTGATATAACTGTAGCTAGTCGGGTGGTAGAGATTGGAAGGATTAAAGTTCAAGAACTCTGAGGAAAATATTCGTGAGAAACCCTCTTGACCAATAACTGGAATTGAAATTGTAAAGTGCTTCTGGCTTAAATTGTCAAAAGTCAATCAGGTCACCTGGTGGGCTAAGAGATCAGATAACCACCTTCTTTCCCCAGCTGAAGGTATTCAAAAGGTAAAGTGAGAATTTAAAATGCTCCTGTCCAAATTGGGCTAAAGAGTCAAGTCAAGTACTGGATGGCCTCAATTTAGCTCCAGGGGACCCCCACCCAGCTTTCTTCAACTAAAAACTATTTGGTATCCTAAAATGCCTAGCTACAGAAGCAAGCCCTGGTAAATGTGGCCATAGAATTCCAAAGTCATTTGCTAAAAACGTTTTGTCTTAAATATTGGTGATTTGCCAGACTGGCCAAAAAATACCTCTTACTACTAGAAAAAGTACGGCCCATATTTATTTTGCTCAGGATCCTTTGTGCAAATGTATGTGAGTGTGTGTGTGTGAGAGTGTGAACATATTCAAGATTAAAACTGTCAGTATGATGTAAAAATAGTTGAGTTTCAGTTCAAATTCCAAAAAGGTCATCAAGTTTGGGTGTTCCCAAATGTTTTAAAGGATTTTTGCATTGCTTTAAAGAGGAATTATAGTTTAAACAAAAAAAATTTCTTTAATTTGCAGTTACAAAATACTGATATCTTAATGTGTTAGGCTGTTTGCACTATAATCAAGTTATCTGGCTTAGCAAAAGGCATTGGGAATTTGAAATTTATTTCCCTCCCCTGATTATAAATTTGAGGTTAAATGTCAGAAATTTGGATATTAATGTTTATGACTGTTAAAGAACTGCTTTGGGTTTCTCAATCAGAGAACAAAAGGAAAGGACAGGAAAATTTAGGATGGGCCTGTGTGCCTATCTTGAGGGTTGAGGGGTGAATTGGCAAGGTGCAGCTTAACTGGCCCATGCATGGTGAAGCAGGCCCCAGGTGTGATTCCACATGTGGTAGAAAAAGAGTAAGCTGGCACAAAGGCAGTTCATTACGTCCTAAGGAGATGGATGGGTAATGGGCATATGCCCATTCTGTAGGTCAGGCCAATGGAGGCCTATCTTTGTGTGTTCCTTGCTGATAGACATTGGAAACCTGAGGGTCAAATGGTCAATGTGATGATTTGTTTGGTATTTCTAAAATTTCCCATCAGGATGTATTAAAAATTGGAAAAGTCTTAAAAGGAGGGTTAAAAAGTTTATTTGTATGATGTAATTTGATTTCTATGCTATCTTGCAATTTGGATGTATTTTTTTTTTTGTAAAGCAAAGATAATAAGGCTGGATCCTTGTGTTTGTAATTCTGGTGCTTATAATTCTTTTTTTTAAAAAAATTTTATTGTCAAACTGATGTACAGAGAGGTTACAGTTTCATATGTTAGGCATTGGGTACATTTCTTGTACTGTTCGTTACCTCCTCCCTCATTCCGCCGCTCATTTAGGAACTACACGTACGAATGGGGTACGTAGCTTCCCCCCATGAATTGTTCAGTTCATTTACACCAAGCAGTTTTACAAGTATTACTTTTATAGTCGTTTGCCTTTTTTACCCTGTGTCTCTCTATTTTGGCATTCCCTTTCAGTTTCCTAGTTCTAATACCAGTATACACGGTTTCCAATGTGCTCAGATAAGATACAGAGATAGTGCAGGTACACCACAGGAAGAGGATACAAGAGGATCATCAATAATAGAAGCTACGGTTACACATAGCACGTTGAACGTAGTTACAACAGTGATATAACAATCGTTTCCATAACATGGAGTTCTTTACACTTAGCATCATCTTATCTGTGCATAAGGTTGTAGCTACTGGGCTCTTGTGATCCTCTGCTGTGACTTGCTTAAACCTGAGCTAATTATTCCCTATGAGGGAGACCATAGAGTCCATGTTTCTTTGGGTCTGGCTCACTTCACTTAGTATAATTTTTTCCAAATCCTTCCATTTTCCTAATGAATGGGGCAATGTGATACTTTCTGATAGAGGCATAAAATTCCATCATGTATATGCATCACATTTTCCTGATCCATTCGTCTATTGAGGGGCATCAGGGTTGGTTCCAGTTTCTAGCTGTGACAAATTGTGCTGCAATGAACATTGTTGTGCTAGTGGCTTTAGTGTGTTCGTGTTTGTGCTCTTTTGGGCAGATACCCAAAAGTGGGGCTGCTGGATCATACGGGAGCTCTATGTTTAGCATTCTGAGGAATCTCCATACCGTTTTCCAGAGTAGCTGAACCAGTTTACATTCCCACCAACAATGAAGTAGGGTTCGCTTTTGTCTACATCCCCTCCAACAGTTGTTATTGTTAGTTTTCTTGATAATGGACATTCTTACTGGGGTGAGATGGAATCTCAATGTTGTTTTGATTTGCATTTCTTTTATGGCCAATGATGCAGAGCAATTTTTCATATGTCTCTTGGCCATTCTCATTTCCTTATGAGAGAAGTCTCCTTTTAAGTATTTAGCACACTTGTTGAGGGGGCTATTGGTTCTTGGCAATTTTGTTTTGGAGGAATGTAAATTTTTTTAGTTCTGCATATATTTTAGATATGAGGCCTTTGTCCATTGTATGGCCGGTAAGATCTTTTCCCAATCTGTGGGCTTTCTGTTTATCTTGCGAGCTATGTCCTTTCACCTGCAGAAGCTCTACATTTGATGCAGTCCCATTTGTCCATCCTTTCTTTGATTTGTAGCATTTCTGGGTCTTTCTTAAGAAAGATCCGTCCTGTTCCAAGGAGCCCAAGTGTTTCTTCTACTTCTTCCTTTAGTGTTTTCAGGGTATCTGTTTTAATTTCATGGTCTTTGATCCATTTGGAATTGATTTTCGTGCAGGGTGATATATAAGGATCTAGTTTTAGTTTGTTGAACATGTTGAACCAGTTGTGCCAGCAACATTTGTTAAAGAGGCTGTCTTTCTTCCAGACTATATTTTCAGCTCCTTTATCAAAGATTAAGTTTGTATAGTTCTGTGGGTTCATTTCTGGGTTTTCAATTCTGTTCCACTGTTCTTCAGGCCTGTTCCGGTGCCAATATCAAGGTGTTTTTATTACTATAGCTTTAAAATACAGCTTGAAGTTTGGTATTGTAATTCCTCCAGCAATGTAATTTCTGCTTAGGATTGTTTTTGCTATTTTGGGTGTTTTATTTTTCCATGTGAATTTCTGGATTGCTTCCTCTATTTCATTAAAAAATGGTGTTGGGATATTAATGGGTATTGCATTGAATTTGTAGATTGCCTTTGGCAATATTGTCATTTTGATTATATTAATCCTCCCAATACAGGAGCATGGTAGGTTTTTCCATTTCCTTAGTTCTGCCTTCATTTTGTTTTTCATGTTTTTAAAGTTCTCACCATAGAGGTCTTTCACTTACTTGGTTATGGTTATTCCTAAGTATTTTATGTTTTTTGAGGCTATTGCAAAAGGAGTTGCTTTCCTGATTCAGCCTCGGTCTTTGGTTTATTAGCATATAGAAAGGCCATTGATTTTGGAAGGTTTTTGGTGCTTATAATTCTTGCATAGGGATTCCTGACAATTCTTAAAAGGGAGTCTAAAAAGGGAAATATGATTATAATACATTATATGATTTAATACATTTGAAATACAATTATAGTTTGGCTCGAATTTGAAAGTATTTCCTACTAGGTGATTCTTCTTCTTCATTTTTTTTTGGCCAGTCCTGGGACTTGAACTCAGGCCATAAACAATGTTCCTGAATTCTTTTTGCTCAAGGCTAGAACTCTGCCACTTGTGCCACAGTACCACTTCTGACCATTTTCTATATGTGTGGTGCTGAGGAATTGAACTTTATGTACACAAGGCTTCATGTATATGAGGCAATCATTCTTGCCACTAGCCCATATTCCCAGCCCCACAGGTAGTTATTCTTGATGGCTTGAAATTTTTCTTCTCATACATTGAAAATCATTCTTTACTTCCTCAAATTAGATAAACATATACACAACACACAGGGCACCAAATAAATAAACAAACAAACATCAGTGACAATAGGTGATAAACCAAATGGGGAAAAATGAAAGGAAATAGACATCACTTCACACAGTACAAAAGAATAACAGCAAAAAAAAGCTCCTTGTTTCTAATCTTGGAGCACATTTCAATTAGCATCATTTTATATGGTCATAGGTACATAGGTATTGAGCTATTGTGATCCTCTGCTAGGACTATCCTAGGCACTTGGATAAATGCCCAGGAGTGGGGTTGCTGGGTCACAGGGAAGCTTTCTGTTTAGCCTTTTGAGGAACCTCCATAGTGTTTTCCAGAGTAGTTGAATGAATTTGCACTACCACCAACAGTGTAGGAGCATTTCCTTTTGGCCACACCCCTGCCAGCGTCTGTTATTATTTGTATTTTTTACGATGGCCTTTCTAATTGGGGTAAGGTGGAATCTCAATGTAGTATTGGTTTGCATTTGTTTTATAGCCAGAGATGTCAAACATTTCTTCATGCGTCTACTGGATACTCTTATTTTCTCTCCAGAGAAATCTCCTCTGGGTCCGCGGGAAGCAGCCGCCACCACCACCGAATTGCTGCTACCACCTCTGCCACTGCCTACTCCTCCAGAGCCGCATCAGAACTTAAGAAAGAAAGGGGAAGAGCCCAGCAGAGCCACGCCCCACCCCACCCCACCCCAGACCTCGCCCCTGACCCAAGGAAGGCAGGGAGAGCTTGCTCAGCACCAGTATCCTCCAGGGCAGGTGGGGACCCGTGCCTCATGCCAGCGAGAGGCTGTAGGCACCAACCTCAGGGGAGGCATCCAGCTGCCACCAGGACCTCTAAAGGCCAGACCAAGGGAGAAGTTGCCTCACCACCCAGGTGGTACAGCTGGACCTAGCAGCAGAACCCTTGGGGTTGGCCAAGCAGACATTTGGTGAATGAGTGAGTGACTGACTGACTGACTGAGTGCCTCTCTGGAATGGCTCTAGTGGAGTTTGGAAATGATGGAGGTGCAAGCACATGGCAAAGATAAGAGCTGTGAGGCCCCCCAAACCCTAACCGGGAAGGGAAACAGCCGTGGCTTGAGTGCAGCGTCACCAGGCCTGACTTAACTACTTGTGAAATATTCTTACAGTTTGCAAGTTTACTAGCAATGTTACTGTCCTGGAAAATAAATTCCAGTTTAAAAAATAAAATATTATGGAATGTTATGCAGTCCTCTAGGACTAGATAGTTTAAAAGGACAACAACCCACAAAATTACGTGTGGAACCTGTTCTGCTGGGTATTGTAAGCATGAGACTAAAGCAGCAGCAAGAAAGGGAAACAAAAACAGATTCCCCAGCTCTGAGGTGGGGCTTGGAAGCTTCTGTAGTGGACAGTGCGCCTCTCCACTTGAGGTAGGGAAATAGGGCCAAGTGTACAAGAGATAAAGTTGGAAAGCTTGGGGTTTCTGCATGCCCACCACCACACATTTGCAAGCAGTGGCCAAGGAAACTTCTAATGGGTGATTTAACAGCTCTTTTTTAATTAAAATGCTGCAGAAAACGTGGATAGAAAGGGAGAGGAGAAGGATGCTGCAAAATTTGCCCCTGACGCTATTTCGTTCCACTTAAAGTTTCAAGAGCCAGGCTGAGTATTCTACCTTAATTGCCCTAGTCTTGACTGTCTGTATGTGACCATCATCCCAAATTACATTCACAAGGAATCAGATCAACAGTCAATGACAGCAGAATCTTCTGTTTTGTCTTTTTGTTTTTGGCAGACTTCCAATTTTGTTCCTGCTTTGACTGAGGAGAAATTAAAGGAGTAAGACACAAATTTAGACTTTTGTGAAGCTGAGCATCACATAGATTAACATTGTGAGCTTTGAATGGAAGGAATGCACCCAGAAGAACTGTGTCACCCAGTGAACACCTCCAAAATGTATGCCTAACAAGAGTCTTTCAAAGGCATGTAAGTGTAGTTTTTCTAGGAATAGAAATTTTTAAAGGACTAGAATTCTCAGAATTCTCAGACTTGGGGCATGGGCACTGTCCCTGGCTTCATTTTGCGCAATGTTAGCTCTCTACCACTTGAGGCCCAGGGCAAATTGTGCCTTTTTTTCTGTTTATGTGGTGTTGAGGAATCGAACCCAGGGCTTCATGCATGCAAGGCAAGCATTCTACAACTAATCCATGTTCCCAGCCTCAACATAGAACATTTTAAAGAGGAAAGTGAAAGGAATTGTGACTAAGAAGAATAGCAATGCAGAGATATTAAGATAATGTAATTTAAAATTTAGAAAAGCACCCATAAACCAGATATATAGGAAGCTGAGGTCTGGTGATTAGGGTCTAAAGCCAATCTAGACAGGAAAGCTAAGAGAACCTTATTCCCACTTAAGCATCAGAGAGGCCAAAGTGGAGCTTTGCCTCAAGGATTAAAGCACTAGCCTTGAGCATGAAACAACAAGGACAGTGCCCAGCCTTTAAATTCATGACCCAAGACTCAAAATAAAGAAGAAATTTTAGGGAAGTGACTTAGAAAGCCCAATTGGAAAATGAATAACAGTGAAATAGTCTAGTGGAAATGATTGTATAAGTGCAGATTAAAAAGAAAGAAACAAAAATACATAGAATGAATTTCAGAGTTACATTGTTCTGATTGTAACTTGTGATTGTACCATTACTAGAGAAATGAGTAAGTGTCACTTAGGCATTGAATTGATGCTAACCATATAAACTAACATCAGATGGAAAAAACGGAAGGCAAATTTAGTCTCAACCTTGCATATATTTGATTGTACATGAAAGTTTCATGTTTAATTTCTGCCAATGTGCATTTTGTCCCTAAAGTTGTGCAGAACATTTTCTATCTGGCCTCATCAAGATGATGTAGCACTTGGGGACAAAGATGCAGCCCAGGAGCCCTGCACTAGAAGTCAAGACGGAGAAGACTTCCACAGGCACCATTAGCTTCCCTTTGTCACTGGGGTTGGCAGGCAGGTAAGTGAGCCAGACACTGCAGAACATCAGCATGCTAAAAGTCAGGAACATGGATTCCTTGAAGGTGTCAGTCAGGTTCCTGGCCAGGAAAGCCACAGTGAAACCAGGCAGGGCCAGGAAAAACAGGTATCCCAAGACACAGTAGAAAGCAATGAGAGAGCCCTTGTTACACAGGATGATGATGTGACCATTTTCTAAGTGTGTATCTGTGTCAATGAAGGGAGGTGAAGTCCCTAGTCAGAGTACACAGTCACCTGGATCGGAGTACAGATGGGAACAATGAAGTTAGGTGACCCTGACACTAGCAGCCACCTCATCCTTCTCCCTGGGTAAGTGATCTTGAAGGCCAGAACCACAGTAACTGTATTGGCCATGACCACAGAAACAGATGCAGTGAATGCAACTCCAAATGCAGTTTCTTGCAGAATGCAGCAGACTGTATTGGGATGGCCAATAAGGGAAAGGGACAGAGAAGGCAAAAGATCAGGGAGACAAACAAGATCTAGCTGAGTGCCCGGTTATTAGCCTTGACAATATGGTTGCTCTGATGTTTCACAAAGACTCCAAGAACAACTGCTGTGAGTGTTGATAAAAAAAGCCAGGAAGTCAAAGGGCATCCCCAGGGTCTTTCCATAATCAAGAAACTTGCAGCTCTTTGGAGGCATTGGCTTCTCTGTGTGTTGGCAAACTGATGATATAGGCACTTCACACACTGCTCCATGTCTGCTGTGGAACTCAAATAACCATTAGGCCCTTTTCAGAACTTCAAGGGAAATAACAAAAGTATACATAGAAATCATTCCATCCTATCAATACTTATCATAAAAATAAATATTACCAAATAGTACCAGACTTGTTCAGTATTATTTTATATCTTCATGTTATCCTAACACATTCTCACATTTTCTTTTTTTTTACCAACAGTGAATATCAAGCATATTATTTATTGCCCTTTCTAATATCCCAATACAATTTTTCTAAACCATGTCATGCTGCCATAATTTTCTTACCTTGTCTGCACTAGTCAAACCACTCATCCAAAATTGTGCATAGTAAGCTTGCACCTCTCTAAATCTCTCTGTACAAAATAAATCGGAGCCCTGTAGCCTTTCCTTGCCATTGTTATATTTGTCACACCTACTTACCTGGAAGGAGCTGTCAATTGAAAATCAAATCAATTTTTGAAGACCTAATCTTAAGCTATGAAAAAAATGTGTTCCTGCTTCTTCCACAGAACTCAACCCACAGCACTTGCTCTGTTGAAATAACATTATTTGGAAGTACGATATAAAGTTATGCAAGATTTTCTCTTTTTGTCTTATTTGTTGTAAAAGTGATGTTCAGAGAAGTTAGAGTTTCATACATTAGGCCTTGGGTACATTTCTTGTACAGTTGTTACCTCTTCCCCCATGAGTTTTTCAGTTGGTTTACACCAAACAGCTTTGCAAGTATTGCTTTTGTAGTTATTTGTCTTTTTATTCTTCGTCTCTTGATTTTGATATTCCCATTCAATTTCCTTTGTCTAATACCAGTATATACAGTTTCCAATGTACTCAGATAAGATACAGTGACAGGGCTGGTAAAACCACAGGAAGGGGATATAAGAGGATCATCAACAACAGAAGCTACGGTTTCACATGGCATGCGGAAAGTAATTACAAGAGTGATATAACAGTCATTTCCATAACATGGAGTTCATTAGACTTAGCATTATCTTATGCATTCATAAGGGCCTAGCTATTAGGCTCTTGTGATCCTCTCCTGTGACTAGCCTAAATCTGTGCTAATTATTCTCTATGAGGGAGACCATAGAGTCCATGTTTCTTTGGGTCTGGCTCACTTCACTTAGTATAATTTTTTCCAAGTCCTTCCCTTTTCTTATGAATGGGGCAATGTTATTCTTTTTGATAGAGGTCTAAAATTCCATTGTGTATATGTACCACATTTTCCTGATCCATTCGTCTACTGAGGGGCATCGGGGTTGGTTCCACATTCTAGCTATGACAAATTGTGCTGCAATGAACATTGTTGTGCTGGTGGCTTTAGTGTGTTCTTGTTTGCAGTCTTTTGGATAGATGCCCCAAAGTGGAACTGCTGGGTCATAGGGGAACTCTATGTTTAGCCTTCTAAGGTATCTCCATACCACTTTCCAGAGTAGCTGAACCAGTTTACATTCCCACCAACAATGAAGTAGGGTTCTCTTTTGTCCACATCCCTTCCAACAGTTGTTAGTTTTAGTTTTCTTGATAATGGAAATTCTTACTGGGGTGAGGTGCAATCTCAATATTGTTTTGATTTGCATTTCTTTTATGGCCAGTGATGTAGAGCACTTTTTCTTATGTCTCTTGGCCATTCTCATTTCCTCATCTGAGAAGTCTCTTTTTAAGACTTTAGCCCCTTGTTAAGGGTGCTGTTGGTTCTTTGAGGGTTTTTTTTTCTTATTTATTGTCAAAGTGATGTACAGATAGGTTACAGTTTCATGCATTAGGCATTGGATACATTTCTTCTACTGTTTTGGAGGAATTTAATTTTTTCAGTTCTGCATATATTTTAGATATGAGGCCTTTGTCTGTTGTATGGCCAGTAAAGACCTTTCCTCAATCTGTGGGCCTTGTGTTTATCTTGTGGGCTATGTCCTTTGACCTGCAGATGCTCTGCAGTTTTATGCAGTACCATTTGTCCATTCTTTCTTTGATTTGTCGCATTTCTGGGTCTTGTGCCAAGGAGCCCAAGTATTTCTCCTACTCCTTCCTTTAGTGATTTCAGGGTATCTGTTTTAATTTCATGGTCTTTGATCCACTTGGAATTGATTTTCGTGCAGGGTGATATATAAGTATCTAGTTTTAGTTTGTTGAACATGTTGAACCAGTTGTGCCAGCAACATTTGTTAAAGAGGCTGTCTTTCTTCCAGACTATTTTTTTAGCTCCTTTATCAAAGATTAAGTTGGCATAGTTCTGTGGGTTCATTTCTGGGTCTTCAATTCTGTTCCATTGGTCTTCAGGCCTGTTCCGGTGCCAGTATCAAGGTGTTTTTATTACTATAGCTTTATAATACAGCTTGAAGTTTGGTATTGTAATTCCTCCAGCACTGTTATTTCTGCTTAGGATTGTTTTTGCTACTCTGGGTGTTTTATTTTTCCATGTGAATTTCTGGATTGCTTCCTCTATTTCTTTTTTTTCTTTTTTTTCTTTCTTTTTTTTTTTTTTTTTTGGCGAGTCCTGGGCCTTGGACTCAGGGTCTGAGCACTGTCCCTGGCTTCTTTTTGCTCAAGGCTAGCACTCTGCCACTTGAGCCACAGCACCGCTCTGGCCGTTTTCTGTATATGTGGTGCTGGGGAATCGAACCTAGGGCCTCATGTATCCGAGGCAGACACTCTTGCCATTAGGCTATATCCCCAGCCTGCTTCCTCTATTTCATTAAAAAAAATGGTGTTGGGATATTAATGGGTATTGCATTGAATTTGTAGATAGCCTTTGGCAATATTGTCATTTTGACTATATTAATCCAATCCAGGAGCATGGGAGATTTTACCATTTCCTTAGTTCTGCCTCCATTTTGTTTGTCATGTTTTTAAAGTTCTCATCATAGAGGTCTTTCACTTCCTTGGTTAAGGTTATTCCTAAGTATTTTATGTTTTTTGAGGCTATTGCAAAAGTAGTTGCTTTCCTGATTTCAGCCTCAGTCTTTGGGTCATTAGCATATAGAAATGCTGTGATTCTTGAGGGTTTATTTTATATCCTGCTACATTGCCAAAGTTTGGATCAGCTTAAAAAAATCATGCAACATGATCAAACTGCATTCATCCCAGGGATGCAAAATTGGTTGAATATGTGTAGTCAATTGATGTAATCCACCACATCAACTGGAGCAAGGTAAAGAATCACATGGCTATATCTCTAGATGCAGAAAAAGCATTCTATTAAATCCAGCACCCATTTCTGATAAAAGTCCTGGAAGAATTTGGATTCCAGGGAACACTCCTGAATATAATAAAGGCAGTCTATGACAAACAGCAAGCATAATTCTTAATGGTGAAACACTAAAGCCATTCCCTTTAAAAACAGGAGCTAGACAGGGCTGTCTGCTCTCTCCCCTCCTCTTCCACATAGTACTAGAATTCCTAGCCATAGCAATTAGGCAAGAAAAAAAAAACATAAAGAGGATCCATATAGGAAAAGATGTAGGTAAACTTTCTCTCGTCGCAGATGACAAGATCCTATACCTAAAGAACCCCATAGACTGTACTCCCAAGCTACTAGATTAACGTATATTTATAGACAAGTCAGCCTGCATTATTTTGTAGAACTGTTGTAAAAATAAGGAATCTCTAAAAACATTATTAACCCAAGTAGAAGTGGAAAATTTTTCTTTTCACACATTGTGTCCCACAGTTAATCCTTACAATACTAGAGTTCTGTGAACTATTCTCTGTTACAAATGAGTAAATAACTTCTCAGAGGAATAAATTGTTGATTTAAAGTCATAGGGGTCATGGATTATGGAACTGGAATTTGAGCCCATATTTCTTTGACTTCAGAGAACTTGTTCTCGCCATCAAACTATCCTGTACTGCCTGTTACTAAAAGAAACAATCAAAACCAACGATATGATATTCAACTGAAGGGCAGAGTCAGTTTTGCATTAATTTTTTAATTAGTGAATTGGGCTTTTTCTATGTGTTTTCTTTCCATTTATTCTGTGAGAGGATAGTGCCAACAAGAGATAGCACAGCATTGTGTTCTGTACTGCTACCTTGAGTTTTCCTAAGTCCAGGCAAGATTTTAATTCCAAGATCATTTTAGCCCATAGTTGAAGTTAAAATAAGTCCAGTGCCAGTGGCTTACATTTACAATCATAGATACTCAAGAGGCTGAGACAGGAGGATCACAGTTGGAAGCCAGCCCAGGCAGGAAAGTCTGTGGGCCTCTTATCTCCATTTAACCACCAAAAAGCCAGATTTGGAGCTGTGGCTCAAGTGGTAGAGTGTTAGTCTTGAGCAAATATGCTCAGGGACACCCAGGCTCTAAGTTCAAGCTTTAGGACTGGCTCCAAAGGAAAACTACAACAACAGCAAAAAGATCAACTTAAAGAAATAGAACAAAAATCCAGCCTGATGCACATGGCTAAGGATCTGTTGTCCTTGGTACTCCCATTCTTAGGTGACAGCTAATCTATTTATATATTCAGAGAGGCAAATATTCTCAGAACAGTCAATATTGACTTTTTGAAAGAGTCTTCTCTGCTTAGTTTTCATGAATGGAAAAACTAATTTAAAAAATCCAAGTAGCAAGCTTGTGATGACATTTAGTAATAGTCCACAGAAATGTAAACATAGTATTGACCCCCTAAAAAGAAAAGAAATATAAATGAATATACTAGATTAGTATTGTAGGAAATATAGCATGGTTCCTTAGTCAAAACTTCTCTACAGCTTCTGAACTCCATTAGATTTTCTCATGTAAATATACTCATTTGTATATTTGTGAGTGTCTGAGTATTGATGCAAGGGCATATGCCAGTGGAGGTATCCAGTTAATTTTCTTCTCTGTGGTTCTCATTATTCTCCATAGCTCTGTTCTCTGTAGTATACCACTGTTCCTTGGGGAAAAGCAAGTTTAGTTCTGTGGGTCTCTGGTCACAATGTTTTCTTTAAAGACATCTTATTTAACACGTGGCCAAATTGTTAGTACTGAATTCACATCCTCCTGCCCAAGTGAAGGTTAACAGATTCTTATACTTTCTCTTTAAGGCACTTTGCAGCCTTTCTGCACTTAGAAGTATCAGACTGCACCTCCGCACTACAACAACTTGAAAACATTTCAGTGGTGAACTCACCAACAAAAATGCACGAGAAATACAAAAGCGCATGACCCTATACCACACAAAAAAGACAGTACAAAAGTGAAGCAGTGAGGCAGAATCTTCCCTTTTTTCCACCTGATGTTGGGCATGTATATGTTGGTTAACTCATATTTTTCATTGCTCTCTGCAAGTCTAAAAATGAAAAATGCAAAATTGCATGAGTATTCATCTTGCAATTATATATTTGTGTTAGTAGGTGGGTAAATCCACAAATGTGAAATTGATAAATGAGGAAAAACATTGCATACATGTATTTCTGCATACACATGTGCATATGCACATATTCATGTGTGTTTATAGGAATATATTAAGATATTGTTGAATTATGGTTAATATTTTATTTTTCTATCAATATCATGTAAGGAAGCATTACTAAAATGAAGTTAGACCTGATTACAATAGCATTGTTTAGGTGCAGTCTGAGGGAATTAACTCATTCTTTCTATTTTTTTACTAACAAACCCCAGCATATCACATTACTTGGTTAATACATTACATGTCTTTGATTTAATTTTTATTCATATACTAATTTTATGTAATTTCTAAGATGATTTATTCAACTCAGTCTTTGAGGCAGTTTTGAAATGGCATTCCTAGGATGTAAAGGTAACTGTTTTGTAAGAATTTGTGATCAAATCAAATAGGCCTCCAATCATCTTTCTTTTCTCTTACACTTGTCACATATCTAGTCCAATTCAGGCTAAAAGGCCAGTACAAATATTGCTCTACGATGTGTATTCAGCATCTGTATGTCACCCTAGCCAGCCTGCCATAGATGATGCACTCACCCATGAACCTGTGGGGGTCCTCGAGGTTTGCAAACATACAGGTAGTGACCTTGACCTCATGGAGCACCCATCACATGCCGGCCCTACACTCCAGGCACCATGGATACAGAGGAGTTCCCTTGGAAATGTCAATGCTGCAAGTATGCACCAATGATCAATTGTAGTCATGCTATAAGGACAGTAGCATGGGAAAAGTTGTTCTGTGAAAAACCTCAGAATGAGGACTTGAACATCACGTTCAGACAAAACTAATGCCTGCATCCCAATTCATTTCAGTGGTACTAAACTTCAAGGGCAAGTAAATCCCTTTTAATCTTAAATGATAACAAGGTAACTATCGTTAAAAGAGGCAACTAGAGCTTAAGGGCCTACACTAGTATTTCCTCTCATTTTACAGAAAAGTCAACTGAGACAGAAGATTAAGAGTCAGCTCCCCCTGGCCTTTTTACCCAGAAAGAGCATTGCATTTGGGATTGAGAGCACATATTGCAGATAGACTAGCTAGGTTCTAAACTGGGTTATAATCCTAGATCTCCCACCCAAATAATCATGTGATCTTAACTAAGATTGTTTCAGTTCTCTATATCCCCTTTTCCCTTTGTGAATCAGAGGTAGTACTAGTATCTACCTCATGGGTTTGTTGAAAAAAACAAGTGAACACTGTCTCATTAATAAATGTGCAGTGTTCTGAATAATTACTAAGCAAGTGGTAACTGTCTATTGGGTAAGACTTTCAGAATTTTCCTAATGCTCTTTGTCTTTTCTTTAAAAAATTGTTTTTCTTCTTCTGTGGACCCAAAGTGCGTCTCATATATGCAAGTTGTGCCTAGGTGGCATAAATATTTTGTCAAATATCTTGAGCTACGGTGTAGCTCAGTTGCTCTAGTCTAGCAGGTGAGAGGCTTTGGGTTTCATACTAGTATGGCACACACATGCATGTGGGTATAAGCAGAAAAACATTTAAAGAATATGTGTGTTTGAGCACATTAGAAGTAACTAGTGTGCAAGTGTCCTTTTAGACACACAATTCTTATCATTAAAGGTGTGATCTAGTACCTCCATACATTGAGAAAGATGCAGCTAATTGATTACCTTTGTCAGCAAATAAATATTGCCAAACCTGTCAATTTAAAATAGCAAATAACTGCTGAGCTATCATTCCTGACTTTTGAAACTACTTTAATATCGAATTAATACTCTATTAAGATCAAAGCTTTTGAAAACTATTTAATGTCTCAACTTGCTTTCTGTACTGTTTTGTTAGAAAAATTCATGTTCTGTTATTTGTTCCTATTTCTCTTAGAGTTTATAGTTGAAAACCCATGGGATGATGACTTGATTCTTAAACTTTTATCTGTGCTTTCTAAACCCGTGAGTTCTTACCCAAATGCCTTTGAACACCAGTATCGACTTCCAGCCCTCAAGCCCAAGACTGAATTCTCATTGGATGAGAATTAATATGGAGAATACAATTTTGAAGTCTTATTTGTTAGTGCAAAATTAATGTGTATATGAGATGGTAAAAATAATATATCCTGGAACACATAGGGAAACCAGTTAAACCAGAAGAAAGTGTGGTATTTAGTAAATACTAACATACTGTGGGGTTTTATTTGTGACAAGTCTGTTCTAGTTATGTAAAGAGTCAACATTCCAGGCTCTAGTGGCTCATGTCTGTAATCCTTGTTACTCAGGAGGCTGAGATCTGAAGACTGTGATTCAAAGCCAGCCCAGGCAGCAAAGCCAGGGAGACTCTTATCTCTAATTAATTACCAGAAAAGTTGGAAGTGGTACTGTGGCTCAAGTGGTAAAGAACTATCTTTGTGCAACCACAAAAGCTCAAGGACAGTGCACAGACCCTGAATTAAAGCCCGAGGATCAGCACTCCCCTTTGCTCTTCCCCCAAAAAGGGTAACCACAGGGCAACTAGATGTAGATTGCACAGAACTTTGTCCTTTGTTGTAAAAACATATACATTGTCCCCAAACATTATTGACTCTTTATAACAGATTTTTTACATGTTGTTACTGACATCTCAAGAGTCATACAAAGCAGAAAACATGGGTACCCTTTCTTATTTTTTTAATTTAATTTTATTGCCAAGGTGCTGTACAGAGGGGTTACTGTTACATATGTAAGGTAATGAGGACATTGTTATCAAACTTGTCAACCCCACCCTCATTTTTCTCCCACTTTTTCTCCTCCCCCATCAGTGGTACCCTTTGTAAAATGTGAAAACTTGGCTGAGAAGGAGACACATGCCCATGGCCTCACAGCTCAGTGTTCTGAGACATCAGAGCTGCACTTGCACCTCTGTGCCAGAAATTTGCTAAGAGGCCTCTTTGGTGCCAGGAATTTTTTTTCACTTTTTGTCTAGACCTTTCCCAACGGATTATATCTACTTTTATTTATTAGAGCAGTTGACCACCAAGAAAAATTGTACAGATTATTCATTGTGCTATAGTCATTAATAATTCAAGCATTTTTGTCATTTTAACACCTGTCTTCCAAGGTTTTTTGCTGGTCACATCAATTACCTTCTTGGAGAAAGAGCTGTTGCCCATATCTATAAAGCTACCCTTGGAGATGAGAATGGGGCTAAATATCAGCAGAAACACATTTTAAAGGTAAATGATCTGAGTTGGTTATTACTAAAGGAATATAGAAGTAAATTTCATAGCAAAAGGTATTTGCCTTTTTTCCCTTTAAATTGTGTTTTCATTGAGATCTGAAGTGAACAATTACATAAGAGCTATCCTGGGAAGTCTCAGAATTGCCTTGCCACTAAAATGATCTTGTAGTAGTAAGCCTCATGTTGCAAAACAGTTTATAGTTTATCATCATTTTCTACACCATGTCCTTCATTGGGATGGATGGACATTGTTTTCTTGATATTCTTTCCAGAACATGAGATGCGATATGAATGCCATTATCTAATCTGTATTGCAGGTCCAGAAGCCTGCCAATCCCTGGGAAGTCTAGCTTGGGACCCAGCTAGAGAGACTAAAGCCAACCATGGAATCCATGTTTATCAAGTTCTATTCTGCCCACTTATCCCAACTCAGGATACCATTTTCATTGTTTCTAGAATGCCATTGTTCTCTATAATAATACCCCTGAAAACGTGATGCCCCAGTGTCTTGTCATCTCTTTTACTATGAAATGCTCCACATGATTGAGCAAGTTCACAGCTGTGAAATCATTCTTGAAGACATTAAGCCAGAAAATTTCATCCAGGGAAACAGGCAAGTGCAATGAGACAGGCCTCCTTCATACTTCTCTAGCAGCTTTTGCAGTTTGTACTCATGCATCTTGGTCCTTGTTTTTGTTTAATCTAGATTTTTGGAACATAATGATGATGATTTAGCTGCTGTCTTGGTGCTGATTGACCTGGGACAGAGTTTTTCCAAAAGAAACAACATTTATGGCCAAGTGTGGAACTTCTAGATTTCGGTATACAGAAATGCTCAGTAACAACCCATGGAACTACCAGGTATGGGAGTAAAAGAAGAGCTTCAAAAACATTTTCCTATAGCTCTCTCATTAGATGTTCTAAGTGTATTTGGAGTTCTATTTAGTGTGAACTGGTGTTTTGAACAAATGAAGGAAAGGTCTGTGAACCCTTCAAAAGGAAGTCATGCTTCCAGGATCCAGCTTGATCTGTAGATGAGAGCAGCTTGGTGTCCTTTCGGGGCCAGGATTAGCCGGGAGACCCAGCCTACTGACCTTAGGCAGAATTGAGTTGGTGCTGCATGCCCCTTGCTGTTCTCACAGGCAAGAAGGTGGAAATGATGGCTATAGATGGTGCCACCAGATGTCCTTCCAGATTAGCGCATATAAAAGATTGATAGAAATGGATTACTGTTATCCTACAGGAATGGTTCACAACTTCCATCATGGGTAGCCACCATGTAAAGAGAATACTGATGAGGACAAATGTAAAGTTTGAAGCTAGGGTAAGCAAATCTGCTACCCAGGATCCATGTGGGTCGAAACTATGGCTTTTCAGAAGCCATAGTTAGAAGGGGCCAGGATGGGAGTCTGGATTCTATTCTGTGACTGCCAGTGGGGCCTCCAGCTGCATGCATGCTATTAATCTAGCATCTCCTCAGGCCTAGAGGGGAACAGTCAGTCTGTTATCCCACACACTTGGGGCACAATGGAGGGTTCTTTTCAGTTACAAACACATTGTATACCCAGAGGCTCTGGAGCAGTCAGAAAATAACCGTCACAATCCCAGGGGAGGGAGTTGGAACTCCCAAGATGAGGGATTAGACAGTTGTATTTGCCACATGTAACAGAATAAAAGACTTGGGAAGATCACTAGGTACAGAAGTACAGAGCTTTGGCAGGGACCACCTTGGGAGGCAAGGCCATTGCTCTCCCATGGTAGCTTCAGGCAGGGCCTAGACAGGCAGTGGAGCAGCTCAGCACCTTTCAGAAAATCCTTTAAGCCCCACGGTTATACTTAGCACCCAAGTTAAAGTTACATCCTTATAGGCTTTATAGAAGCAGGCAGGCAGGCAGGCACGTGAGCAGGTGGGCATGCGGGAAGGTGGAAGATAGAACTAAGTCTAGGTGTCTAGTGGTGCTGGTGTCATTGTGGGTGTTGCAGATGGGGTCTGGCTGTGGGTTCCAACCTATGTTGTGCCTCACAATTCTTGGGGATGGGGAGTCTGTAGATTTCTTTCCACACTCTGTCTCAGGAACTCAGAGCTGGCCAGCAAGTGCAGATCCAGGGCATGTCAACTAGGTGGATTCAGTTCACCGAAGGTGGTTGCATGCTCCTCCACTATAACTTTATTCTTTTGTCAAATCATAATATTTTTTGTTGTCATTTTTACTTGTTTATTTGTTTTGTTCTTTTTCCAAAGGTGAAGACAGAACTTGGGGGCTTGTACTTTCTAGGCAGGCACACTTCTGCTGAGTTAGTTCCCAAGCCCTCATTTTGGTTTTTGATGGAATGGGGTGTTTGGCATGCCTGACCCCCAGGCTCTGCTACTCGACCCCTCCTGTGATGCCCAGTTATTATCTATCCTTTCCTCCAACTGAATACTTATTATTCTCTCTCTCTCTCTCTCTCTCTCTCTCTCTCTCTCTCTCTCTCTCTCTCTCTCTCTCTCACTCTTTCAAAGATAGAGACACATTGGGGGCAGTGATTTCCAAGTAAGGACGCTATGTGGCCTGCCATAAAACAGACCCTTACTCCTGAGATAAAGAAGGTAAGGAAGGCAGGGGCCCAGCCCCCCCCCTTTCAGGAAGGCATACATGCTGTCACACAAATATTAATTCTTGTATGTGTGTGTGTGTGTGTTTGTGTGTGTGTATGAAATGCATTCCTCTGGAAGGAAGGAAGGAATGCATTCTGTTGTCTCTCTTTGAAGCAAAGATGGCACTTCTATGTCAAGTTATCTTTTTGTTTGTTCATTTTGTTTCTTTTGCCAGTCCTGGGGCTTGAACTCAGGGCCTGAACACTGTCCCTGGCTTCTTTTTGCTCAAGGCTGCCACTCTACTGCTTGAGCCACAGTGCTACTTCCAGCTTTTTCTATATATGTGCTGCTGAGTAATCAAACCCAGGGCTTTATGTATATGAGGAGAGCACTTTACCTCTAGGCCATATTCCCAACCCTGAGTTATCTTGTCTCATTTCCCCCAACTGACATTGTTCCTTTATTAAGTAAAGTACATGAAAGAATATCCCCTATAGTGGATGTAAGCTTTCCACGTCTCAATTTTACTAGTCTACCCAGCAGCTTCATTTCTCCTAATATGACTTTATTCCCATAATTAACTAAATTAATTAAATAGTCAGTCTTGGGGCTTGAACTCCAGGACTGGGCACTGTCCTTGAGCTTCTTTTGCTCCAGTCTAGCTCTCTACCACTTGAACAACAGTGTCACTTCTGGATTTTTCTGTGTAAGCGGTACTGAGGAATCAAAGCCAGGGCTTTGTGCATGCCAGGCAAGCATTCTACCACTAAAACACATCCCCAGCCTTTTCTTCCTTGCTGTCTCATGGTTCTGTCCCCTGGTCAACACACCTGCCCATCAGACAAATTGCTTGTGTATCCCAATATTGTCTCTGTGTGTGGCATGTGTGTGTGGGGTGTGTGTGTATGTGTGTGTACACATGTGTTCCAGAACTGGGGTTTGAACCTAGAGCCTGGTCATTTTCCCTTAGCTTTATCCCTCAAGGCTGGTGCTCTACTAGTTGAACCATGGCTCAAATTATTGGCCTATTTGCTGGTTCCTAGGAGATAAGGGAAGAGTTTCCTGCATCATCTTGCTTTTAACCACAATTAGACTCCAGCTTCCTGGGGAGCTAGAATGACAGGCTTGAGCCACTGACACCCAGCTCAGAGCTTTATTATTGTTGCTATTATTGTCTTATTTTTTCCCTAATGTGAGTGAACCAAAAATCTTGCCTATATTTTTGTTGTGGATTTTTTTTGTTTGTTTTGGGACTCAAACTCAGGTCCTGGATGCTGTCTGTGAGCTCTTTCACTCAAGGCTAGCACTCTACCACTTTGAACCACAGTTCCACTTCTAGTTTTCTGGTGGTTCATTGGAGACAAGATTCTCACAGACTTTCCTGCTGGGGCTGGCTTTGAACTTAGATCTTGAGATCTCAGCCTCCTGAGTGGCTAGGATGACAGGCATGAGGAAGAATGAATTCTTGAGCCCTAATGTCAAGTGTAAGTGGGGTAAGAGGTGGGGAGAGGCCGGGCAAGCTGTTCCTGCACTGTGAAGACCGTGAAAACCAAGCAAAACTTATCCCTCTCACATGGCGCACTGTGGCAAATTTCCACCCTGTTCATAAATTGATCACACATAGCAAAATGAAGCCTTGGACCAAAGATGAATAGACTCCTTTTTTTCTCTTTCTCAGATTTAGGGAAGAAATCAGCCAGTAAAAGGCAGCATCCTTGGAGAACAAAACTTGGCAGTGAGGCAGCTGACTTAACTAAAGGAATGTGACAGGCAAACACAGTTGCCTTTATTTTTGTAAAAAAGAAACAAAAAAAATCATGTCCTTGGGCTGATCAAATAGCACACACAGCATTAAAGGACTATCTTAAAGGAAGGGGATACAGAGATGGGTGCTGATGACTTACACCTGTCCTAGCTATGCAAGAGGCTGAGACCTGAGGATTGTGGTTCAAAGCGAGTATTGACAGGAAAGCCCTTGAGGCTCCCTATCCCCAATGAACCACCAAAAAAAAAAAAAAAAAAAAAAAGCTAGAAGTGGAGCTGTGGCTCAATGTGGTAGAGTGCTGGCTTTTTTTTTTTTTTAATTTTTTTTTTTGGCCAGTCCTGGGCCTTGGACTCAGGGCCTGAGCACTGTCCCTGGCTTCTTCCCGCTCAAGGCTAGCACTCTGCCACTTGAGCCACAGCGCCGCTTCTGGCCGTTTTCTGTATATGTGGTGCTGGGGAATCGAACCTAGGGCCTCGTGTATCCAAGGCAGGCACTCTTGCCACTAGGCTATATCCCCAGCCCTAGAGTGCTGGCTTTGACAGAAGAAAGAAAAGAGCTCAGGGATAGCGCCTAGTCCCCAAGTTCAATTCCCAGGACTAGCATAAAAAATAAAGTTTTATATGAGACCCACCTAAATCCTTTGTCCAGCCCACACAACACCTATTACAGGAGTGAGTCCCAGGACTTTGAAAGGGATTATCATCTTAAGGGAATCACCACCGTCCCATATTTTGCTCAGTCGTGGGACTTGAAATTAGGGCCTAGGCACTGTCCCTGAGCTCTTTCCCACAAGGCTTGCACTCTACCATTTGAGCCACAGCACAACATCTGGTTTTCTGGTGGCTTGCTGGACATAAGTGTGTTAGCGACTATTCTTCCTCCAGCTGGACTTGAACCATGATCCTCCAGATCTCAGCCTCCTGAGTAGCTGGGATTACAGGCTTGTACCATCAAGTGCCTGGTAGGGAGCCCCATTTGAGGAGAAGATTTTTGCCTGGTCAGAGGCTGTGGTTATATTGGTACAAAATGTCCTTTGGACAGTTACCTCTTATCAGAAAGTGGGTGCTGAATTCCATCTGTCATAAAGATGGCTGTGCCAAGCTTGAACACCTCATATTGAGGGCCTAAAGATACAGGACCTGGTTAGCTTTGAATATTTACATTTCTAGTATGCCTACTTCCGCACCCCACACTCACAGTAATGAGCTTTGAACACATGTGCTGGGCAAATGTTCACCTAATGAGCTAGCACCTCTAGCCCATCAAATGTTTTATATTTGTTTATTTTTATTATTATTTCCTGTTCTGGATGTGAGGTTTGAACTCAGGGGCCTGGTGCTGACCTTGAACTTTTGCGCTCAAACCTGGTGCTCTACTGCTTTGAGCCACAACTCCATTTCTAACTTTAGTGGTGGTTCATTGGAGATTAGAGTCTCATGGACTTTCCTGCCTGGGGCTGGCTTTGAACCACCATCCTTGTCCTGACCTCAGCCTCTAGAATAGCTAGAATAAGAGGTGTAGTAGGCCACTGGTGCCAGTTTATGCAGGTCTTAAGATTGCTTTTCTCTCTATGAGGATATGGGCCAAATCACAGCTACTTTGCTTTGTAGCCTGGGCAGACAAAAAGCTACCTCTTGTTCACAGACACATTCAAATCTGTCCTTTCCCCATTTCACAGTAAATTCAGAGTTGTGGCTGAGGCTGGCTCCGACACACAAAGAAATTCATCAAACATTTCTCAGGACTATGGATACAGAATGTGCCTGGCTCCTGGAATGGGAAACTGACTTGCCCTGGGTCAGCCGACCTTTGTGTCAATTTATCCAGATTCTAGATCTATTGAATAATGTGTCTCCAAGAACTGAGTCCAGAGGCCTGGAGGGAGAAATAAACTGGCCAAGAATTAGGGAGCACATCAGCAGAGCTGCAGCCAAATGGGAAGGGTGACTCCCAAAGAAGGGTACTGCCCTGGTCTGTGTCCTACAAGGGTTAAAATGATGTCTCTAGGAAATAGCCAAGTGACTGATGTTCAGTTGCATTTGGACAGCCTTGAGGGCAGGGGAACATGCATCATTCTCCAGAACCAACCCAGAGGCTCTGGGCAGCCTGCCTGAGCTTTCTAGGTATCCTTTAGCCCCGTTGATTGGATGCCCACTCCTGCACCTGCCTCTGGGGTTACCATGTGCTAAAGAATGCTGTTTAAGTATAATTCCTCCTGGGGCAGTGGGCTGGAACCCAAGGCAAAGTTTACTCCATGATCTCCATCCATGTGTGTGTTCTAAAGTTGACACCACAGATATTCCTAGAAGAGAAACCAGATAAAGTATTAAAATTTCCTATTTCTCATTGCATATTAAGATGACTAGAGCTAACCATAGTATCCTGTGTATTTCAAAAGTTAGGTAAAAGATCTTGAGTGCTTTAATCAGAGAAATATAGTGGCCGGGTATGGTGGTATGCACCTGTAACCCTGGCTACATGGTTTTTATAGGTCAGAGAATTGCTTTCAGTCCAAACATGAGACTCTGAGAAATAAGTAAAACAAAAAGTGCTGGAGCTGGTAGAGTGCTAGCCTACCAGCGAAGAGGCCTGGGGTGGGGAAGAGAGAGAGAGAGAGAGAGAGAGAGAGAGAGAGAGAGAGAGAGAGAGAGAGAGAGAGAGAGAACATTTGAGAGAATGTTTGAGCAACAGCTATGTTTAATGGGATAGAACCATCATTTACCTCATTATTCATGCTAATTAAAAAATAATTTAAGCCAAGTGCTGATTGCTCATGCCTATAACCTTAGTGACTCTGGAGGCTGAGATCTGAGGATCCAGGTTTTAAGTTATCCAGGTAGATCTCTTACAAACTCTTTATCTCCAATTAAACTGCAAAAAGCCGAAAGTTGAGGCATGGCTTGCATGGGAGACTGCCAGCCTTGAGCAGAAAAAAGTCAAGTGAAATGGTGATGCTGTGAGTTCAAGTTACATTACTGGTACCAAAAAAGAAAGAAAAAGAAAAAGTTTTCATACAAGTACAAGCACATGTCAGTGTAGGTAATTTTCTTTCCTTCCTTATTACAAAAATTTAAAACCAAAATTAAGAACTGTCTCCAAGTAGTGCAAAAATAGCTCAGTGGAACAGATCTAATAAGCCAGGGATAGACTTTAATGCATTATTTAAAAGTTTGGCCTAGGGGCTGGGGATATGGCCTAGTGGCAAGAGAGCTTGCCTCGTATACATGAGGCCCTGGGTTCGATTCCCCAGCACCACATATACAGAAAACGGCCAGAAGTGGCACTGTGGCTCAAGTGGCAGAGTGCTAGCCTTGAGCAAAAGGAAGCCAGGGATAGTGCTCAGGCCCTGAGTCCAAGGCCCAGGACTGGCCAAAAAAAAAAAAAAGTTTGGCCTATATTGAGAAAGATATGATAAATTCCTGAAGAAAAGGAATGTGTGTGTGTGTGTGTGTGTGTGTGTGTGTGTGTGTGTGTGTGCATGTACACATGGGTGCTAGGATAATTACCTAATTATTTTGAGTCATAATAAAATTCTACCATAATACCCAGTGTTCACCAGAATCAATTCCAGATGGGTTAAATAATCTGTTATGACAGTTGAAACAACAGTTGGGCCACTCATGGCTCATGCCTATCATCCAAGCCACTCAGGAGACTGCGATCTGAAGATTCAAATTCAAAGCCAGCCCAGGGCAGGACAGTCCGGGACACTTACTACCAATTAATCACATGCACAAAAAGCAGTGGGCTGGGAATGTGGTAGAGTGCTTTCTTAGCAAGCATGAAACTTGGGTTCTATTCCTCAGTACCACATAAACAGAAAAAGCCGGATGGCTATGTAGCTCAAGTGGTAGCATGCTACTCTTGAGCAAAAGAAGCTCAGGGACAGAGCCTGGGCCCTGAGTTCAAGTCTCAGGACTGGGAAAAAAAAGCTGGCAGTGGAGCTGTGGCTCAAGTGGTGGAACACTAACCTTGAATGGCAAACGTAAGTGACAGTGTGCAGGTCCTGAGTTTAAGCCCCAGATCTGATACAAAAATAAAAATAAAGGGTGAAAGTAGAAAAATGGGAAATATCTAATGTTTAATGCCTTGATGAGCTTGAAGACATGTTAGGGCTGAGAACTGCAGATGAATGGTAGAATATACTGCCTAGCCATCGTGACACTGTTGATTTGATCTCCAGTACTGTGAAATAAATAATAATAATAATAATAATGACTTGCTAAAAAAAAAAAGTTATTGAAGCGCCAACACTCCGTGTCTGCTGTCATCCCAGCTACTCAGGAGGCCACGGTTCACAGCCAGCCTGAGCAGGAAACTGTGAGCCTTGCAGATAAATAATCACCAAAAAGTCAGAAGTGGAGCCACACCTTTCCGACCTTCTCCTTGCTGCCATGGATGAGGAGGCGGGGCTGAGTCTACAAGCTTCCCCATCATTCTTCCCGCCAATCAATAGTGTGAAGGGCTGGGGCGTGTAGGGGCAGGCCGCCTTGGCTGGACACTTCCGGGCACCAGCCAATACAAACAGAAACTGCTCAGCCAATGAGCGTCACTCGTCTTGTCCCGTCTTTTGCTCTACCTTGGAAACGGACCGGCAAATCCAAACACGGAGGGGAGTGAGGCATGCGAGGTCGGCTCGCTCTTGCCCATGTCTGCGCCTTGGGGTTGGTTTCTCCCCCTCCCTAGCCCGGATCAGTGGACTCGCCTGCAGGAGGAGGCAGAGCCTCCGGGAGCCCTGAAGTGGATTCGCAGGCTTCTTTCTCGCCCAGGGACCGGTGAGGCACCCGGGGGCCTTCCAAGGGTTTGTTTCCCGGCTTGGTGTCTCCCTCAGCCGCCTCAGGTATCCGGCCACACCCCGGGTCGCTCTTTAAGCCTGGATCTCAGCCTTTCTCCTCAAACTCTGCTCCGTGTGACCTGGGGTCGAGGACCACGGGTCCCCGGACCTGGGTGAAACGGGGTGGCAGGTAGGGAGAAGAAACGCGGGGTGCTCCACTGTGGACCCCGAGCCTTGGCCCGCTGGATGACGCGGTTGGGGTGAGATGGTGGGGTTTCCGGTGAACCTAGAAAAAGGGAGAGCCAGCTGGGTGACTGTTTCTGGGGAGCAAAAAGAGTTGTGGAGATAGACTGTGGGAGGGTTCCTTGGATGGCGGGTGCTGACGGTAGAGTGTCTATAGATTCATTTTCTGCAGTTTTCTGTATTTGAGTTAATTTTCCAGGTAAGAAGTTACAGTTGGTTTTTTTGGTATGTGTGCACACATGACAGTACAGGACTTGAACTCAGGGCATGGATGATGTCCCTCGGTTTTTTCCTGGACTCAAGGCTTGGTGCTCTGCCATTTGAGCCACGCCTCCACTTCTGGCATTTGGCTAGTTAATTGGACCTAAGAATCTTTCAGGAGCTGGGCGCTGGTGCCTCTTGCCTATAATCCCAGCTACTCAGGAGGCTGAGATCTGAGGATCATGGTTCAGAGCCAGTGAACCACTGAAAAGCCAGAAGTAGAGCTGTGGCTCAAGTGGTAGAACGCTAGCCTTGAGCACAAGAGCTCAGGGACAGCACACAGTACCTTCAGTTCAAGTCCAGACCAAAAGAAAAAAATATCCGGGACTTTCCTTTCCAGGGTGGCTTGAAACTAGGAGCTTCAGATCTCAGCCTCCTGGTTAGCTAAGGGTCACAGGTGTGAGGCACTGGTGCCTGGTTAGAAGCTTTTTTTAATTCTTCCTTCTAGTCTTAGGGAATTGAATTGAGCCCATAACTTTACACCTTTCTAGGCCAGCACTCTACTACTGAGCTACATCTGCAGCCCAAGATCTTACCGAAAGAAAATTGAATTATTTATGACTTGCAGTTTCATTAGTCTTGTTCATTATATCATTACACACAGGCCTTATTATCCATAATTATGTTCATTATTATCTAAAATTATGAATGGGATTTATAAATGCCTTATTTGCATATTGTGCTGTTCACACATTTATTTGCATATTTGCTTATGCATCCACACATCATTCGTCCACCTTGTATCTCTCAGCATCATTTCTGTTTTCTTTTTAGGAGCTAAAGATTCTTTCTTGCCCTCTGTGAGGAGTCAACCCAGCAATGGAAAACTTCATTCTCTATGAGGAGATTGGCAGGGGAAAAAAGACAATTGTCTATAAAGGGAAGCAGGAGGGAAAATCAACTTTGTGGCCATCTTTTGTACAGAAAAGTGCAAAAGACCAGAAATTACCAATTGGGTAAGTCTGCAGTGTTTCCATCTGCCTTGGGAGAGGCAGCACTCTGATCAGAACAGCGACTAGCCAAATGCTGAGTTTGCTAGTGGACACCTGTAATCCCAGCAGCTGGGAGGTGACAGGATGTCAAGTTCAAGAATATCTAGTTAGACACTGTCTTAATAAACCAAAGGCTGCGAATGTAGCTCAGTGGTAGAGCCCTTGGGCTATCATACGCAAGACCCTGGGTTTGGTACCAACAAAACAAAATGAGAGAGAGAGAGAGAGAGAGAGAGAGAGAGGAGAGAGAAACAAGTTAATAAATGAGGCCATTGGGCTGGGCAGTATGGCTCACCTGTATAATCCTTGCTACTCAAGAGGCTGCAATCTGAAGATCACGGTTCAAAGCCAGCCAGGGCAAGAAAGCCCTGGAGATTTTGTTATTGTTGTTGGTCATGGGTCTTGAACTCAGGGTTTTGTGCTTTTCTTTCACTTTTTCACTCAAGGCTGGTGCTCATCACTTGAACCCCACCTTCATTTCCAGATTTGTGCTGGTTAATGGGAGAGGAGAATCTCTTTCCATTTGTGTGGTCGGCCTTCAAATTGGGATCCTCAGAGCTCCACCTCCTGAGTAGCCAACCTAACAGGTGTGATGTTTATAAAGATCATGCATTGTTAGCCTGTTTCCCTATGGCCAGTGTTCCTCACCCTCCTTTCTAATGTCTGGAAATAAGTAAATTACATCATTAAAAAAATCTCCTGATTACACAGTCAGGTAGGTTTTATGATCAATAGTTCAAGAACTTTTTTTCTCTCCTCTTCCCGGTAGGTCCATCTCACATATGAAATTAAGCACAAGAATATTGTGACTTTTCATGAATGGTACGAGACCAGCAATCACTTTGGCTCGTGGTAGAGCTCTGCACAGGTGAGAGTGGGTGCCAGGTGTTGCAAGAATTGCTGTGAACATATTCATACCACAATCTAGCGTATTCCTTGAGCAGATCAGTGACCCTTGTGGTATTCTTCATGTGTGAACAGGTTAAGAAGAATGGGAGCCCAGCACAGGCCTGCAATCCCAGCTACTCAGGAGGCTGAGAGCTGAGGATCCTGGTTTGAAGCCTGCCTGGGCAGATAAATCTGAGACACTCTTCGAATTAACAGAGGCTGTAAAGGGAGATGTGACACAAGTGGTAGAGCTCCAGCCTTGAGAGGAAAAGCTAAGGGATAGCTCCCAGGCCCTGAGCTCAAGTCCCAGTACTGGCACATGCATAGTCAGAAATCCATCTCACCTTTGATTAAGATCTGCACTGGTTTTGTAAGGAAACAATCATTGAAACTGTGATTAATTAAAGTACTATTGAGCCAGATGCCAGTGCTCACACCTCTAATCTCAGCATCTCAGGAGGCTGAGATCTGAGGATCGTGGTTTAAAGCCAGCCTGTACAGAAAAGTCCATGAGACTCAGAAAAAGCCAAAAGTGGTGCTGTGGCTCAAGTGGTAAAGTGCTAGCCTTGAGCACAAAGAGGCCCAGGGACAGCACCCAGGCCCTGGGTTCGAGCACCAGGCCTGGCAAATAAAAACGACTGTTGATTCTAAGAACTTTAATGTTAGCAAGGGAATGAGGGAAGGATTCAAACCCCACGTCAGACTAAGAGAAGACATATCATTAATTTCCATCTCACACCTTCAGTGTCTACCAAGAAAGAGGATGGTTCCTACTTTCAACCCTCTTAGTTTCAACCCTCTTAGTTTGAACAAGTCCTTTCAATTTGAATTCTGGTTGGCTCACACCTATAAATCCTAGCTACTCAGGAGGACATCTGAGGATCACAGTTCAGAGCTAGCCTAGGGTAGAAAAGTCCATTTGGTGAGACTCTATCTGCCGTTAACCAGCCAAGAGCTGGTCTGAGCATGGCTCAAAGGGTAGAGCACCAGCCTTGAGCAGAACAGCTAAGCAAAGGAGTGAAGTCCTGAGCCAAATCTCAGTGCTGGCACATATTACTCCCCGCCAAAAAAAATTATAAGACAGAGCCTCATCCACCCTACAATTTTTTTTCACCAATCCTGGGACTTGAACTCGGGGCCTGGGCACTGTCCTTTGGTTGCTTTTGCTCAAGGTTAGCATTCTACAACTTGAGCCACAGCGCCACTTCTGTTGTTTTCTGTATATGTGATACTGAGGAATTGAACCCTTGGCTTCATACATGCTAGGCAAGTGCTCTACCACTAAGCCACATTCCCAGCCCATACCTTACGTGTTTATAGTTTGTTACTATTATTATTATCAAAAAGAGAATTGCACTTGAGAAAAGCTTGAAGAGATTTGAGCTAGCAAATGTCACCACCTAGTGGCCATTTCTTGTCACAGTAGTTTCTTTGCACAGTTTGCTGGGAATCCATTGGAGAAGATGGGTGTGTCAGTTGCCACCTCGGCTTTTAGCTTGAAAGTTTTTATATTTTAGCACTAATAGAGGGGGGTGAATGGAACTAGACACCAGTAGCTCGCACCCATCATCCTAGCTACTCAGGAGGCAGAGATCTGAGGATCATGATTCAAAACCAGCCCAGGCAGGAAAGTCTTTAGGACACTATTCTCTAGTAAACTTCCCCCAAAGAAAAGAAAGAAAGAAAAAGGAAAAGAAAAGAAAAAGCTGGAAGCCGGGACCTGTGGCTCAAGTGGCAGAGGACCAGCCTTGAGGGAAAAAAGAAGCACAGGGACAGCCCCCAGGTTCTGAGTTCAAACCCTAGGACCAGCAAAAATCAAAGCATTAAGTTTGCATCCTTCTATGCATACATTGAATAATAATCAAGGACCATCAAATGTTTAGATAGTTTAACTTCTCAGGAGGCGTGAGATCTGAGAATTGAGGTTCAAAGTCAGACTAGGCAGATAAATCAGAGAGGCTCCCCCCTGCACCCCCATTCACCCTGCCAGTCCTGGGGCTAGAACTCAGGGCCTGGGAACTGCCTCTTAATTAGTTAATTTATTTTTTTCTGCCTGGGCTGCCTTTGAACTGTGATCTTCAAAACTCAGCTTCCTTGAGTAGCTGGGATTATAGGTGTGAGCCGTGGTACCCAGCTTCACTCTTTCCTTAAAATGGTGGTGGGTTATGGAGGTGACTTTTACTCAACTCCTTGCAGCTGGCTCCTGAGAGACAGTTATTGCTCAGGACAAAAACCTTCTGGAAGATGTAGTCTGAGCATTTGGTGCTGATGTGATTGCTGGATGACACCTTCTCCACACCCTGGGCTTTGTGTTTTGTGACATTTCTCCAGGCAAGATAAGCCACTAATTTTCATTTCCTAACTTCTTACCTCTCAGATTACAGATTTTTTCCCCTGCCCTGTTCTGGAATGAACACAGCATCTGGGCTCTGTCCCTGAGCTTTTGTACTCAAGGCTGGCGCTCTACCTCTTGAGATACAGTGCCACTTTCAGCATTTTGCGAGTTCTTTGGAAAGAATAATCTCATGGACTTTTCTGCCCAGGCTGGCTTTGAACTGTGATCCTCTGTATCTCAGCCTCCTGAGTAGCTAGGATGATAGTCATGAGTCACCAGTGCCCGACTTTTTATTATTACTACTTTTTGTGTGTGTTTAAGGTTGTGATTTGCATTTATAACCAGAGAGAGAGTTTCGGTGTTATGTGTGATTACCTTGGCTTCCTCCTCTTTAGTAGCAGAACCATCATGGCATGTTCTGAGCTCCAAGATTTCAAGGTATTTTTGAAGAGTCCTCAGTTGACAAGAAAAGGTCCAAGGAGTGGCCAGCAAATGTGCCGCTCTTTCAGACTGTTAGCTTTTTAAAAAACATTTAAAATTTTTATTTTTTGTCAGTTGTAGTCCTTGAACTCAGGACCTGGGTGCTGCCTTGAGCTCTTTTGCTGAAGGCTAGCCCTCAATCACGTGAGTCACAGCACCACTTCTGGTTTTCTGGTGGTTCATTGGACATAAGAGTCTCACAGACTTTCCTGCTTGGGCTGGCTTTGAACTATTATCTTTAGATCTCAGCTTCCTGAGCAGCTAGGATGGCAGGCATGAGCCACTGGTGCCTGGCTTTCAATCTTTATTTTAAAATCCTTATGTTCTGCTCATGAGAATTGTTATTTTCCTTCTACAGAAATCCCACTGAATTGTGCCCTAAGCATATCACTTTTCTCCTCAGCTATGGCAAATGGAAAATCTATAAGAGAGCCTATGACAGAAGAAAATCTCATCTTTGTTTCTATGACAGTGCGGTATTTTGAACTTGGGGCCTGTGTGTGCTAGGCAGGTGCTCTATCACTTGAGCTAGGTCCCCAGTCCTTTGTCTTTGATGTGTTTTTTTTCCACTTGGCAGTAATTGGATTTAAACACAAGTCCCGGTGGTTGCTCATCTAAGCCACACCTGCAGCTCTGTTGACTCTGATTTTGAGATTAGGGTGTGTCACTTCTTGCTTAGACGTGGACTGGGATCCTCTTGATGTTTTCTTCCTGGCATAACAGGCTTTGACTCCCATACTCAGCTTCTTCTGTTTCCAAGGAGTCTTGTAGACTTCTCTTCCTGGGTTGTCCTAGATTTTAATCCTCCTGTTTACATTCCTGTGTGCCTGAGATGATAAGCACCTGCCACAACACTCAGCTTTTCTTGGTTGAGATGGGGTCCTGCCTACCTTTATCCCCAACTGGCCTTGAACCAAAAGTCCTTTCAACCTCTCAGGACAGCTAGGATTAGAGGAGTGAGCCATTGTGCCCAGCTTGGTTGTATTTCTAAGATGTTGAAAACTGAAAATTGTAGTATAGAAGCCCATGGAATCATGAATGTATTCCCTTATTCCTTATTCTCACCAAGCGCAAATATGAAAGTTCCCTTTCAAGTGTTTACTGAAGTAAAGCTGTACATATTTTTCATCACTTATGAAGTACTTGATCTATTTTATTATGTTCATCCTCCCTATACAAGCCTACTTGTACAATATAATAAAACTAATATTTTAAGTTTTCTACTTAAAATACACATAGAACCAACCCAGATGCCCCTCAGTAGATGAATGGATCAGGAAAATGTGGTACATATACACAATGGAATTTTATGCCTCTATCAGAAAGAATGACATTGCCCCATTTGTAAGGAAATGGAAGGACTTGGAAAAAATTATACTAAGTGAAGTGAGCCAGACCCAAAGAAACATGGACTTTATGGTCTCCCTTATTGGGAATAATTAGTACAGGTTTAGGCAAGTCATAGCAGAGCCTCACAAGAGCCCAATAGCTATACCCTTATGAACACATAATATGATGCTAAGAGAAATGAACTCCATGTTATGGAAACGATTGTTATATCACAGTTGTAACTACTTTCAATGTCCCATCTGTATCTGTAGCTTCTATTATTGATGATGTTTTTGTATCACATTCCAGTGGTTGTACCTACACTATCTCTGTAATCTTATCTGAGTATATTGGAAAGCATGTATACTGGTATTAGAAGTAGGAAATTGAAAGGGAATACCAAAATTGAGAAACACAGGGTAAAAAAAGACAAACTACAAATGCAATACTTGCAAAACTCTATGGTGAAAATGAACTGAACACCTCAGGGGGGAAAAGGGAAAGGGGGGGAAGGGGAGTATGAGGGACAAGGTAACAAACAGTACAAGAAATGCATGCAAAGCCTAACGTATGAAACTGTAACCTCTCTGTACATCAGTTTGATAATAAAAATTTGAAAAAAAATAAATAAAAATAATGAGACTTCAAAAAAAAAAAAAAAAAGAGGGCTGGGGATATGGCCTAGTGGCAAGAGTGCCTGCCTCATATACATGAGGCCCTGGGTTCAATTCCCCAGCACCACATATACAGAAAACGGCCAGAAGTGGCGCTGTGGCTCAAGTGGCAGAGTGCTAGCCTTGAGCAAAAGGAAGCCAGGGACAGTGCTCAGGCCCTGAGTCCAAGCCCCAGGACTGGCAAAAAAAAAAGAAAACCTGAAATTTGTAAATAAAAGATACAATAAATTAGCCAGGGAATAACCTTAAAGTGACCCCAAAATCACAGTGTTATGTTAGCAGAAATGAGCTAAAAGCTTTTTTATTTTGATGAGAACCTAGATCCTTATTATACCCTAACATTTTCTTGAATGTAATAATAATAATTATTATTATTTATGTTGTTCCTGAGTCTTGAACTCAGGACGTAGGCACTGTCCCTAAAACTTTTTTGCACAAGACTGGTACTGGGCTTAGGCTGGAACTTTGGAAAACTGAATACCACTAAATCAACTCTTGTATATTTTTAAGTTTTCATCTGACCCCAAGAACCAGCAATGGGGCTGTAAATCCTGAGGACCTTGCTCTAAACTCCCTCAGAAGAGCCCTCTTTTAAACAAGGTGAGTGAGCACTCAGGAGTACTTGTCTAAGAAATAGGCAGCTGGGCGCTGTGGCTCACACCTGTACTCCCAGCTACTCAGAAGACTGACATCTCAGGATTACAATTTAAACCTCGTGAGACTCTTATCTCAGGTGAACAACGAGGAAATCGGAAGTGGCACTCTGGCTCAAGTGATAGAGCACTAGCCTTGAAGAAAAGAATGTCAAGGACAGCTCCCAGGCCCCAAGTTCAAGCCCCAGGATTGGCACAAAAAAATATGCACTGAGAAAAGAGTAATGGTAAGCCAATGAATGAAATAATGTTCATAGTTATAAAACTGAAAGTTGTTCTATGATCTTCATTGTTTTTCTTATTAGGATTGATAATTGTTATTATGTACTCATAGTTGATTTTTGTTTTGGTAACATTTAACATTTTTTTCAGGGTCATACAAGAAGAAAGTCATACAAGAAGGTTACCATGTAATATGTCTATCTCTGTCCAGTTATTTTTTTTTAATTGGCTGTGGGGCTCGAACTCAGAGTCTGGGTGCTGTCCCTGAGCTTCTTCTTTCTTTTCTTGGGTTTTTTTGATGCTAATAAAGATGTAATTGAGAAAAACAAAACAAAGCACAAAACACAAGGAAACTAGTTTTCCGTACATGGGAACTGGGAGGAAGGTTAGCCTCTGAGGAAGCATTCCCTTGCTATTCTGCAATGTCCCAGTGTCAGAAATACTCCCACCAACTAAGGGATTGAATGCCTTAATCTAAAAGGATAGGGAGATATAGGCAACACCTTAGCATTTGTAAACATTTGTTTTTGTTTGTTTGTTTTTTGCCAGTTGTGGTGCTTGAACTCAGGGCCTGAGCACTGTCCCTGGCTTCTTTTTTTTTTTTTTTTTTTTTTTTTTTTTTTTGCTCAAGGCTAGAACTCTACCATTTGAGCCACAGCACCACTTCTGGCTTTTTTTTTTCTGTATATGTGGTGCTGAGGAATCGAACCCAGTGCTGCATGTATACCAGACAAGTGCTCTATCACTAGGCCATATTATCAGCTTTTACCGTTTTTTGCCAGTCTTGGGGCTTGGACTCAGGACCTGAGCACTCTCCCTGGCTTCTTTGCTCAAGGCATTCGCTCTACCACTTGATCAACAGCACTACTTCTGGCTCTTTTTATATATGCGGTGATGAGGAATCGAACCCAGGGCTTCATGCATGCTAGGCAAGCACTCCACCACTAATCCACATTCCCAGCCCCCTGAGCTTCTTTTGCTAAAAGCTAGCACTCTACAACTTGAACCACAGTGCCACTTCTGGCTGGTTTTGCATGGTTCATGGGAGATAAATAGTCTCACAGACTTTTCCTGCCCTGACTGGCCTCAAAGTGTGCTCTAGATGTCAGCTTCCTGGGTGGCTACGATGACAGGTGTGAGCACTGGTGGCTTTGATTGTGGTTGTGATGATAAAGAGTGGAAGATTCATGGGCATTGTTTTTGCCCCTCTCTAAACCCTTTTCCTCTGCTTCTTTCCTGTCACAGCAGAGAAGTTGCTGTGTCTGAAAGAGCAGGACTGGAATGAGTTCCTGCAGCAAGGCTGCTTGTAGATAGACTCCACCGAGAAGACCATGGCGACCTCCCCCACCAAACTCAACCTCCTGTGCTGTTTGTGTGTGGTGGTGACTCACCAGGACATGGTCACACACCTCCTCCACTCCCCCTTGGTAGGTCTTGGGAAGAACATTCTAGTGCCTTGTTTTGGTGCCAGTACTAGGGCTTGACCTCTTAGCCTCATGTCCTCCCTTGGCTTTCTTGATCCTGGACTACTACTGCTTGAGCCTCATCTATGCTTCCAGCTTTTTTTGTGGCATAATGTGGGATGAGAGTCTTTTGGATGTGTCTGCTTGAGCTGGCTTCGAACCAGGATCTTTTGATCTCAGCTTCTGGAGTAGTTGGGATTACAGGTGTGAGCGACTAGGTTTTGTCTTGATCTTTCTCTGCATCCTGCATGTGCTTTTAGCCTATTTTTAAATCCTTAGCTCCTTCCTGTGGCCAACCATTTACCTCTTAGTCTGAGTTATTCGCTTAGCTGTTCCTTTTTAAGTGGTGGTTTGTGGACTGAATGTACAATGCTTAATTTTTATTCTAGTTCCACCTGCTCACCCAGCATTTAAGGATCCCTCCAAACTGGGATGTGTATGTATATGTAAAGTGTGGCTCACCATTTTAAGAAGTTACTGTAGCCTGTGTGATGCCACAAGTGCAGTCCTAAATGAGCACATACTCTGACTTGGGCCATTTCTGGAGACTTCTTGATTATAAACTTCAAAAATTAAAAGAGAGTCATTATCCTGAATGTTCTAAATACAAGTCTGAGATTATGGGGAGTTGTAGAAACTTGAAGAATGGTTGTGTATTTGATGTGAAAAAGATCAGTGAGTCTATGTGCCAGAAGTGGGATTTGAACTCGGGACCTCTTGTCCATTCAAGTCTCATACTAGAACATGTGAGCCACACCTCTACTTCTGGCTTTTTGCTGGTAATTTGGAGACAAGTCTCTCAGATTTGTCTTCCCTGGGGCTGGCTTCGAGCCTTGGTCCTCAGATCTCAGCCTCTTGAGGATGACAGGCATGAGCCAGCAGAACAGGTGTTATTTACAGTCTTAATGGGATTGTGATCTACAGGTCTCCCTGCCCACCCACTTTTTTTGTAGCACTGTGTTTTGGACTCAGGAGCTAAACTTGCAGCTGTTTTTATATTCATTGGTTTGTGAATGAAATGTTAAGTGTATTCTTTGGGTTGTCCTGGATTGTGATCTGCTTGATGGTGCCTCAGAACAATGTAGGATGGCAGGTGAAAGCCACCACTGCCTGGCTCCTCTTGCTTTTTGTAGGTACAGCATGCCAGGTGGAAAAGAACAAGTAAGGTCAAGCATTAGAAGGTTTCAGTAGCCTTTGCAACTGAACCAAATGACTATATTCCCCCCAATCCCAGCCTCGACTTCTCACCCTCTTTTGTCTCATGGACATCCTTAGCTTTGAAGGCCTTCCTTGGCACTTCCTGCCTCCCTGCCTGCTTTTCCAAGCCTGTGTTCTGTGCTCTCTTGTGTAGATTCTTGAAGGTAGCTCGGATGATCACCTTGCTTGCCTCTCATACCACCGAGATCCAGGATAATGTGCCTGTCATTGAGGTATGTTTTTCTTTTTCAATTTTTGCTGGTCTTCAAGTTTGAATTAAAGGCCTTGTGCTTGCTAGGCAGGTGCTCTACCACTGTCATGCCTGTAGTCCTTTGTGTGTTGGTTATATTTCAGATAGGATTGATTTATGGCTGATCCAGCCAGCCTGTGATCCACCTTTTTTTTTAACTTCAGGACTGTGATCTGCTTGTTTTTTTTTTTCCACAGAACACATTTATTTCAGTTTCTTAAAATATTTGGAATATGAAAACAATCTGAATGTTTGGCTGTACCGAAAGATCTGCCTGTTTTTACTTCACATGTAGTTTGGAGGGCTTGCCTGTCGCTGGATATAAAATACTTCCCCTAACCATTGGGAGTCTCATGAACTTTTTGCCTGGGCTGGGTTAGAACTGTTATCCTTGAAGTCTCTCCCTCTCAAGTAGCAATGATTACAGTATTGAATCATACCCAGTCTTAAATTATTTATTGGCACCAGTATTAATTGCTCCCCCCCCCCATTTTACTCTTTTTGTCCTGGTCTTCTGGCTTGAACTCAGTGCCTGGGCACTGCCTCTGAGCTTTTCTCTCAAGGCTAGTGCTCTACCACTTGAGCTTCATTGGTTTTCATGTGCTGTCCTTCCACATGATTGGCTCTCATGTGTTGTTATGTTTTATCCTTTGCAACGGGAGTTTATCATACGTGAAAATGGAGAAGAATCCCAAGGCCTATATGGGAAAGAGGAAGGACTTGGGGCCGGGAGAAGATTTTTGTTGTGCTTTGGCTGAAAGTTTTGGTGTGGAGGACTTGCTGAGTTTAGTTGGAGCTGTCCAGTGGATGGAGAAGAGGAGGACACAGCTTGTGCTCTGAGAGAAGGAGTGCTCCTGACTGGGTGATTGGCGATGGCAGAGGCCATGTTGCCTTTGCTTTGGAGATGGGGTTTCGGGGTCCCTTGTGTTCTCAAAGTGCTTCTCCAGACCTTGTTTCTGCCCCTTCCCCATGCTGAACAGAGAGAGTGGGAATAGATTACTTTTTCTTCTTTTTTTTTTATTTGTGTGTGTGTGTGTATGTGTGTGTGTTTGTGTGTGTGTGAGTGTGTGAGTGTTGTGGGGCCTGGGCACTATCCCTGAGCTTGTTTTGCTCAAGGTTAACCATCTACCACTTTAAGCCACAGCACCACTTTTGGTTATCTGGTGGATAATTGGAGATAAGTGTTTCATGGGCTTTCTTGCCCAGGCTGACTTAGAACCGTGATCCTCTGATCTCAACCTCCTGAGTAGTTAGGATCATAGACTTGAGCTACTGGTAACTGGCTTTCATATCTATTTTTAAAAAATACAAGTAAACCTGTGGCAAGGTAATTTCATATAAGAATTCCTGATTTTCAATGTATAGGATCATTAGTCAGTAGTGGTACTTGTGTGTGTATATACATGTGTGCATGAGTATGTGTGTATGTGTGTTATATGCATAGGTAATGTCACTTGAAATCATAACTTCCAGCATTCACTTGGCTTTTTCTGATCACTGGTGCTCTACCACTTGAGCCTTGCTTCAACCTCCAGCTTTTTGCGATATGACTCTCAGTGGGCTTTCTTGTCTGGGCTAGCTTTGAAACTTGGGTCTCAGATCTCATCCTCCTGAGTAGCTGGGATTACAGGTGGGAGCCACGAAGTGGTTTCCTCTCCACCCTTTTGAAGGTAGTTTTTAGCAGATTTCATTATTCCATTTCCTTACATAAATTACTTTGTTTAAATTCAACTTCATTTCCCTCTTCTTCCTGATTCCCCTTCCTGGTGATTCTCATTCCATGCAAATCCTGTTTTCCACTCATGCTACAGTAAAAGCAGTGATGCCAGTTGTAGTGTGTGCATGTGTGTGTGTGTGTGTGTGTGTGTGTGTGAACATTGGAGTTTTACACAGGCAATCTGTTGCCATATTTTTCCCTTTTTTATTTTAATTTTTTTTTTTTGGCCAGTCGTGGGCCTTGGACTCAGGGGCTGAGCACTGTCCCTGGCTTCTTCCCGCTCAAGGCTAGCACTCTGACACTTGAGCCACAGCGCCGCTTCTGGCCGTTTTCTGTATATGTGGTGCTGGGGAATCGAACCTAGGGCCTCGTGTATCCGAGGCAGGCACTCTTGCCACTAGGCTATATCCCCAGCCCTTTATTTTAATTTTTTAATAATACATACTTATTGTCAAAGTGATGTACAGAGGGGTTACAGTTTCATATGTAAGGACATGGGTACATTTTTTGTACTATTTGTTAACTCCTCCCTCACTCCCCCTCTCCCCTCCCTTTTCCCTCTCCCCCCAGGAATTGTTAAGTTGGTTTACACCAAATGGTTTTGCAAGTATTGCTTTTGCAGTCATTTGTCTTTTTATCCTTTGTCTCTCCATTTTGATATTCCGTTTCACTTCTCTAGTTCTAATACCAGTATATACAGTATCCAGGGCAGTCAGATGAGATACAGTGATAGCACGGGGACAACCACAGGAAGGGGATACAAGAGGATTATCAAGAAAAGACGCTATGGTTTCATATGGCATGTCGAGAGTAATTACAACAGTGATATAACACTCATTTCCATAACATGGAGTTCATTTCACTTAGCATCATCTTATCTGTGCATAAGGTTATAGCTATTGGGCTTTTATGATCCTCTGCTGTGACTAGCCTAAACCTGTGCTAATTATTTCCTATGATGGAAACCATAGACTCCATGTTTCTTTGGGCCTGGCTCACTTCACTTAATATAATTTTTTCCAAGTTCTTCCATTTCCTTACGAATGGGGCAGTGTCATTCAGAAAGGCGTAAATTTCCATTGTGTATATGTACCACATTTTCCTGATCCATTTTTCTACTGAGGGGCATCTGGGTTGGTTCCATATTCTACCTATGGCAAATTGTGCTGCGATGAACATTGTTGTGCTAGTGGCTTTAGTGTGTTCTTGTTTGTGGTCTTTTGGGTAGATGCCCCAAAGTGGGGTTTATGGGTCATAGGGTAGCTCTATGTTTAGCCTTCTGAGGAATCTCCATACTGCTTTCCAGAGTGGCTGAACAAATTTACATTCCCACTAACAATGAAGTAGGGTACCCTTTTGGCCACATCTCCTCCAACATTTTTTATTGTTAGTTTTCTTGATAATGGACATTCTTACTGGGTTGAGGTGGAATGTCAGTGTTGTTTTGCTTTGCATTTCTTTTATGGCCAGTGATGTAGAGCACTTTTTCCTATGTCTCTTGGCCATTCTCTTTTCCTCATCAGAGAAGTCTTTTTTTAAGTCTTTAGCCCACTTGTTGAGGGGGCTGTTGGTTCTTTGTGATTTTGTTTTGGAGGAATTTAATTTTTTATTTCTGCATATATTTTATATATGAGGCCTTTGTCTGTTGTATGGCTGGTAAAGATCTTCTCCCAATCTGTGGGCCTTCTGTTTATCTTGCAAGCTATGTCCTTTGCCCTGAAGAAGCTCTGAAGTTTGATTCAGTCCCATTTGTCCAACATTTCTTTGGTTTGTTGTGTTTCTGGGCCTTTATTAAGGATGTTTCATCTTGTGCCAACGAGCCCAAGTGTTTCTCCTGCTCCTTCTTTTAGTGTTTTCAGGGTATGTTTTTATTTCAACGTCTTTGATCCATTTGGAATTGATGTTGGTGCAGGGTTATATATAAGGATCTCGTTTTAATATATTGCAGGCATTGAACCAGTTTTACCAGTGCCATTTGTTAAAGAGGCTATCTTTCTTCCATCCTATTTTTTTAGCTCCTTTATCAAAGATTAAGTAGGCATAGTTCTGTGGGTTCGTTCCTGGGTCTTCAGTTCTGTTTCATTGGTATTCAGGACCGTTCCTGTGCCAATACTAAGCTCTTTTTATTACTATAGCTTTGTAATACAGCTTGAAGTTTGGTATAGTAATTCCTACAGCACTCTTCTTTCTACTTAGGATTGTTTTTGCTATTCTGGGTCTTTCATTGTTCCATATGAATTTCTGGATTAATTCCTCTATTTCATTAAAAAATGGTGTAATATTAATGGGTATTGCATTGAATTTGTAAATAGCCTTTGACTTTACAAATATTGCCATTTTGACAATATTAATCCTCCCAGTCCAGGAGCATAGGAGGTTTTTCCATTTTCTGAGTTCTGCTTAATTTTGTTTTTCATGTTTTTATAGTTCTCATCCAGATGTCTTTCACTTCTTTGCTTAAGGTTATTCCTAAGTATTTTGTGTTTTTTGAGGCTATTGCAAGAGTAATTGCTTTCCTGATTTTTGGCCTCAGTCTTCAGCTGTGGGAGAATAATTTCTCTGACCAGTGGGGGACTTAGCCTCAACACAGATATTCTGATGCCTTATTAGCAAACTAATAGGCCTATGGGGAAACCTCTCCATTAAAGAGTCTCTTGTGTTTGTTGGCCAAAGGAAGCGACTTGGTCATGAGAATCACCCCTTCCCTCTGTATAGAGCCTCCCTGGGGAGACTTGTTTGCCCAGCTACTCCAGTGAAAGCTTCTTACAGTAAATAGGGAAGTCAGTGGTCTAAGATAATTAGTCTTCAGGAAATAGTAGCTAGGTAATAGAGTTCTGCCTTGACTGGTTTGATCCTTTGTTGTAATACTGACCCCTTTGTAGTAGCAACACACTTTGTTGTAGTGACTACCTTTGACTACCTTTGTAGTAGCTACATCCTTGCAGTAGCGACATCCACAACTTTTGTATTGATATGGATACCTTTCTGTATTAATTTTACTCTTGAAGTTGTGAACTGATTTCTAACCCTATATAAACCCTGGCCCTTCTAAAGTAAAGTGTGCATTGGTCCACTCGCCTCTGCATCCCCCATGTTCTGACTAAGGCTGCAGTTACCCAGGTCCAACAACCAGGATTATAGAAAAGCCATTGATTTTTTGATGGTTTATTTTATATCCTGCTACTTTGCCAGAGTTTTGGGTCAGCTCAAGTAGCTTGAGAGTAGAGTCTGTGGGGTTCTTTAGATACAGGATTGTGTCATCTGCAAAGAGAGAGAGTTTGACTTCATCTTTTCCAATTTGGATCCCCATTATGTGTTCCTCTTGCCTTATTGCTCTGGCTAGGAGTTCTCGTACTATGTTGGAGAAGAGAGGGGAGAGAGTACAACCTTGTCTTGCTCCTGATTTTAGAGGAAATGGCTTTAGCTTTTTCTCATTAAGAGTAATGTTCGCTGTCGGTTTATTGAAGACAGCCTTAATTACATTCAGGAATGTTCCCTGGAATCCTAGTTTCTCCAAAGCTTTCATCATAAATGGGTGCTGCATTTTATCAAATGCTTTTTGTTCATCTAGCAAAATAATCATGTGATTCTTGACCTTGCTCCACTTGATGTGGTTGATTATCTTGATTGACTTCCGTACATCGAGCCAACTCTGCATACTGGGCATGAATCCATTTGGTCATAGTGTATGAATTTTTTGATGACCTGTTGAAGTTGATTGGCCAGAATTGTGTTGAGAACTTCTGCATCAATTCTCATCAGGGAAATTGGTCTATAATTCTCTTTCCTTGCTGAGTCCCTGCCTGGTTTTGGGATGAGGGTTTTACTGGCATGTGTGAAAATATCCCAGTCATTTCCATTCAGTTGTACAATAAGCCTACAATGAAACAAAGGTGAAAACAGAGAAGCTTCTGGAGATTAAAGTCCCAGTGTGGCTCAGTGTTGGATTGGTTTTGAAAGGCTTTAATGAAATCTAAAACACAAAACTACTTGGATTTATGGCATCTCCTCACTTCTCCAGGAATTGGGTAGCTTGGCTGCTTGCTTTGACTTGTCCAATCCAGCTAAGTTGTGCTGTGTGCTTCCTTTTTTGTCTTGAGACCTGGTGACTGAATCCATGATTCTGTGGGCCAGAGAGCTTCTCCAGCACTGAAACCCTTCAAGAAGCATAACAGCTGGGGATCCTGAGTACTGACCAAGGCCTGTCGCGTGGGGATGTCAGTGCCTGCCTGGGTGGAGGAAGATGGTAAGAGCAGCTTCGTTTGCAAGAAGCCAAAGTAGAGGCAACACCTAAGTCCTACAGTGGGCATGATGACAAACATACTGTCATGGGTCCTTGAAGAAAATTGTCTGCATACAAGAAAATACCATAAGGGCACATAGCCAAATGAGGGGAAGGGGGCTTAGAATAACAGAGAAAATATATGACCAAAGTGCATTATATGAATATATGAATGAACTCAGAATGAGGTCACTTTCTGAAAAAGCTAATGAAAAAATTAGCTGGGTGACAGTATCTTATTTACATAATCTTAGCTACACAAATGCAAGATTTTGAGAATCATGGTTTGAAGTTCAGGAGACTCTGAACTCCACTAAAGTACCAAAAAGATGGAAGTAGTTTTTGCTCAGGTGGTGAGATTGGTAGCCGTGAGCAAAGAAGGTCATGAAAATCGTCCTGGCCATGAGTTCAAATTAAAGGACTTGCAAACAATAGAGAAAGCAAGCAAGGAAAGAAGAAAAATACACCCCACCCCCACCCCCTATACACAGAGAGACAGAAACAGAGAGAAAGAGACAGAGAGAGAGAGGAAATTAAGAAAATAGGAAGGCAGTCATGAAGGAAGGAAGGAAGGAAGGAAGAAAAAGAAAATGTACTAAAGGTTATTATTAAAGTGATTTAAAGAAGTGAGCTTATAAATGCCTTCAATAATAAGGATGAATATGCACTGATGAAAATGAAAAGAAAAAGTAAAAATGAGTTCTCTTGGATTATCAAGGTTATGCAACAGTTTCCACGAGACAGGACAACAGAGGTGGAGAACAGATGACCACTAGCTAGGCCTAGGGTGGTGGGGGGCTTGGGGAAGCAGTGGGAGTGGCTACAGGGGGCATATACCCCAGCTGTCTGCAGTACAGTCACCCTGGAGGCCGCTGTGTCTTCATGAATGTTCTGCTGCTTTGCTCTGGCTTGGTTTGGCTGAAGAAGATTCTGGTTGAAAGCCGTGTACCAGTGCACATCGTGGAGAAATTTGGGGACAGAGCTCTATTGCCAGCTTTTTGGAGGGGAATTAAAGGTAAATTGTATGGACTTCTTGGACAGTCTGGCTTTGACTGACAAAAAATGATTGGGAAGGTGGACATGTGTGTGTCCGTCTCTGCAGGTCTTCTCCGTGGCAGTTTTCATGGAATGTTCTGGGTTCTTATTGCTCTGTGTGTACTCAGGATGCAAAGTAAAGGAAGCTGATGCAACTCAGAGAGAGAAGAGTAGACATTCCCCCCAAACTACTCTTTAAGGAAAACTTAAAATGTGGATATTAGATCATTTTAAGCTCCACTAGTTCTAAAGCTATTGCACTGTCCAGCCTCCTTTGTGGTAGATGGCTGTTATACATTTCCACCACATGGCCTCAGTAAACAGGCATTGTGTGTGTATATATAGGCAGGTTAGGGGCGGTCTAACATCAGCTTCACTAACTACCCTGGTGAAACAGTTTTCAGGACAGCACAGCATTGGAAAGGCGAAGAGCTGTTATTGATGGAAATAAAAAACAAGCAAACATAAAGTCTGGTGTTTCATAAGAAGACAAATATTGGATGGCTAAGTGCCCACTGATTCCACTCATGGTGTTTTCAAACACACACACACACACACACACACACACACACACACACACACATGCATCCACACAAAAATTCAAATATTAATGTTTAAAGTCATCTGGTTTACAATACTCAGGTAACAGTTGCGAAAGTGTAATGCCTGACTAACGAAAATATATGCGAGATTGGGAGGAGTAATATGTGCATACATTGTTTTCCGATCTTTTTAGAGAAGGAGAATATAACAATACAAGGTGATGATGACACACAAATATCGCAAATATTCAAAATATTATAAATATACTTTATTCATGGTGATTTTTTTTTTTTTTTGGCCAGTCCTGAGCCTTGGACTCAGGGCCTGAGCAATGTCCCAGGCTTCTTCCCGTTCAAGGCTAGCACTCTGCCACCTGAGCCACAGCACCCCTTCTGGCCGTTTTCCATATATGTGGTGCTGGGGAATTGAACCAAGAGCTTCATGTGTAGGAGGCAAGCACTCTTGCCACTAGGCCATATTCCCAGCCCTCATGGTGATTTTTATGTATGTATAAATTACCAGATTTTTAAAACGTGCAAGGTAGAAAAATCTCATTATGTCTGATATGTAAACATTGGAGAAATTAATCATACAGTAGAGAAACTGATGGGAGTAACTTAGCTGTCTTAGCATTCATCATTAAAGACTTGGTGTGGTATTGATTATTGATCGTAACAATGAAGAAGATGTTTCCCAGGAAATAACACAATACATTACAGTTCTGCAATTTCTTTAAAGAAATGAAATACAGCAATTTTCCCATGTTTTCATTTTTATTGCCAATTTTTATCCTTGCTTACTGAATTGAAAATATTCCATCCAAGTTCATATGATTTCTTCATATGATTTAGTGTATATAATGCTATTTTTGTATTTGAACAGCACACCTTGCTCTGTCTGGTGTGATCACTGTGGACACTGAAGGCAGTGCAGGTGTGAGCTCACCTATGCTGAGGTGGCTTGCAGCACACAGTAGAAAATAAGTTTCTCAATCCAATTTTTCTTCCATACCAAAGTCTAATTCACATCACAGTAAGATCACTGGTCAGAGCCAGAGTCCATCAAACCCCAGTTATGAGCAGGTTCTAATTCCACCCATACTCACATTGACACTAATGGACCGCCAATCTTTTTATCTCTAAGGACAGACTTAAAATCATAGCATGACTGTGAAATGTACTATAATATTGTCTCTCATTTTCAATTGCAGTTCTTCACCGCTAAAGGACAAATGGTGCTTTTTACTTCAAAGGTAATTCCCAACTGTTCATACTTAATAATTTAATTTGCTAGTGAGTAAATAAAAGTCCCTGCAAAGCAACGTTCTCAATAGATTCTTCTTATTTGTAATAGAAATTATTTATCATGGCTTCTTTTAGAAATAAAATGCATTTGTTTATTTTGCAAGAGATTTTGGTTGTAAACCCTAAGTTCTTGTTAACTTCAGCAGGTTAGACTTAAGGGGATATTTTCTAAGTGCATATGTAGGATCACAGTCACTGTCATCCTGGCTCTTCAGGAGGATACAACCTGAGGACTGTGGTTCCAAACAAGTCCAGTCATGAAATGATTTTCCAATAAGTTGAAAGTGGGAATCTAGATCAAGTAAGAGTGTGTTAGCCCTGAGTGAAAAAGCTCAGGGTCAATGTTCAGGTCCAAGGATCAAGATCCAAGGCTGGCTCTGTGTGTGTGTGTGTGTGTGTGTGTGTGTGTGTGTGTGTGTGTGTGTGTGTGTGTGTGTTGCTCAAAGCAATTTTTTTTTACAACAGGCATGCTTCCCAAATGTAATTTCCTTGGGCTATCTCTTGTATTCTGAACATCTTTTTTTTTTTCAAATGATAGTCTACATTTTCAAACTACTCCCTCATTCTTTGTGCTCTTTTTCATTATTGTTGAACTTTTCAGATATATCAACATTCCAAAAGAGAAAGAACTTCAGAAGAATATTCCATTGCGGCCCTCTGCCAATGATTTCCAGGAGGATGGCTCTGTAAGTAGTTTTAAGAATAAGCAGGGATTATCAAGTTCCTTTTTTAGTTAGGAGAGGAGTCTGGATAGTCTTTACATAGGAAATCACAGACTTGTCTCTGCTTGATTCATTTCAATGGTGACAGTGTTTAGAGATAGAATGTAGTAGGTCAGCCGGGCACCAATGACTCACACCTGTAAACCTAGCTACACAGGAGGCTAGACCTGAGAACCATGGGTCCATGAGACTCTTATCTCCAATAACTACTCACAAAAAGCCAGAAGTGGTGCTGTGGCTCAACCATGAGAGTTCTTAAGAAAAAAAAGCTCAGGGACAAGCTCCCATGCCCAGGAGTCAAGCCCCAGTAAACAAACAAACGATTTGTTAGGTTATCTTTGCATTAAAAATTAGCTTCAGTGATTTTTGTCTGTGCACTACAGTTGAGCTAAAGAAAGATTTCTTTAGAGATATGAGCTTGTCTTCATGGATGATAATTTGGATTGTCTCCAGAAATACCTGAGCCATCAAGATTTTTAAAAGATCCCATAAAATTATTCTTACCTGTAGGATGATAGTGCACCTTACTGTAAAACTTGATATTTCAGAAATTTGTTGGTGTTTTAAGTATTACTTGATGTTTTTTTCTTCTCTTTCTCTACAAAATTTGAATATTGGTGTAAATCAGATGTGAAGGACATGTGTAGAATGGACATTTGTCACTTATAATGGCATAAGAAAATCAATTTGGAATGTTCTTTTCACAGATATTCACAGCATACCAAAGTTTTTTTTTCAATTTTACCAATAACTTCTTTGTTAAATACCAAACAGAAGAGTGGTCAGTTTCCATAATCATTGCTTCTCCTTGCTCTTTCATTTCCCCTGGCTCACCACTCTCTCACCAGCCCCTCTCCTCTAACAGTAGATTCAGCTTCTGACCTCCTTTTTTTGCCCATCTCCTAAAGTGGAAAAGGTCCAGGCCTCTGTTTGCATATCTGTCCTGCATCCATATTCAAACTGACCTAGCTTTCTACTTGCTTTTCCACCCATACCACAAAGTCCGTTGGATGTTATTTATGAAGTCAAGGTTGAGAATGGTAGCATTGTGCACCATTAAAGTCTGGCACGAAGCCCTCTCCTATGTTTGAACACTGACCATGTGTGGTGTTTTCTGTGCAGCAGGAAAGCCATCTTCCTAAGAAGGACGATCATTGGGACAGATCCCAGTCCCCAGGGGACCCCAGCAGAATCCTGCTCATCCATGGCCCAGTGCAGATACAGGAAGGATGCAAGAGGAAGAAGCAGAACCTCTTCCTCTTCAGTGATTTACTGCTTGTGTCTAATACCAAGTATGTGTGCACTGCTCACTCTCCTGCTCAGCACAAAATGCATTTCACTAGCAAATAGCATTTACACAGCCCTGACTTTAATGCCACAGGTTCTTTTTCAATTTTGTTTGCAAAGAATTGGATTCATTGTTTGTTTCCCACATTTCCCTGAAGTGGTGTTACTTTTGAGAATATTGTCAAGAATGAAGAACACCACCAGGCATGCTGTCCTTCCTGTAGCCACAGTGTGCAGACTTTGATGTAGGAACCAGAGTTAGGATCAGGCTGCAGTACACAGAGAGGCCCTGACTCCAACACAGATAGAACAACACAATTGAGAATGTGACAGATCGATGAGCCCCTGTCCATAGTTGAAAACGATTTAAAAAAAAAACTAAGAATAGTTGGAGCTGAGAATGTCACTTAGGGGGAGAGTGCTTGCCTAGCACGAACGAAGCCCTGGGGTCAATTCCTCAGTACCACATCCACAGAAAATGTTGGAAGTGGGTCTGGGTCTCAAGTGCCTATCCTTGAGCAAAGAAGCTCAGAGACAGTTTAGGCCCAGAGTTCAAGTGCCAGGAGTGGAAAAAGAAAACACGCTGCAAAAAAAAAAAAAAAATCAAGGGAGTAGTTTGGGAGACTAGTTCTTAACACAACACATTGAACACATTGTGGATGTTAATTAAGAGGTATGGTGTTTGTTGCTCTTTTTAGGTATAAGAAATGCTTTAAGATTAAGAATGTTATCCCACTGCATGCCCTGTGGATGGCTGAATGTGGGGACAATGAGAAGGGTGGTGATCATTCCAGAAAGTCCCTTATTTTGGGCTGGCCCATGGAGAACTCCAAGGCCACCTTCAGGTAAGATTTACGGCTCGCCCCTGAACCTGCAGTGAAATAGCAAAGGAGTAATTCTGCATTCATCACTTAGCTAATTCAGTTCACACTACCATGACTTACAGTAATCTTGATCATTGTTCATGCTACTGTAAAATAAATTTTCTAGGATATGAGACAACATCGTACACTTCAGAAAACGCTTTAAGGAAGTGAAATATTCTAGTTTTTCTCATGTTTCCTGTTGGTTAATTGCAAATTTTTCTATGCATTTCTGGATAAAGAACATTCTATTTAAAGAACTTGTTTCTTCTGTGTACCTTAGTCTAGATGATTATATTTCTTTAAATGTTTGAATAGCACATCAACCTTTGTTGGTATTATCACAGAGAATTGAATGTAAGGCAAGTGTGAGACTGGCCCATGGTAAGGGAGCTTTCATCACAAGTAGCAGTGATTCTATTCAAATCCACTCTTCTACAGTAGTCTACTTAACATCACAGTAAGATCACCATACAGGCCATAGTCCATCAACACCCCAGTTAACACTAGGGTCGGTTTTGCCTGTGTTCACATGGATACCTATAAATTGACAGTATTTTCACCTTTCATGATTTCTTAAGATCATGTTTATGAAAAGCCACTAAATATTGTCTATTGTTTTAATTTGCAGTTCTACCCAAGAAAAGGAAAAATGGTACTCTTTCCTGCAATGGTATTAAGCAAGTGTTTATATTTAATATTTCACTTTGTTTGTGAATGGAGATCTGAAAGCCAATATCCTTAATATATGTTCACTCATTCATTATGGTTGTTATTTATCCTTGTTCCAATTATAAATAACATGCATTCTGTATTTTATGACACTTTGATTATAATCTCTAAATTTTCCTTCAGTTTAAATGATGAATTAACATTCTCTGAAAGTATACATCTAGGTCATCAGGCACTGGAGGCTCCATCCTGCAATTATTCTTCCTCAGGAGGCTGAGATTTGCAGTTTGAAGGCAGTCTGAGCAGGAGAGTCCAAGAGACTCTGATCTCCAGTTAGCCCCCAGAAGGTTCAGAAGTGAAGTTGGGGCTCCCGTGGTGAGACATAGCCTGGAGCACGAAAGCTTAGAAACTATGCACAGACTCTGGGGAAAGCCCCAGGTTTGGCTCTATCTATGTTCCCATGCTGCATGGAGCTAGCTTCCAGCACCTTTTGCTTTTGGTTGTCTAGGAAAATGTTGGCCCTCCCCTATAGATATTCACGCTTGAAACATTGGCTCTGATTCCTTCCCAAATGTCACTGTGCAGGGCTATCTGCTCGCTTCTCAATCCTATCCTACTTTCTTCCAATGTTATTTCATTTATTCAAATGCATAACTGATCCATGAGTGTTTGTGAACAACAAAATGTAGATTGAAAACATAGTAAGTATAAAGACTGATGTGAAAACTCAATTACTAGCTAATAATGTATTACTTTGGGTTCTTATTAAATGGCTCAGGTATACCAGCCTGGAAAAAGAGGAAGACCCGGATGATAGCATTTCACTCCAGATTTTCACCAGTGAGGTCAAGAACAGTTGCCTTGTAAGTGATTATTACAGCAGAGAGGACATATCTAGTTACTTGCTGAGGCTGGAAGGAGGAGAGAGTTTAAAAATTATCAAATGGAAGGAAACATTTTAAGAACAATGATAGGAGGAAAATTGGGAAAGAACAACAATCAATGAGCTTGATTCCACTTGATTCCACTTAGGTGTTATTTATGAAGGTAAATGTGATAGCAATGTGTCTTAGTGCAATTACTATACGCTATTGACAATTATCTTCTATTCTGGAACAATTCTGTGTCCTTCTCTTTGTACAATAGCTTCCTTTATTTCAAAATCCATTTCCAGCATTCATGCTGAATCTTCCTAGGGGTATTATGTATTTTTAAATCACTTTAGTGTAAATTGAGAATCTTTCTTGAAAATACAATACCTGTTACACCCAGCTGGCTCTTGCCTGGAATCATGGCTATACAAGAGTTGAGATCTGAGCATTGTAGTTGAAAGCCAGCCTGGGAGGAAAGACCTTGAAATGCTTACCTCCAAATTACCAGCAAAAAGAGCTGGAATTGTAGCTTTGGCTCACGTGGTAGATTGCTAGACTTGAATGACAATGCTCAGATACAGATCCTGGCTGTGGGTTCAAGCTCCATGAGGTGCACAACCTAACTAAGTGAGTTGTGTTTGCTTATGTTTTTAACATAAGAAAGGAAGACCAACTGGGCAGGGCAGAAAAGTCCCTTTGATACTCTTATAGACAATGAAGGTCCCCAAATCCAGAAGTGGAGCTATGTCTCAAAGTGCTAGACCTCTATCCTTGAGCAAAAAGAACCCAAGGATGGAGTGTAGGACATGAGTTCAACCCCCAAATAAGAACAACAACATCAAAAATGAAAGTAAGACCATTTAATAATGTGTCATCATTCATACATTTATGTCTTCATATATAAAACTGTGTACTAGACAATATGAAAAGTTATTCACTGATTATAGCTAACATGTATAAACAGAAGCAAATTTTAATATTAAATATATACAATTTGTCACAGTTTTGTCATACAGAACGTCATTTCTATCAGTCAGGGAGGTATTCTTCCTGGAATTAAACTACTTTTTCATGTTATTATTATTATTATTATTGTATGTGGAGTAGTTATCATTAATTTCATATATTTTTGTGGAATTAAAAAGAAAGGAAAGGTTCCAAATACTAATAAGAAAATCAGAATCTTTCCCCCAAAGTTTCTTAGAATTTTTCATATAATTTTTATTTTTACTAGTTCTAGAACAGTGTCAGCATACATATTTTTGAAAGTCTTTACCGAATATCATAGTCCTTCATGCTGAAATTTATATACTTCTGAAAAATAGTGGTATTCTTTTATATCTGTACTAACTCTTTTCTACTAAACTTAACTTTAGTGTGTATATGTACATATGTATGTGCAACTTATATATTTGTACATATATTCATATACATGTTACATAAATAGAATGTACGTAAGCCTATATAATTATACACAAATATAGGTGGCTATTCATATACACATAAAACATAACACTCATGTTTACATACACATTTCTATGTATGTGCACATAAAATATCCAAATGTTTATATACACATAAGATACATTTAAGGTATACATGAATATAAACATAATCATTTTATATATATATATATGTATATATATATATATTGTATTCTCTGTGTGTGAGGTGTGTGTGTGTGTGCATGATGGTAGGTATTGAACCCGGGACTCATACACGCTAGTCCAGTTTTGCCTTAATCAGCTAAACTCCATGCTGTTTCATATTTTCCAAATACTCATATTTAGATTTCCTCAGTTGTCCCCCATAGTGTTCTTGAGCCAGAACAGAAAGCTCCATATTCAAATATTGCTTTAGAAATTATGCTAAATTATCATGTCCAACTCTTGTTAACATCAGGACTCATTTGACCTGAAATCCATGAGTCAGGATATGTTCGTTCCATTGCTTGTAATGCCTTTGAGAATATCAACTGATACTTGCCACAATGGGTCACATATATATGCTGACATTGTAGTAGAGTAATAAGGAGTTCATAGTGATGAACAAAACACATCATAAAATGGTACTTTTGTCTTTAAGGGTGCTCTACATGACACAAAATAGTATTGTTCATTCACTATGGCTGGTAGTGAGTGCCTTGCAAGTGATCTGAGCCATTTCACGAGCCCGATTCATGGCTGGAGGGAGAAGACAGTAGACAGGTCTGGTGTGGAAAGCACACACTTCTCTCTACCTGACTCCCTCTAGTGCCAACAGGGCTGAGAGATACATCTGTTCAGTCAGCTCTGCATTTCTAAATGTCCTTCAGTGAGATCCAAATTTCCTGACATGAAGGCTGCAGAGGTATGTGATTACTCCTGAAGAGCCAAGTGTCTGCCTATGGATTGATGTTCAGCCCGTGGAAAGTCTCCACATCCATGCTCATGGACCACAGGCAGGTCTTCCCTGAAAATGTCCTTATTTGACCTTGCCTCTTGTAAGACATTTTCACTGAATTGTCGGCTTTGTGAACATTCATTTCCTGTCAGTATTTTCACAGTATTCCAGTGCCTTTTGTCCTCCATATTCTCTGCTGTTTATTCAGCTTTGACTTCTGTGGGCTTTTTCCATATGTCTGAAATGCATTCTCCTGGCTTCATGTTATACAAAGAAATGAATACACAGTTCTACTCAAGGTTTGTGCTCTTCACAGGAGTTGTCTTTAAATACCAGGAAACAAATTGTGCTTTGGAGATAAGGAAACTAATTTGGAAATTACCATATAATGATACTATTTGCATTTTTAACATGTACCATTTATTTTTCACATGTCTTTCTAGCCAATAACAGTAATAGCAAGAAACTCAGATACAGTGAAGGACATTTTCAGGAAGTCACTATCAAGACTGGGAATAAGTATAAGTCACCTGTAAGCCATTTGTAAATTAGAAAGCGATTTCCTGTTGGAGATGACTACAGATGCACTTCCACTCACGTGCCTATTGTGTACTGCCATCATAGCATTGCTGATAGTCATACAGTGATGTCATATTTGTCCCCCTCCCCCGCATCTTTAGTAGTTAGGATTACAGACATGAGCACCAACGCCCAGCTCCCTGTTGCTTTCCATGTAACTCAGTGGGACAGAATGAGCTAGAAAGATTTCTGAATGCCAACAGGTTTCATTCTTCCTTTTTCACCCCCTGAGCTCTCAATAAAAGTCTGAAAGATATAGTCAGGCACCAGTGACTCACACTTGTAATCCTAGCTACACAGGAAGCTGAGATCTGAGGATCACAGATCAAAGCCAGCCTGGGCAGGCAAATCCCACATTGTCTTCTCACATAATTAATCAGCAAAAAGTCAGAAATGGAGGTATGGATCGAGTACCACATGGCCTGCCTTGAGCAGAATGAGCCAAATAAGAGCTCAAAGTCTTGAGTTCAAGCCCCAGTACCTGTGTACGTACACACACACACATACACACACACACACTTTGGAGGACAGTAGAAACAAGGTCGAATATCTTCATTAACCATCTAAAAGGAAATGAAATTACTATTCATGCGAAAGCAGCATTTAATATTGACCTGACAAATGGCTTGGATTTCATTCTATTATGTCAGTCCTTTCAATTTATGTTAAAACACTGTGCAGTTGCATAAATATTTAGTCTTTCATCCATCCTCTGATGAGCTAGTTGTATTATAACTGCAACTGCTGGCAACATAAATGGCCTGATATGTGATTTCCTTTCAGTGAAAATTCTTCCCATACAGGAGGTCTTGTCCACAAAAGAACTGTGATGTGTATGCTTAATGTTTGATTTGAGGAAATCACCATTGAGAACACAAGAAGTGACGTTTGGCCAGGCTCTGGTGGATGATGGCTGAAAACTTTACTGCTCATGAGGTTCCAGCCTGAGGATCAAGGTTCGAAACCAGCCTCTGCAGACACACCCAAGTTACACTTATTTCCAATTAACTAGTACAAAGCTGGAATTGAAGTGGTGGGTCCAGGAGTAGAGTACCACCCTTGAGTAAAAGGGCTAAAGGACAGTGCCTAGGGCCTGAGTTCAAGACCCAATACTGGCACTAAAACAATAATTCTGTTCCCTTATATATTTTAAGTGGGCTCAGCATAAGAAAAATTGCAGTAATAACTGCAATTTAACATTCTCTGCTGGCCCCATGTTGTTGATAAGGTAAGTGCCCTCTTCTGTCCTCCAAAACCGTTGGGTGTAACTGTGTCATTACTATAACATTTCCTTTCCTTCTGTTTTCTTCATATATCACTGCACTATTCTCTTGCTTGTTAAGAGCTCTAAGTGGTTTTAAGGGGCCAAACCTAACAGGCCTTTGGATCTCTCAGCTTCAGAGAGCAGAGTGGAGCTAGTGAGATGATCAGATGCACTAATTATGCCAAGGGGTGCTCAGAACCCTTGTAGTCCTAACAGGTATTTGACTTAAAGGAGTATTTATATTTGGTAAAGATAGGTTGTGTGTTTGTTGAACTTTAGAGGCAACTCTATGTGTGTGTGAGTGTGTGTGTGCCAGTTCTAGGGCTTGAGTTTAGGGACTGTGTGTTGTCCCTAAGCTTTTGTGCTCAAGGCTGGCACTCTACCACTTGAGCCATAGTTCCACTTCTAGATTTTTGGGGGTATTTTTAGTGATAAGAGTCTCACAGACTTTACTGTCCAGGCTAGCTTAGAATCTTGGTCCTCAGATATCAGCCTCCTGAGTTGCTATGATTACATGTGTGTGCCACCAGTATCTGGCTAAAATTAATCTTTTCTGTGGCCATCACTTTCTGGTGTGCTTCCTCCTCCTCCTCCTCCTCCTCCTCTTCCTCCTCCTCCTCTTCCTCCTCCTCCTCTTCCTCCTCCTCCTCCTCCTCCTCCTCTTTTTTTCCCCTCTTCTTCATCCTCTTTCTTCTTTTTCTTAAACTCAGGGTCTGGGCACTGTCCCTCAGCTTTTGCATGCAAGCCAGTGGTATTGCACTTGAGCCAAAAGCTTCACTTTTGTCCTCTTGGTGCTTCCTTGGAGACAAGAGTCTCATGGACTTTCCTGCCAGGGCAGAATTCAAACTGTGATCCTCAAATCTTCGCCTCCTGCTTGCTAGGATGACAGGAATGAGCCACCACTGGCTCCCGGCTTGAATGTATCTTTTTTTATAGCACAGTAGACTGTGTCTAGGTATGACACTATGTGTGTCATCTTAATTGATCACCACTTTGGCAAGTGGTGAAACAATACAATCTAGTAGAACATGGGTATCCATTTTAAATCCATATGTACAGTTGGCTCTTGGTGAGGATATTTCCAGCAATACTCAAAATGTCATCCAAGGCCTGGATGGTTTTCTGTGTCATTGCTGATCATGCATGGTATGGTGCTGTTTTGAACCTTAAATTCTAGTTAGCAGCCCACTCAGGCTCCAAGCTCTTTTCTCACCATGGAAAACAAGTTGCTCTTGTAAATGTAGACCTCACATTAGGGGGAAGGAGGGCTCCCTTTGTCAGTCCCAATTAACAGAAAACAATATTTCCTTTCCCAAGACCTAGAAGCAAAAATCAGAAATCTCTTTGGTCCAATATTGGAAATCTCATTATCCGACCACTTTGCCTGCTAATCGGAGGATCTGGTTTGCCAGGTTACTTAAGAACAATCATGAGAGCTGGAACTGGGGTCATTTCCAGCCAAAATAATGACTAAGTAAGAGAGGAAGGAGTAAACATTTCCTAAGAGAGAATTAGGGTCCTATCTGGCAAGAGATATTAGGGAAAAAAAAAACATATACCAGAGGATGAACTATCTTTGACATTCATTTCTGGATATTTCATCATCATTTATGAATTATTAAAGCTTCCTTTATCTGGCTGCACACCTCTTCATTCCAAAAATGAGGAGCAGGAGGAGAAGGAGGAGGAAGAGGAAGACGATGAGAAGAAGAAAAAGATATGGGCACTAGTAGCTCACTCCTGTAATCCTAGCTACTCAGGGGGGCTGAGATCTGACAATCCCAGCTCAAAGCCAGCCTGGGCAGTCTGAGTCCCACATCCTGAGATGGCATCACAGTGATATACCTTAGAGTTACCAGATCTTCCTACTTCTCTTTCAGGTGAAGAAAGACAAATCCCTGGAGGTTGAAGAAATGAACATAAATATTCATAGACCCTCCCACAAACCAGTCACCAAGATGTTGTGTAAGGCTCTGCCTTTTGCTTTTTTGAAGTCTTCTTTTCTTGCTTGTGAGAACAAAGGAGTTGTGGTCCTTCCTGGCAAAGTACTTCAGCTGATCTGATAGGTGACCAATCCCATGATCCATCTTTCTTCCTCAAGCTTGCTCAGGATTTGAAAGTCTGTTTCCTATACAGACAGTTGTGGCAATGCACTGTCCTTAGCTATCTGGGATAAATTCCATCCACAATCTCATCATCACCATTCCCCTCTGAAAAAGTTAACATATTTAGGTTATTTGGTTACTTCAAAACAGAATATGGAGGCGAAGGCTGGTGGCTCACACTTGTAATCCTAGCTATTCAGAAGTTTGAAATCTGAACTGAGGATCATGGTTCAAAACCAACCCAGGTAGGAAAGTCCATGATACTCTTATCTCCAGTGAACCACCCAAAAAGCCAATAGTGGCATTGTGGCTCCAAGTGGTAGAGCAGTAGTCTTGCCCCATGACCAACAAAAGAAAGGGAGAGAAAAAGAGGTAGAGACAGAGAGGAGAGACAAAGACAGAAACAGTGACAGAAACCGAGATAGAGAGATAAAGAGACACAGAGATAAAGACAGAGACAGAGAGAAACAGAGGAGTACAGAGACAGAGAGAGAGAGAGAGAGAGACATGGTCTCGGAGCAATCTCTACCCAAGAGGAACCACCCATAACCTACTTCTTCCAACTATCTTCTAAAGATTTCCCTACCTCCTCATCATATCCTGAGCTGATGGGACCTGTAAGTTCCAATCCTAATAAAATGAGAGAATCTCATGTATTTAACAGTTCCTTATTCCTCTGTGACTTTAATCAACACCAACTGCTCCAACACAGCCCTTTATTAATGCAATCAGTTTGTGTGGCTTCTACAGTCTAACTTGTAGCCTATTTCACTTCCAATAATAATAATAATAATAATAATAATCTCTTTTATTATTATTATGTCCTTAGAACTTTGAGAGAAAGTCAAATTATTATTATTTTATTTTTCTTTTGTTGGTCCTGAGGCTTGAACTCTGAGCCTGGGCACTGTCACTGTTCAGGGTGGTTGCTCTACCACTTGAGCCATAGTGCTGATTCCTTTTTATTTTTTAATAGTCTAAGGAAATCCATGAGATAAATTATCATGCAGAAAACCTAAGCTAGGTTTTGGTGACTCACACCTGTAATCCTAGTGACTCGGGAAGCTGAGATATGAGGATTTCAGTTCAAATCCAGCCAGGGCAGAAGAGTCTGTAATAGACTACTCTCTAACCAGCAAACAACTGGGAGTGGAGCTGTGGCTCAAGTGGTAGAGGGCTAGCCTTGAGCACAAATGCTAAGGCTCTGAGTTCAAGCCACAGGACAGACACAAAGACAGACAGACACACACACACACACACACAACACACATCTATACAGAAATGGAGCTAGATGCTATATACTGAACGTCTCTGTTAGAAGATTCTACATTGAGTCTCTGGAATTTAGTGTGCCTACAATGGTTCTAGCTTCACTGAGGCAGTGGAAGAAACTTCTAGAAGGAATTACAGACACAGAGAGTGCTTCATCAAGCCTGTCTCACCTGCCTTCTGTGCTCTCATTTCGCGCTCTCTTCCAGTCATTCTGGTCCTAGTGTTCGCGGTGTGCTGGACCACCTTCCACATTGATGGGCTGTTCTAAAGCTTTGTGGAGGAGTGGACTGAGTCTCTGGCAGTGGCCTTCAATCTCACCCATGTGTTGTAAGGTAAGTGGGACACATCAGTTCTTTCTTCATTCTGCATGGACGTCTCCCAATCCCAAAATCTAACACAGATATGTTCCCCTGGGGCGAAGGAATTTGAGGTCCTATTTCACTCCAAACTAAAGAGAGGTGTGTCATTTGGCCAAAAGAAATCGACCAGATCACTACTCAAGAGGCCATTTTCTACAAAAAGTCCCCCACTGTCATGAGAGAACCACAGCAAAAATATGGTGACGGCATCGAGAATCCTTTCGTTTCTCTTCCAATAGCTGCATGGTGTTGATTTAGCACAAAGAATGTCCCAGAAATCTCATACTCTGTTATGAAGGGAACTCAGGGCTGATTGAGGCCTGTATTTCTTCTAATTGGATGTTGATTTTGTTCAAGGGGCCATGGAATATGGTAGAAACCAGGTGTGGGAACGTTAAGTCAAGGGACCTAGATTTGGACCCCATTAATATTTTTTATCCTTTTTCCTGTTCTGAGTCTTGGACTCTGAGCCTGTGCACTGTCCCTAAGCTCCTTTTTCTCAAGGCTAATGTTCTACTACTAGAGCCACAGCACCACTTACAGCTTTTTCTGTGTGTGTGGCCAGCTCATGCTGGCCTTGAACTGTGATCCTCACTCAGATCTCAGCTTCCTGAGTAGCTAGGATGACAGGTATGAGTCAAAGGAAAAACTGACTTCCTCTATGTCCAAAATTCCGCAGCCATATCTGGCAGTCAAGTTTGCACTAGTTAGCCATGGCCTGATGGAAAATAGCCAATCAAACAAGATTGGTGCTGGTAGCTCACTTCTCGAGTTCTAGCTACTCAGGAGGCTAAGCTCTAAGGATCATAGTCTGAAGATGAAAAATTGCATGAAGCTCTTAGCTCCAGTTAACCAAGCAAGTATGATGCAAGTGGTACAGAAAAAACGCTAAGCAGGAATTGGGATTCCTTGAGTTCAAGTCCCAGTATGAACACACACACACACACAAAAGCAGATGAAATAAAAAGCATGGAAGAGATTGTAAGTTGTCACTACCATGACATTCTAGCATCACCACAATAAAGGGATGGTACCATTTATAATAACCATAAAAGAATACTATCATTAAATATTTTATAATCATAGAAACAGTTCCAGAAAAAATGACTTTAGATAAACATTGATCAAAAGACAATAATACACAAATGCCCATTGAGATCCATGAACCACCACACCTGCCTTTATACTCAATCCACACGTGCATAGATCACACCACATGTAAATAATGTCATTATGGACCCATTTCTTTTACAGAGCTAAATCTCAAAACCGTTTCCAGCTCTTATCCTACGGTTCATAGGACAAAAGTAGAATATTTTTATAAATAAATGATGCCGGAGACACTTTGACTAGCCGATTACCTCTCCAGATGTAGCAAAGGATCACCTTAATTTAGTTTTGGGGAAGGGCAGATGAGTGGAGAGAGGGAGGGTGGGCTAACACAGTCATAATATTCAGTGTGCCTAAGTACAAATAGAACCAGGGAAGTCGAGGGGATGGGGGGGATTGGGAGAAATGGGGGAATCATGAAGGAGGTGATGGCAATTGAGATGCCTTGTACACAAAATGACACATTGACTTGAAACACCTTTGTTCAACTACTTCAACATAATTGTATCAAGGTGAGAGAAAAGTTGACAACTAAGGCTACAAAAAATGGCATTTTCCTATGAAGACACCACTCCTCCTTCCCCTGCCCCACATTGCAAATAGATGAACTCTAACCTCTTAAACCACCAGAGAAATACCCTAGTGAGGCACTTGGTGGCTCATACCTGCAGGCCCAGTGACTCAGGAGGCCAAGATCTGAGGATCAGTGGTTTAAAGCCAGCCCCAGCAGACTCTTATCTCCAACTAGCCACTGAAAGGAGCTGAAAGTGGGGCTGGGGCTCAAGTGGTAGAGTGCTAGCTTTGAGTGGAAAAGATAAAGCTAACAGACAGTGCCCTGGTCCTGAGTTCAAGATCCAGGACTGGCTCCAAAAGACCAAAGCAAAACAAATTATCATTTTCATTAGCAGGCTCTTTACCTGGCCATGTTATCAATAGAGGGTACTGCATACTTTTCTTGTACCTATGGCCTCTGCACATCACACCTGCAGTGCTACCGCTCCCTTCCTCAATGATCTCCAGCCCATTAGTATATGTAGCCAGATGTCATGCCCACCTACAGAGTCCTTTGTGACATCACAGTCCTGGTAAACACTAGGGCACTGTCATCATGGGAATTGCCATGAAGCATCTCTTAGTGAGACCTATTTTGCTTTTAACTGAAACTGTCTTGTATCATTGTGGTGTTTGTTATTGAGTTTAGTCTTAGCTAAATGGCTTGATGATCCTGAACCACAGTCAAAGTGCAATTGCTAGCTGGCCACTGGTGGCTCACACCTGTAATCCTAGCTCCTCAGGAGGCTGAGATCTGAGGAAGATAGTTCAAAGCCCATCCCAGACAGTTACATCGATCTCCAATAAACTACTCAAAAAAAGCCAGGAGTAGTGCTGTGGCTCAAATGGTAGAGCACTAGCCTTAAGCACAAAGAGGCTCAGGGGCAGTGCCAGGCTCTGAATTCAGGCCCAGGCTAGGCAGAAATAAAGGAAAGAAAGAAAGAAAAAGTAGGAAGGGAGAAAAGAAGGGAGGGAGTGAGGGGATGTCAGGAGGGAGGGAGGGAGGGAAGGAGGAAGGAAGGAAGGAAGGAAGTATGGTGATAACAGGAGAGTGTGTAACAAATGGGGCTTTGACAGGGCTCCAGGCATCTGATGGGTAAAGTAAATAAAATGCAATTAGTCAAATAAAGTGGAAGCATCATCAAGGAGGAAAAGGTCAGCAAGGAAAAGGAGTTTGGGGAATGTCTTTGGGGGGTGAAATTTGTACTCCACAGAGAAGGGATTATAAGTGTGTTTAAGTAAACATAAGTAGGCATTCAAGTAAAATTCCAATCATAAGGAGAATGTAAAACAAAATAACACTTCTTTCCTCTGATACGTAAACATATCTTGTTCAAGCTGCAAGAACATGTTTTTTAATTTAAACAAGCAGAGATCGAAGGAAGTTACAGAACCTCTGATCTCAGATCCCAGGCCAGCCTATGTTTATTTTATTTTATTTTTTCCCCAAGACTCTTTAATCTTCCTTTGTTTGATCCCGGAGTGCACAGGTGTTAGATCTTTGCAGAGCACTTTGTAGCTTCCATTTAGTCTTGGAGACATGCCTCTTTCTGAAAAGCCTCCATGGCAGGAAGTCCAGGCCTGCGTGCGACACACAGGCCTCTCCATACTATGTCTGCTTCCCCATTTCTCTGCAGCGGGTCTGGTTGATTCTTTGTGTATCAGGTTTGTTCTTCTACCTCAGCTCAGCTGTCAACCCCATCATCTATAACCTCCTGTCTCATAGCTTCCTGGCAGCATTTTGGAATGTCATCTCCTGCAAACTGGGGTGCATCTGGAATCATCACCCAGTGCCATGTGCCTACAGGGATGTTATCCTGACAGTGCCACCTGTGGAGCTGACCAAAAAGGCAGTGCCCCCTTTCCCCTGTGAATCATCCATCTGCCACTCACTGGCACCCAGACCCCGCTGTACTGATGCTGATCCCACCCCATGAAGGAAAGTTCCAGTGGTACCACCTTGAAGAGGCCTAATTGATTCTTGGAGGTGAAAAATATCTCCAGGACTCAACACTAGAGGAAGGGTCAGCCTGGAATCTTCACCTCCTTGTGCAATGTTAGGGAAATGCAGTGCTTTTAGAACTCATGTATATATTTCTAATTATTATTATTGTTATTATCATTATTATTTTGGTGCTCATCCTAGTGCGTTGAACTCAGGGCCTAGAGGCCATCCCTGGGCTTTTTTGCTCAAGGCTAGTGCTATACCACTTGAGCCGCAGCTCCACTTCCAGCATTTTGGTGTTTCATTGGAGGTAAAGGATGTCACGGGCTTTCCTGCTTTGGCTGACTTTGAACCACAATCCTCAGAGCTCAGGCTCCTGAATATCTAGGATTACAGGTGTGAGCCACCAATGCCTAGCTAGTTGTTGTTGATGTTATTTTAAACAACTATGGAGAGTCAAAAATCAGATCTGGGTCTAAAATGCAGAACCTGTTGAGTTTCTGTTAAGCTATCTTTCCACTATTCTAACACATTAGGTCCCATCACAAGTTCTAAAAAGCCACCTCACTGGCTGGCAAAGCAGTAGACTTGAAGACGGAGCAATTTCCACTCCTAGGAATGGGTTGTGTTGAGGTGTCCAAACCATGGTGCTATTACAAATAGAAAGCACAGTGAGCCACGGGACGAAGGTGCTGGGGTGCTTCTCTAGGCCTTGTGATTCTAAAATGCCTCAATCTATATCTCCTATCTCTTCCATCACCTGCTATTCTAATGTTATAAGGGAAACATTCACGAGATACAGAGAAGCCACATTCTGAGGGGTCCAATTGCAATTCTTTATTAGAAAGCTAGTAGACTTCTGTTCCAAAGACCCTGCACCCCAGGCAGTTGCTTGCACAGAGCTTTGAAGGGCAAACACCACATGTTTTGGGTGAGGGCCCAAACTCAAGAAAAGCCAGTCCTCTAGGGGAACAATCAGATGTGAGCAAAGCCAACCATAACAGGAAATTATAAGCAGGGAGTATTCTCTGTAGCAAAACTTTCCTGGGGCTAAACAGCATAATGCATCCTCATTTTAACAAATGGGCCATCTCACCTCTTGGCTTTTCAGAGCTCAGTGAAAAGCCCCTGCTGCCCATCAAGGCCCAGGAATGGTGTTGAGGATGTTTCTTATTGCAGTAACATGGCTAAATTGGGAATGCATCTTAGTGCTCTTAATTCTTTCTTCTCCAGCCTCCAGATCAGTCAGTCATTTCTCACCAGGGACAGGATCTGGGTCAAGATCACACACATGCACGCATGTGTGCACGCACACACACACACACACACAGTGTGGGTCACTTCGTGAATTGCATTCCAGCTTGAATTTCTAAATGGCGTCTCTCATACAGGACAGAAATGTGGTCATCTGTCTTGGAAGAAAGGGAAGTGTCAACTACTGGCTTCAAACCCATGACTTTGATGGGCTGTCTTTCATCACTTATATAAAGTCCTTTACACATGAAATATGAGTAAAATTGACCTTCAGACTTAGCTTCTATGAAATAATCACAAGTAGTCTGTGCTATATTTAAACTGGGCTACTTGTTTCTTTCTTTCTTTTTCTTCCTCCCTCCCTTTCTTCATCTCTCTTCTTTATTTCTTTGCTTTGATCTTCATTTCTTTCATTTAGATAGGGGCTTGCCTATAACCCAGATGGGAGATGAACCCCAAACACTTCTTCTTCAGCCTCCCAAGTTCTGGGATTACTGGTATACACCACCACACCCGGCTAGTGGCTGGCTTTTCATGTGAAAATATGACCCATGTCCTTTACCATCTTCAGATCTTGGCATACACATATCTTCTAATTTCTACGTCTTTATATAGTTATATATAACTAAATATATGTGTATATATATATGTATATATATATATATATATATATATATATATATATATGTACCTGGATGTTCAAATTAATATGGGATTGTCCCCAGAGAGCCTGCTTGGCTTACTCAAACCACTGCCATATCTGACTTCTCCATTTGTCCATCTCTCTTATGTTCTTATTTTACTTTGCTTTCTCCCTGTGGCTTCAATTCTTGCTTTTCCAGAATGTACATTTGTCCAAGGAATGCAGTTCTGTGTTTACTTTTATTGCCCATGACTGGAACTCTGCAAATGTATCTGCCTCGATGGGAATGTTCAGTAAATAAATGGAGAGTGACCTGGCTTTTGATTCTGTTGCACAGAGCGAAATAATGGTTCCAAATGGAATCGTGCTAAGAGCTAAAGATAGTAGTATTATTATTCTGTTAGGGGTTTCTGACTTTCAGCTCTTTTGAGTTGTCTGAGTTATGCCTGCTGTGTCTGAGGTTCCAGAGTGGCGTTTACTGGGGCTGAAACGTGGAGTCTGGCATTGGTCTCCAATTATTCCCCCCTGAATTGAATAAGCCATCCCAGTGATAAATTGCAGTCTGGGGTTCCAACATCATCATTTATGAACTTACTGTGGCTTTTCATAGTCATGGTATTCCATGGCTAATGACAATCCACCTTTCATGAACCGGAATTCTCCTGTGATATGGTCGTTGATGTGGATGAACCCAGTTCTGTGGTTTATCTCCAGAGGAAGCTGAAAAGCCACAATACACAAGAGAAATCTCAGGAATGAGTTTCCCTTGTAAATTTGCTGTGGTTTTGGAAGCACACTGAATGGAGAATCTGCCAGGTTCCTTATCAGTGCCAGGAATAAAGTAACCACCAGCGTCAGCAAGCGCAGGGAAAAAGGTGTCGCTAAAACTTGGGTTTATTGGTTTCATTCACTTATCTTGGTCTCTTAAAATGTATGTCAGAGGCGGAGCACAGTTGCTTCTGCCTGTATTCCCAGCTATTAGAGAGGTAATCCAAAAGATCATACCACTAGGCCAGCCTGGGCTGAAATATTAAAGAGATTCATCGCAAATGAGTCAGATGCGGTGAATTAATTCCTGTGATCTCAGTCACACCACAGGCTGGACATAGGAGAATGGGGATCTGAGGCCATCCCTGCACAAAAACATGAGCTCCTGCCTGAAAAAAACAAAAAACAAAAAATAATCACCAGGCTGGGGATATGGCCTAGTGGCAAGAGTGCCTGTCTCATATACATGAGGCCCTGGGTTCGATTCCCCGGCACCACATATACAGAAAATGGCCAGAAGTGGCGCTGTGACTCAAGTGGCAGAGTGCTAGCCTTGAGCAAAAAGAAGCCAGGGACGGTGCTCAGGCCCTGAGTCCAAGCCCCAGGACTGGCCAAAAATAAAAATAAAAATAAATAAATAATCACCAAGTACCATTCATTTGTTGATGACTCCTCTCCCACCTCCCCCTCTTCCCCTTCCTTTCTATTACTCCTGCCTCTTATTTCTCTTCTCCTTCTCTGCCTCCTTCCTCCTCCTCCTCCTTCTTCTTCTTACTCCTCCTCCTCCTCTTTCCTTTGTGTGCTGGTCCTGGGGCTTGACCTCAGGGCCAGGGCCCTGTCCCTGAGCTTCTTTGGCTCAAGGCTAATGTTCTGCCACTTGAACCACAGCTCCATTATCAGCATTTTTTTAGTAGTTGATTAGAGATAAGAGTCTTTCCTGCTGGTGCTGACTTTGAACTGCATTCATCAAATCTCAGTCTCCTGAGTAGCTAGGATGACAGCCGTGAGCCTACCAGAGCTTGGTATAAAGGTTGTCTCTTAATGGCTGAGGTATAATCAAATGAGGCATCTCAAAATGACGAAACAGTCATGAAGCCAGGATGTATAGCTAGGAGCTATTTGGCATTGCATTTGCTAGCGGTCTCAGATTAGTTTGCAAAAACCTTACTATTAAAATATTCAGGAACTTGGCAACATTAGTGAAGGATAGTTTGCAATCAGTCTCACTGGAAATATTTGTTCCAAGGAAATTAGCAAACACTAACTCAGGGATTTGGTAGGCCCTCGAGTCCGTTTATCAACACACTAGCTAGTCATAAGCTGGCATCTTGCCATCCTGTAATGCTTTGAGAATCAATTCTCAGTAGCACTGTCATAATTAGAGATCGCTTGAAGTTGTGGGCAATGCATGGAAACTATAAAATAGTCAACAAGCCCTCTTTTTGACCTAGAGTTATTAGATAAAATAGTCTGAAGCATGCTAATTATGTCCTGAAAGCCTCATCAACATTTTATAACAAAGTGTAAGAATGATACTTGGAGGCTATTCATTAATATCAGGAAGCAAACCTGCAGATCTAATTATCTTTTCTATACAGCTGTTTTTACATATCCCATAGGATCCTGGTTTTTAAAAGACATGCTCATTTTCCTCATCTTTGGTTGGCTGGAGACTTCTTTATTTTTTAATATATGCAAATGTGCTATTAAAACATTGTGGGAATGTTTAAGTCGACAGAACCTAGCTAGGCACTGGTGGCTCACACCTATAATCCCAGCTACTCAGGAAGCTGAGACCTGAGGCTCTAGGTTTGAGGTCAGCCCACGTAAAAATGTTTGAGAGACTCCATCTCCAATTAATCAGCAAAAAGTAAAGATAGAGGCATGACTCGAATGGGAGAACTTTAGCTGAGCAGATGCAAAGCCCTGAGTTCAAATCCGGGTATGGCCATATAAGGAAAGATGATCAAAACTATGCCAAGCAAACACCAAAAGTCATCCAATTTTCCCCCTTTTAGATCCCTTTATGGCACACACACTTTTTCTTTTTAATTTATATTTAAATTGTTATTATAATGAAGTAGTTGTGCAAAGGGATGTTAATTCAACATATTGTATGAGTGCAATGCATCTTGATCCGTGTCATCCCTCCATCACCCTCCCCCATCTCTCCCACCCCACCCTTTCCCCCAAGTGACCTGGCTCCATTTTCACATATGTAACATGATCATGCCTATATTTGCCCCAGATTCTACTCTACAAAGACATATAGGTGACATACTTTGAAAACAGATTTTCTAAATAATGTGAAAGCTTGGGAACTTTAACCTTCAAATAGGGTAGCAATCATTGTTTATGCCTATATCATATCGCTGACATCGAAATTAATTCATTGTTGTGTGTGTGTGTGTGTGTGTGTGTGTGTGTGTGTGTGTGTGTCCTGGAGTTTGAATGAAAGACCAAAACAGTAAAATAAATAAGAGAACTATTTGAGAAAAAAATAAAGCATTTCATCTTTTTTCAAGAGCAAGAAATAACCACAGGCTAAAAACCCATGCCATGAATAGACAAGAATGACTTTTAAGTAAATATTTTTACATGTACCATCTCCATGGAGCTCAGATAAATCCTTAGCTCTATATTTTCTCAACAGCCAGACTATCTTAGTGTAATTCCACTACTTTTTTTCTTCCTTCCTTTGTTAAATGCAGATCTAGCATACAGCCTGGTGTCCTATCTGTCCTTTAATAATTGAGCTGAATTTCTCAGCTTAGCAAGAGAGAGATGGAGGGAGGGAGGGGAGAGAGACAGAGACAAAGACAGAGAGACAGAGATGGAGAGAGACAGAGAGGAAGAGAGAGATACAGAAGGAGGAGAAGGAGGAGGAGGAGAAGCAAGAGAAGGAGGAAGAAGAAGGAGGAGGAGGAAGGAAGAAGGAAGAAGAAAAGCAGAAGAAGAAGAAGAAGAAGAAGAAGAAGAAGAAGAAGAAGAAGAAGAAGAAGAAGAAGAAGAAGAAGAAGAAGAAGGACGACTATTGCTGCTTGACGAGGAAGAGGCCACCTGAGCTATGTGATAGGCAAGTCCCATGGCCAATCCCAAGCTAAAGGGCAGAGTTGGAAATGCAGCCACCTCCTCACCATGGCAACAGAAGCAAATAGAGACGGGAGTGATTATGACTGGGAGGGCAGAGCCAATCAGAACTCACGATACCCTGAACTGGTTACACTGTGACCAAGCTGGAAGTCCAGGAGACCCAGCATGGAAGAATGGTTCTGGAACACTCTGCACTGACTGAGACTGCCCTACTAAGCCCCAGGCAGACTTTTTCTACACAATGCCCACCTTGGAGCTGATCTGATGAACATGCCTGATGTACTTCTCCAGCTCCAAGTCATCCTGAAGCATCCTTCATGAGCAGATCCGGCGGCAGACAGAGACTTAGGCCCAGATGCCTTGGTTCAAATCCTGGCTGGGACACTGGTTCATTATGTGCCCTCGGGCAGGTTCCCACATCTCTCTGAGTCACAGATTCCATGTCTGTAAAATGAAGAACATGAGCACTATAATGCTATAGATGTGAATTTTAAACATATTACCCTATTACTCTAAGGTCAGTGTCGGACATTTAGAAATTTCCTGAATAAGTTCTAAACAGAAACAGTATTAATCATGAAGATACATCTTTAATACATTTTTTGTTTTCTTGTTCATGCATCTTGAACTCAGGGTCTGGGCACTGTCTCTGAGCTCTTTCACTCAAGGCCAGTACTTGACCACTTTGAACCACAGCTTCCCTCTTGGTTTTCTGGTAGGTAATTGGAGATATGAGTCTCCTGGTCTTTCCTGCCTGGGCTGGCTTTGAACCATGATCTTCAGCTCTCAGCTAGGATTATAGATGTGAGCCACCAGTGCCCGGCGGTCAGTTATTCTTCTGGTTGGCAACAAATGCAAAATTTCCACATTAGGAGATTTGCCAGGCATATAAAATTATTATTATTCATATATACGAAATAAGCCAGCTGAATACAACTCTATCATAAGTGCCTCGGGATTTCATAACTAACTGATGGCAGGAACGTGTATTCAAGATTGCTTCTCTGTTACATGAAAGTTTAATCAATATTATGATAGTTATGATGTCAACCAAAAAAATTGAGCTTGGGCTATGAAGCACAGCTAGGCATACTAATTAGCTTCAAGTCCATCAGCCTCAGTCATCTGGGGAACTAAGTGTCTGAGATTGGTTTGTTAGTATTAAAAGTCAGAAGCCAAGAATCCTACCCAAGGGCATGTCCTCTTTTGCAGATAAGAGGTCTTGGTCCAGGATCAAACGATGACTGGCACATTGAGTTGGATTAGGTCATTTCCTGGGAGCTCACATCTTCCCTTCCAACTCCCTGCCTCGGCATGAATGAACAGCACTCGCACCGGAGTTATTCAAAAAATGAAACTTAAGCAAATGCATTGAAGGGTTTTCCATTAATAGGGTGTTTTTTGTTGTTGTTTCAAATTTCATTCACTGTAGAATTCATTTGTATTCCTTACATGCATACCCACGCTTTATAGGGAATGCAGTAGAGGTGACAATGCGTTCGCATAGAGATTAAAAAGCAAATGGCCTGAATACAAACTGACTCAGGCTCAGATTGAAAGAACATCTTAGAATTTAGTCTTAAATGCTTCCCTGTCATTTTTTTTAATCTATTGGAGCTGTCGTTTCAGAATGGTGTAAAAGAAGAAGAACAAAATCTTCCACTGGCTGCTTGTTAAAAATGATGTGGTAGACTTTACTCTGATTATAATAAACAAGACAGATTGAACTCAACCCTAAATACTATCAAGACAAAGATTTCCACCCAGCAGTCAAGGGGAGAGAAGAGATTAAAAAAAAAAAAAACTACTAAAAAGAACTTGATATTTCATCTCACCCTAGTTGGAATGGCCATCACCAAAAATACAAACAATAAATGCTGACCAGAATGTGAGGAAAATGAACCAAATGACACTGTTGTTAGGAGTGTAAACTAGTGCAACCACTGTGGAGGGAACTGTGTAGTCTTCCAAAAGCTCAAGATAGAACTACCCTCTCATCCAGTGATAACACACAAGATTCCAAGTCACAATACAATGAAGACACTTGCACACCCACGTTCACCACTGCTTGATGCACCACAGCCAACTGATGGAAACAGCCCAGATGCCGTACAACAGAAGAATGGATCAAGAAAATACAAATATAGACATGAGTCTGTGACGGTTAGCTATGAAAGAACCATGTTCCTTTCCTATTTGTGGAAGTTAGGTCTACCTTATAAACATCTATGAAAACACATAACACAGGGCTCTATGCATATATACACAGACTAAATTATGGTACCCTCAGGGCAAGTTTTCCATGGTGAACCGCATTTAAATGACTCAACACTTTAACAGATAAAGATTTACCTCAGAGCCAGTAAAGGTACCTCATATCTATAATCTCAGTTAGTCAGTATGTACACACATGCACACATAATATGCATATAGACCTTCTGCACCGCCCTCATCTCCTGTCAGCTGCTACTTGTTCTCATCCCTGGCTGGAGAGAGAGGAAGCATCTGCCATCACTCAGTCATTTAATGAATTCCCAGGTGCTTTCAATTAAGTTAGTGAAGAGAAGATTTGAGTCTATCCTTCTCACTCTACTTCCCCTGTAAGGAAGCCATTGGTCTCATTGAGGAGCCTTCTTGGGCTCTGAGAAATGTTCCAAGGTATTTCTTGCCTTCTCTCAGTTTCCCAGAGGTCTTGCAATGAGAGTACTATGTTAAGTGTCTAATCCTGAGAACTCCAGTTTGCAATACCGAGTGATTTGTCCCCCCATCTTTCCTTGAAGTTTATTGCAATTTCTAAGACAATTCTAAGACCAATTTCTAGTCCCAGATCTGCTGTTCCCTCCTGGCGTCTCTGCCCCTCCCTGGACTTAATTGTAGAAGAGAAAAGGGTGAATAAATGATTTCTAAGTCAGAATATCTTGGAGCCAGATGCCGGTGGCTTATGGTCATAATCCTAGCTACTCAGGAAGCTGAGATCTGAGGATTGTGGTTCAAAGACAGCCTGGGCAGAAAAGACCCCAATAAGACTCTTCACTCTAATTTAACACCAATAAGCAGGAAGTGGCCCTGTGGATCAAGTGGCAGAGTGATAGCCTTGAGAAATAAAATGCTCAGGGCCAGCACCCACGCCTGAGTTCAAGCCTCAGGATCCATTCACACACACACACAGACACACACACAAACACACACACACACACACACACACACACATGACAGTTCTTTGCAACAAACCTGATTAATGACACATCATCAAGAGCCAAAGAAAATTATATTCTTACATATTATACATAATCCCAAACCACCAGTATGTGGCTTTTCAAGTTGGGATCAAGAAAGCCAACAAAAATATTTGCCTATAAAGGATTCCCTTAAATGGTAAACATTGATCCTTTTCTAGCCTAAAGCTACCACAGATGGAGGACAAGTTTTATTAGGACATCCAGATGGTTCTTTCCCAGGATTAGGACAAACAGAAAACAATCTCTACCTTCCAAATGGCTGTGGAAAATTCCATTCTGTTTAGGTACCACATTTTTTTTGATCCACTCATCTATTGTGAATCCTCTATAGGCTGTTTCTGTATCTTGGCTACTGTGAATAGTGTGGCCATGAACATGGTTGTGTGGGTGTCTTTTGGAACTAGAACAAATCATTAAGTAAGATAAACCAAGTTCTGAGAGACATATTCTCTATGAAATGCAGAAGTTAGATCTAAAATGCACTGGGATCTGATAACATTTTACAGTATTCCAGAGACTCACAGTGAGACCAAAAGAGGCTACTCTTAGGAGAACAACTCAAATGTACAATGCCTGAGTGCCCCTTCATATTTAGATAAAATACTGTACATATGAAAACAAACTCCAATTTATGGAAAAAGAAACAGTGTTCATTGGACACTGATGAAAATCAACTATGCAACTTATAGTTAGAGATGAAGTAGGGGCTGGGAGAGAATGAGCGAACAGAAGACATGCTACAAAAGGAAATGTACTCATTACCAGACTCATGTCATTGCTACCTCTCTGTTAATCACCTCTACAATAACAATAAAGCAAATTAATAATTTAAAAAATCTCTATTCCACGCAGCTGAGTCAATCCAAATTATAAGAATCTTGCAGCAAACTTTTTTGCTTATCTTTACTCTCTCCTCACTCATGTAGATTTAAATGGAAAAATAAATGGCAAAAATGAAATAGCCTTATTGGTCTTTTGGAAACAAAAAAAATACATTTTCTACCATTTATTTGGATGATGATTAAATAGATGAGTGAATAGCCTGTTCAAATTTACCACTCCATCATCCTAACTGAGCCATTTCTCGTGTGCTTTCTTCTAAAACCAGATGTGCCCTGAATTGAGGAATTGATTTATAATAAGAATTACTAAGGAATTCACTTATAACTGAAAAAAAAAACATTGCAATGGTCATAAATTGTGAGAATCTCTGGTGTTCCAAAGCAACTCTTCCAATGAATAGCACTCATGCCTCCTCTACAGAGAGTAATTTATTTAGGAGGAAATTGCTGAGAAAAACACTGAGTAAGGAAGAAGGGAAATATGGTATACAGGGCCTCAAGGAGAATCATGGGAGGCAATCACAAGTGATAATATGTGTATTATTTCTAACTCAGGTCACTATCTAGTGACAGTAAGACAGTAAGAGTCAGATCACGTGACTTGAAACTCATTCCAACACACTCAACACAAACCTCAGGATGTGATGTTCCTGCACTCTTCCAGTGGACAGCCATGTCTCCCCATGATCTGGGTATACTCAGGCCTCCTTGAGCCATGGCACCAAAACTTTGGGCCCAGAGTCTTTAACATCTCTATACTTACTGCATCAGTTTCTTTTCCTCAAGTGCAGCTTGTATGACCCAAGAACCTGTCTATCAGGTTCACTGATTTTTTTTGTGATATACCCTTTACACCCCATAGCTGGACTTTGAAGCCAGCCTAGGCAGGAAAGTCTGTGAGACTCTTCTCTCCAAGGAGTCACCAAGAAACTATAAGTGGAGCTGAGGCTGAAGTCATAGAGCACTAGCATTGAACAACACAGAACAGGACCAAACAAAGTACCCTCAGAGATAGCATCACTGGTGGCTTGTTTCTGTGATCCTAGCTACTCAGAAGTCAGAGATCTAAGGACTGGGGTTCAAAGCCAGCCTGGGTAGGAAAGTCCATGAGATACTTTTCTCCAATGAGCCACCAGAAAACAGCAGTGAAATGGATTCTCCATATGGAGGAGGGGAGGTAACTCTAAATATGGGTGGTCCCCCATTCTCCCTAGTACCTAATCCTGGTGGTTTGTCAGTTCTATAGAGTGGGAACCGTGCTCCCTCTAGGGTGCTCACTCAGGGCACACAATAAGGCCCAGGAGCCTCTGGGAACAACCTAACCTCAAAGGAGGTAAAGTCAGATGATCTGATTGGCCCACGACCACAGCCTCAGGCTGGGACAGGGAGGGCCTCGGTATCCGTGGACTGAAAGCTGTCCTGAAATCAGGGCTCCGGAGATGGCGTGGGTCTCTCTGCAAACTGATGTGATGATTCTATTTGTGTCCTCTCAACCCAAACAATCTTCTTTTGATTTCCCTGGGACCACAAGAGAATATTAATTTGCATGGTCAATTCATCCACAGACATGATGTAATTTCATCTTTGTGAAGCCAGCCTGTTCCTAATTATCTCAGCAGTAAGGGAGTCACCGCCTCTGTGTAGAGACCCGAGCTACCATGCTCAGGATTGCACAGAATGTGAGCTCCTGGGACAAGACAGACCATACACCATTCAGGCACATGGCAGGCCATTCTCCCCCAGGCAAAGTCCAGTGAATATGTCCAGCCTGGTCTGTCACAGGAGCCATGGCTTGAGGCCTCCAGTCTCCTTCCCTTTCAACAGCCTTCCAATCCCCACTGCTAAATTGCCCAGAAACCCAGGCAGATGATCTTTAACAATATGCATCTACATTCCATTGGATTATGTAATCAGTGTGGAAACACTGGAAAGACAGAAGAAACACACACACACACAAAACACACACACAGACAGACACAGACATACACATGAACACACAGACAGGCTTGCAAGTAAAAATAAGCTGGTGCCTATGGTGGCTCACACCTGTCATCCTAACTACTCAGGAAATTGAGATCTGTGGATCATGGATTGAAGCTAGCCTAGGCAGGAAAGCCTGAGATTCTTCTTGTCAGTCAACCAGCAAAAAAGCCAGATATAGAGCTTTGGCTTAAGTGGTAGAGCAGCAGCCTTAAGTGTAGAATCTAAGTGACAACACCCAGGCCCTGAGGTCAAGCCCCAGTAACGGAACAAAAATAAACAAATACATGTTATGTGATCACTTAGAGGAATAAATAATACCAATATGTCTATGATCACACACTTATATACACTTCTATACACTCTATTATATGAAATGTTGTTAGGCAACTTGGTTTTTTCTATTCACTGCCCAACTGGGATATTTTTCTCATATGATTGAGCACTTCATTATTTTATGGATTTGAATCACTCTTTTAGACAGAATTATCCTAAAACCATGAAACAGTTTCCTTTGTGTTGGAAAAGGGATTCATTCCACCATGTCTGTTATTCTATTTTAAAACAAAACACAAAACACCACAATGGATGTTCTTGAGATATCACCATCTTTCTCCAGGGATTTCCTGAAGTGAAATACGTACAGGCAATGCAAGTTCTGGATGAAAAGAAGTGTCTGTACGCATTTTGGAATGGATGTCTAAAGTTCTTTGAGGTATTCTCAGAGGCACATATCTTGGGGAGAGCAGAAATAGTTTGGGAGAATCCATGGGGGGCCTTGGAATGGAGCTGGGCTAGCAACTCGGCCATATTTATTTTACAAATCTCATAGGCTTCGTGACAGCCTAACCCTGTAATATACGAATTAGTGTCTTCTTGGTCAGAGTTGTAGACTCTGTCAATTTTTTTTTGAGGGGTGGGTGTGGGAGGACTTAATTTTGCTAAATACATTGACAGGGCTGAAAGCCTATTAAACAACCCTGAAGAAACCAAAGCTCCATTCATTTGGAGCCAGCGGTCACTAGGGAGCAGTGGAGCGCCACAAACAGGTTCAGGATGCTTACAACAAGGTTGTTACAGTTAAAACCATTTTCTTCTTCCTTTCTTCCTTCTTTCCTTCTTTTTAATACTTATATTATCTTTAAATAGTTGCCCAAAGGCTTTGCCATTCAATAAAGCAGTTTATGAATACCATGAACTTCAATCCATGTCACCCTTTTCAACCTTCCCACACCACCCCCTTCCCTCCCTTTTCTTAATTTTGTAGGATACATATTAGATTTTTCTTCTTTGGCTATCTAACAAGTAATTTTGTGTACACAGTGCATCTTGATCTGTGTCGTCTCCAGAATATTTGCAAACCTCCCCCTGCTTCAAACTACCCCCCTTTTTTCCCATTCATGTTGTAGTATATGCAATGAATTCTTGACTACACAAAGTTTGCATGGTTTCCTTGGTTTGTGGTAGCTAAGTGTGAGCCTATAAATCTACACGTAAGCACACGGGGTGGTAAGCAAGTAGTTACAAATGAATTACAATAGAATCTATGGAAAGCTCAAAAAATATAACTTTAGAAAGATGAAGTCAAAGCCCAACAAAATAAGTACCAGGAAATGAGTACCTTCAGGAGATGAGGTGTGGCTAAGGGAGGAGGGGTAGACTAGTGAAGAGAGAAAGTGGGGGAAAATGCATTTCTTATTGAATGGGTTTTGGGTCTCAGAAATCCATCTCAGGGGTGTTGGTTGGGTAGACTAGCTTCATTTTTCTTTCTGTCAGTCCTGGGGCTTGAGCTTGCCACCTGGGCACTGTCCCTGAGCTCTTTTCCTTAAGGGTAGCCCTCTACCACTAGGAGCCACATTTCCACTTTTCTGGTGTTTCATTGGAGACAAGAGTCTCATGGACTTTCCTTTCTGGGAGGACTTAACTGTGATTCTTAGATCTCAGCCTCCTGTGTAGATGACAGGCTTGAGCCACCAGCACCCAGCACCCAACACACAGCTTCATCGGGGGCAATGGTATGACCTTGCTCTATCATGGTATCTGTGCATGTCATAGGAGACACCTTAGCCACTCCTCCTGAGCTTCTCTTAATCCACGCTAGTGCCTGAATATTGACTTGAGTATCTATGATGTTGTCTATTGAGAAGAAAATACCAAAACTTTCATGGAATTTTTATAACTTAGACCTGAAAAAATTTACAACAAAACATAGCTATTATTATCACATTATGGACAATATTTGCTCAAATAATCTGGCTGCTATTAAGCACAATGTATAATGGATTTGGGGGACATAATGAATACATTATTAAAAAATACCTGCCTGACAGCTTGCCCCCTGCTGACATGCAAGCCTGCTTAACCACTAGTGCCTTAATACTGACTTGAGTTTCTATGTTGTCTACTGAGCAGAGAAGTAACAAAACTTTCATAGAATTTTTATAATAAGACTTGAATAAATTTATGACAAAACGTAGCTACTATTATGCCACTACGGACATTATTCACTCAACCTTTATGGCTGCCCTTAAGAATAATGTATAAAGGATTTGGGGGCATGTTGTATACATTATTAAAAATGTGTGCCTTTCTGCTGCGTCCTGCTTGCCTGCCTACCTGCCTTCCTAACTTCAGTGCCTGAATATTGGCTTGAGTTTTTAAGATGTTGTCTATTGAGCAGGCAAATAGCAAAACTTTCATGGAATTTTTAAAATTTAGGATTGAAAAAATTCACAAGCAACACAGGTACTGTGATGTTATTATGGACATTATTTACTCAACCAATCTGGTTGCCCTTAAGCACAATGTATAAAGGATTTGGAGGCATGTTGTATATATTATTAAAAATGCCTACCTGCCTGACTACATGCCTTCCTAGTCCATAGTGCCTGAATATTGACTTGAGTTTCTACCATGTTGTCTATTGAGCAGGCAAATTGAAAAATTTTGTTAGAATTTTTATAACTTACAATTGAAAAAAATACAACAATACATAGCTACTTTTATGTCATTATGGACATTATATGCTTACCCAAACTGGCTGCCCTTAAGCACAATGTATAAAGGATTTGGGGGAATGTTGTATCCTTTATTGAAAATGCTGCCTGCCAGCCTGCCAGCCTGCCTGCCTGCCAAACCTCTATTGCCTGAATATTGACTTGAGTTTCTATGATGTTTTCTATCGAGCAGGAAAATAGGAAAACTTCCATAGAATTCTTTTTTCAAATTTTAATATCAACTGATGTACAGAGAGGTTACAGTTTCATACGTTAGGCATTGGAAACATTTCTTGTACTGTTACCTTGTCCCTCATACCCCCCTCCCTCCTCCCCGTTTCCCTTCCCCCCCACCACGGAGGTGTTCAGCTCACTTACAGCAAACAGTTTTGCAAGTATTGCTTTTGTAGTTGTTTGTCTTTTTTTACCCTGTGTCTTTCAAATTTGGTATTCCCTTTCAATTTCCTACTTCCAATACCAGTATACACGGTTTCCAATATACTCAGATGAGATTACAGAAATAGTGTAGGTACAACCACTGGAAGGTGATACATGAACATCATCAATAACTGAAGCTACAGATAGACATAGGACGTTGAAAGTAGTTACAACTGTGATATAACAATTGTTTCCATAACATGGAGTTCATTTCACTTAGCATCATCTTATGTGTTCATAAGGGTATAGCTATTGGGCCTTGTGATGCTCTGCTATGACTTGCCTAAACCTGTACTAATTATTCCCTATAAGGGACACCATAGAGTCCATGTTTCTTTGGGTCTGGCTCACTTTACTTAGTATAATTTTTTCCAAGTCCTTCCATTTCCTTACAAACGGGACAATGTCATTCTTTCTGATAGAGGCATAAAATTCCTTTGTGTATATGTACCACATTTTCCTGATCCATTCGTCTACTGAGGGGTGTCTGGGCTGGTTCCAGATTCTCGCTATGACAAATTGTGCTGCGATGAACATTGTTGTGATGGTGGCATTACTGTGATTTTGTTTGTGGTCTTTTGGATAGATACCCAAAAGTGGGGCTGCTGGGTCATAGGGGAGTTCTATATTTAGCCTTCTGAGGAATCTCCATACTGCTTGCCAGAGTGGCTGAACCAGTTTACATTCCCACCAACAATGAAGTAGGGTTCCCTTTTGGCCACATCCCCTCCAACAATTGTTATTGTTAGTTTTCTTGATATATGACATTCTTACTGGGGTGAGATGGAATCTCAATGTTGTTTTGATTTGCATTTCTTTTATGGCCAGTGATGTAGAGCATTTTTTCATATGTCTCTTGGCCATTCTCATTTCCTCATCAGAGAAGTCTCTTTGTAAGTCTTTAGTCCACTTGGTGAGGGGGCTATTGGTTCTTTGCGGTTTTGTTTTGGAAAAAGGCAAGTTTTTTTAGTTCTGCATATATTTTAGAGATGAGGCCTTTGTCTGTTGAATGTCCGGTAAAGATCTTCTCCCAGTCTCTGTGCTTTCTGTTTATCTTGCAAGCTATGTCCTTTGCCGTGCAGAAGCTCTGCAGTTTGATGCAGTCCCATTTGTCCAACCTTTCTTTGATTTGTAGCCTTTCTGGGTCTTTGTTAAGGAAGTTCCGTCCTGGGCCAAGGAGCCCAAATGTTTCTCCTACTCCTTTCTTTAGTGTTTTCAGGGTGTCTGTTTTGATTTCAAGGTCTTAATCCATTTGGAATTGATTTTGGTGCAGGGTGATATATAAGGATCTAGTTTTAGTTTGTTGCATGTGTTGAGCCAGTTTTGCCAGCACCACTTGTTAAAGAGGCTATCTTTCCTCCATACTATTGTTTTAGCTCCTTTATCAAAGATTAAGTAGGCATAGTTCTGTGGGTTCATTTCTGGGTCTTCAATTCTGTTCCATTGGTCTTCAGGCCTGTTCGGGTGCCAATACCAAGCTGTTTTTATTACTATAGCTTTATAATACAGCTTGAAGTTTGGTATTGTAATTCTTCCAGCACTGTTCTTTCTGCTTAGGATTGTTTTTGCTATTCTAGGTCTTTTACTTTTCCATATGAATTTCTGGATTGCTTCCTCTATTTCATTAAAGAATGGTGTTGGGATATTAATGGGTATTGCATTGAATTTGTAGATAGCCTTTGGCAATATAGCCATTTTGATTATATTAATCCTCCCAATCCAGGAGCATGGGAGGTTTTTTCCATTTCCGTAGTTCTGACTTAATTTCGTTTTTCAAGCTTTTAAAGTTCTCTTCAAAGAGGTCTTTCACTTCCTTGGTTAAGGTTATTCCCAGGCATATTATGTTTTGGGGGGCTATTGCAAAAGGAGTTGCTTTCCTGATTTCAGCCTCAGTCTTTGGGTCATTAGCATAGAGAAAGGCCGTTGATTTTTGAAGTTTTATTTTATAGCCTGCAACTTTGCAAAAGTTTTGGATCAGCTCTAGTAGCTTGGGGTAGCGTCTATGGGATTCGTTAGGTATAGGATCATGTCATCTACGAAGAGAGAAAGTTTAACTTCATCTTTTCCTATTTGGATCCCCTTTATATTTTCTTCTTGCGTAATTGCTCGGGCTAGGAATTCTAGTAC